>NW_006399799.1:7226547-7297728 GCF_000299155.1 Elephantulus edwardii | reverse complement strand
ACTACGGCAGTGTAGTAGGATTTGAAATCAGGGAGTGAGATACCTCCTACCATCCTTCTATTCTCTTAATCAGATAAAGCCGATTGTATCTTTACAGAACTGCCTCTGTTCCTGCCTCATTAACATAGAAGCTAGAATTTGCTACAAAATAGTCACATTATATGGAAGATCATGGCCACACTGACACGTAGTGTTAACTCACAGGATCTCTATTTAAAGACTGTCACTAACATCCCAACCACTTTGCACTGGGAGCCTGCCATTTCATAAGTGCCTGAGATGGTTTGGCTAATCCTATGTGTTCAGGACCTAAGAATGTCCTTCATGGACAGTTACCTCCATTCATGCCTTAGGAAGCTCTGGTGGCCTGGTGGTAAGAAACTGCACTACAATCCCAAAGGCATGCTGTTCAAATCCACAAGCTACTCCATGGGAGAAGGATGGACACTCTCCACCTGTTCAATTAACTGCCACTGAAAACCCACTGGAGGGTCAGCTATGGGTCGGTTCCAACTCAACGGTACACAACAACAACATGGGTTCAAGTCCTAAGAATGTCCTTAGTGGACGATTGCTTCCACTGCTGCCTCAGTTTCTCTTGGCAGCCTGGTATGGAGAGGCTAACACTGACGAAATGGGAGCTCTTACCAGGCTGCGCCAAAGCCCCAGTGCGCTTACTCTGAGTCGTCAAGCTAATTGCAGTTGTTTGTAGTAACACCTTGTTGGCGGCACAGCTGCTAAAACAGAATCCTTGATTCCAGTCTTTTCCTTTTAATCAGTTAAAAATAGTCCTGAGTCTTTGATTAGACTGTTCCAAGAAAGTAAGGGAGCTGGTGTTAACTGGCGCTAACACCACAGCTGCAGTCATTCAGTTGCTGGTTCTCTGGGTGTGGGGCCCAAGGCTGGCTCAGAGGAGGTGATAAAGAGGGACAGATGTGGGCCCTGTCCTGTGCTGTCCTCCGCGTGCTCAGGGCTCAAACACTGGTGACTTATGACCTGTGCCAAGAGAGCAGAAATTCCACCAAGCCACCAAGAGGCTTATGAGTCATTGAGTTGTGAAAGGTTTTGAGGCTTTGTTAAGATTTGCTTTTTAGAATTCTCCAGGGCCTCTTAGGGTCAAGTTCAGTCTGGTTTTCCAAGTCCTCAGAATTTTTATGTTGCTAGGAAATGTATCTATTGGGAACCCAAGGCCCTCAGGATATGTTATCTGAAATTACCTGGTCTTAGAAAGAACAAGTACCATCATCGTCAGAGATGTCTGTCATAGGCAGAGGATAAACTATTGCTGAGTGTCTTACAAACGGGGTGCTGAGTGTCTTACAAACGGGGCTCCCATTTTCTGGTCATGAACTCTCTGGAGCTGGCTAGCCCCACCTCCTTCCGACTTCTGCTGAAGAAGTCAAGGAATCTAGCTTGCATCTTGGCTTAGGTGGAGGAAAGAACTGACATGTTCTTGGATTCTGTCAGACAGTCTGATGGAAAAGACTGTTGGAATTCAACTGATGTTCATTGCCTATCTATCTACATCTATCTATTCATCATCTTCATTTCTCCTTATTTACATCTATCTATCTCCCACACTACTAGCCCAGATTCTTCTACCACCCTCCAGAGTTACAGGTTCTCCCCTTTCCAAGTTAGACCTGATGCTGTAAGCTCTGTCCTAGACACAAAGTAAGTCATGATGTGGTATCTGAAGACCTTGCAGGAAATCTGGTACCGAGAGGCAGAAAGGCCCAGCAGGAGGTGTCCTAGTCCTGTGCATCACAGGCTGTGGAATCAAGTTGATCCTCATGCAAACCTGGGTGTAAGTCCAGTTATTAGCTGCAGAACTTCATAATAAGATCATGAGCTCCCTGCCACTGAGCCTTTGCAAATTGTTTCACAGTAATCTCTTACCAGGTGGAGAATCAGGTAACCTATTGCCTTGTGTGTGAAAGGGACAAACTAGAATTGATTCCACAAATTTGTGTGTGAATTAACTGGCCGGACTCCGTGTTTGTTAGTGTCCTCTGGTATCGGCAGAAGCTGAGGACCTTTCACACACTGTATGGAGCCTGCCCTGGTTTGAAGAGGCCATCCGTACTTGGTGGGAGTCCCCACCCAGGGCTGTGCTGATTCTCATGCTTGCAGAATGCTTCCTTAACCAGAAGGGGCGTTTCTTTCAGCCTCACCTCCTGCAGTCATGTACTCCAACCCTGGTTTGGGCCCCTTCCTAAACTGTGCTTTCTCTCTTGCTCATCATCTCTCTCCTCCTCCAGGCCTTAATCCTTCACCTACTGTTTTGCTTCTTTCCAGTCAATCTCCAGCCCACTCTCAATTTGCATTTATAATCAACCTCATTTACATAGAACACCCATCAGATGGTTCCTGGATGGTGGGAACAGGTGCGTGCTACTACACAGGCCTCTGGGAAGGGGCCCGCACCTCACTCTTTTCCAGTCTGAGGTAACTTATTTTCTTTTAGCTTAAGTTCAATTGACTTGTTGACATACTAAAATGTACTGGGAGGCAGAGGGAGTCACACTATGTGAGCCTAAGGGAGCAATGTAGTTCTAAGACTGTATTAATAATGCTCTAGTGTCCAGAGTAGCGAGCTCTGGTGGCTCAGTGGTAAGGAATCATGCTGCCAGCACAAAGGTATGCAGTTCAAATGAGCAGTCTCGTCAAGTGCGATTTACTACCCCTGAAAACCCACTGGAAGGTCAACTATAGTTTAGTTCTGACTCGATGGTATTCAACAACAACATCAAGGGTGTTCAGGTTGCTCTGTTGGTCTAGAAGTAAGGAGTTGTGCTGCCAACCCAAAGTCAAGTTGTTTGAATCCATCAGCTGCTCTGTGGGAGAAAAATGGGCAGTCTCCTCCCTTGTGATTTAGTGCCTCTAAAGACCTACTGGAAGGTCAGCTATGGGTCAGATCTGCTTCGATGACACATTGTTGTTGTTGTGTGCCATCGAGTTGCTTGTGACTCATAGTGACCCTGTGTACAACAGCCCTAAACCCTGCTCTATCCTGTGCCAATTGCACTGCCTCTGACACACCCATCCCGATTACCCCAGTCACCGCATCAATCACCTCCCACAGGGCCTTCCCCTCCTGTGCTGTCCCTCCACCCTCCCCAGCATGACGTCCCTCTCCAAGGACTGGTCCCTCCTTACAACATGACCAAAGTATGTCACATGAAGTCTCATAATCCTTGCCTCCAAGGAGCAGCTCAGTTTAACCCTCTCCAGGATGAATCTGTTTGTTTTCATAGCAGTCCACGGTATCCTCAATACTCTTCTCCAGCACCACAGCTCAAAGGCATCAATTCTCCTTCTATCCTCCTTAGTCATTGTCCAACTCTCTGATGCATAACAAGTGATTGCAAAGACCATGGCGTGTATCAGACACACCTTAATCTCCAGAGAGACACCATTGCTCCTCTGTACTTTAGAGAGGTCCTTAACAGCAGACTTTTCCATGGCAATACGTCTTTTAATTTCCTGGCTGCTGGTGCCAAGAGTGCTGACTGTGGAGCATAGCAACAAAAAGAATGTCCAAGAAAGATCTCTGAAGGTATAACAATGATGTACTCAATGGCTTATCCAAAGGTTGGTGGTTCAAACCTATTCAATGGCTTCCTGGGAGAAAGATCTGATGACCTGCTCCCATAAAGGTTGTTGTTGTTGTGTGCCATCAGCTTGCTTGCAATTCATAGAGACCCTATGTACAACAGCCCTAAACCCTGCTCTATCCTGTGCCAATTGCACTGCCTCTGACACACTACCTCCATTGCCCTGGTCACTATATCAATCCATCTCATCTGGGATCTTCCTCTCCTACACTTTCCCTCCATCTTTCTGAGCATGATGTCCTTCTTCAAGGATTGGTCCCCTTTGGCCACATGCCCAAAGTATATAAGATAGAGCTTCAAAATCCTAGCCTTCAAGGAGAAACTTGGTTTCACTCTCTCCAAGTTAGACCTGTTCGTTTTCATGGAAATCCATGGTATGTTCAAGACTCTTTTCTAGCAGCTCAACTCAAAGGCATAGTTCTTCTATCCTCCTTAGTCATTATCCAGCTCTCTGATGCATAGCAAGTAATTGTGAAGACCATGGTCTGAATCAAGTGCACCTTAGTCTCTAGACTGACATCACTGGTTCTCAGTACTCTGGAAATGTTCTTGACAACTGATTTGCCTAATGTAATTCATCTTTTGATTTCCTAACTGCTGGTACCAAGAGTGTTGATTGTGGAGCCAAGGAACTGTTAACAACCTCAATCTCTCCTCATTATGGCACTGCCAATTGCCCTGGTGGTGAAAATCTTTGTTTCTTTGATGTTGAGCTTCAATCCATATTGAAAACTACAGTCCTTGACCTTCTGCAGCAAGCTCTTCAGGTTTACCTCAGTTTTAGCAAGCAAGGTTGTGTCATCTGCATGATGTAGGTTTTTTATGAGTCTTCCTCCAATCCTAATTCCACATTCTTCCTCATAAAGCCCAGCCTCCCCAATGATCTCTTCTGCAGATTGTACATTCTGTAGATTGACAAGGTATTGTCGCCCCATTCCATCATTGTAGCTGTGGGAATGTGAGCAGGAGCCAAGTAGGCAAGGAGACAGAAACATGGGCTTATGTTGCTGCTGCTTCCCAGCATGGCAGGAACCTGGAGGCGCAGAAAACCTTTCTGCTTTCCTCCCATGGGCTTGACCAGTATCATAGCCCCGTCTGGAGGTGCAGCAAAGAGTCTTGCAATACAAATGTGTTGCTAGTGGCACAGCGGCTAAAGCACTATGCCACTAACTCGAAGATTAGCAGTTTGAACTCATTAGAGAAAGATGTAGCTGACTGCTGCCCTAAATATGTGTAGCCTTGGAAACCCTACCGGGCAATTCCACTCTGTCCTTAGGGGTGGCTGTAAGTTGGAATTGACTTGACTACTGCAGGTGGTTTGGTTTGGATTTGAGTTTGACTGGCTGCAGCCATTGTTGTTGAGAAAAACCAGATTCTAAGGGAGCTCCTCTCCGGGCCCCTCCTGCTGCCTGCAGAGCAGAGACAGGCCAGGACCGGCTCAGGTAGGACCAGACAGGGCTGGCCACCCCACGTGCTCAGTAAACTATCTCTCGAAAAAGCTGAGACTGCACTGCTACAGGAGTGTCCTCTGGGCCATCTAGGGTCCCGGGCAGGTGTAGGAGAGACAGACAGACCACTCAGGACCATGGCAGCTGTGTTCCTCTCACCCTCAGACAGAGAGATGCAGAGCGGACCCACCCCCGGCAACTCGGGATGGGCTAACCTCAGGGAGACATCACTTCCAGCACCTCCTGATCAGCACTGACCTTGTTTTTCATTCCCTGAGAAAACAGAAGCAGCCAGAATGCACTTTCACAAGCTGCCACCTTCAGCTCTGCACCTGCCACTTTGGTGCCTGCCTGGCCTGTCTTCGCTCCTGTAGCTCTAGAGGACCATCCTAGGTTTGTATCCAAGGTCAACCCCTCCACTGGGTTTCCTCTCCTCCAACAAACTCATGGCCACTGCCCTGCAGTTGTATGCTGCATCATCACCCGTTCCCATAACTTCTGGACCGTTCCATCATATACACAATGCTCTCTATATCCAATCTTTTAAAACTCATCTCTTTGCCTTGAGGCCCTAGTCCCCTTCTCTGCTTTCCGTTGTAACAAAATTCTCAAGAAGAGTGCTTACACCTACTGTTGCAGCTGTCAATCTATCTCTTTGAGGATTTTCCTCTTTTTTTTTTTTGCTGACCCTCTGTACTTTACCATCATTTAAAAAAAAAACAAAAAAAAACCACCAAAAACCAACCCAAAAACCAAAAACAAATCAGATGTTATTCAGCAAGACTCTCCAGCAATGTCTATCCTCAAGGAAGCATCTGATAAACAACTGCAGGCGTGGTGGAGATGGAGGTGAGATCCTCCAAAGGAAATACTGAGAGTCAGTTGTCTCTCAGGCTTTTGTTTGGGGAAGAGGGATGCAAATGTGAGGTGAGAGCTCAATGTTCAGGATGTAGTGGACAGGCTGAGTCTTTCATCAAGACAGGTAAATACAAAATCTTGGTTTGAATGGGCACTGAGTTGGGTGCTGTAAGTCTATCCATTTGCCATAGTTGGTTCTGCTCTGAACTGTGATCTGCTGCCCATAATGCTTCTCCCTTCCTCGCATAGACAAAGCAGGCTTTGTGCATGCTATCTATCTTTACCAGCATGCAGGGGGTGCTTAATAAACACTTGTTAGAGGAGAGACTACCGATGTTTTTAGCTGTCGTGTTGGAGAAGAGTGTTGAGATCCATCCCACAGACTGCTGAAGGAACAAACATGTATCTTAGAGAAGGTGCAGCCTGAGTGTTCCCTGGAAGTGAAGATGCTAAAGCTTTGTCTCACATACTTTGAACATGTTGCTAGGAAAGTTATTCCTTAGAGAACATTGTGTTTGGGAAAGTGAAGAGGTGGTGAAAAAGTGGAAGACCCTCGACCAGGTAGATGGACACAGTGGCCATGACAATGGGCTTGGCTGGGTCAGAGATTGTGAGGGTGGTACAGGATAGGACAGGGTTCAGGTAGATTATTCACAGGGTCACGGTGAGTCATACGCACCTGACAGCACCTACCACCACCAACAATACAAGTAGAGTGACGGCATAATTTCCTTTCCAGTCACAAGTTTTGATCTTCTTGCTGCTAATGACTGAGGGATTGATGCCATTTTCCAGAGCACAGCTTCCTGCTCGAGAGAGAATCTGGAGAAGGCTTTGATGAGGTGGAGCCCAAACCAGGCCAGGGTCAGGTGTGGGGGTGGCTCAGCCCTGCTGAGACTTTGTACATCTATCCACATGGGCAGCTCTGCCCAGCAAGAGGGCCCAGGCTCATGCCCTTTAGATGCCCCCACAGGTGGAGCACCCCTCTGCCCCACCCCCAAACTCCACTCCTGCGATTCCCTTTGTTCTTGCTTCCAAATCACAAGGTGACAGCCTGCTCCTCCCTCCTGATGATCTGAGTCAACCCCAGGGCCCTCTGTCAGAGCTGCTCAGAGGAGGTTCTAGAAAAACCTGGGCACTTTGGGGCCACCGCTGACTGGGTTTGAAGAATATCAAGTCATTTTTGAGCAAGCAACTCACACCCACAGCCTCTTCACTGGCAACAAAAGATGAAAGTCTCATGGTAGAGGATGGGAAAATAGGAACTGGTGAAGAACTGGAATCTAATCAAGGCTTGTGCTCCACCATCATCTGTGTGCATATATGTTTGTGTATATAAGTATATGCTTTTTTCCCTATAAAATATATGCTAAAGCTTGCATAGCTGTACTTATGCATGTGAGAGGTAGGATAGGATTTCATTCTCACTGCTATCTCCTACAAACCCTTCAGTAGGGAAATGCACTTACATTTGAATATGTGCATTATTTAGGAGCGTTGACTATGTGTGCAGATAGAAGGGCAGGTAGGGGAAAGCTTGGGCACACATATATGTATCTCAGGGTGCACACATCTCTCTGGGTGCATTTAGCAGTTAACTATTGCTTCACTGGAAACCACACCACTTATGACTGCCCACACATGTGTAGGTTGGCTGGTGTTGACTTACCTAGGCTTGGCTCTGCTGGAGTGACTCTGGCCTGTGCATCTCATTCCCCACTGGGACCAGGCATGTTGTTTCGATCGTGATAGAATAAAGACAAGAGGATCAGGGGAAACGCAAGAGGCTTAGTCTCCAAAGTGACGTTCCACCACATCCACCTTATTCTATTGGCCAAAGCATGTCACATGACCAGGCATGAAGTCAAACAGTAGAAAAATACAGTCACACAGAAGCTTTGCAAAGGTACATGGCAAACTATGGGACTATAGGAGGAAGTGAAAACTGGGGCCAATATTGTGTTCTCCTATTGTGTGAATGGTTATGTTTGCATGCTATCATATACATGTGGACTGTGTTTGTGCAGGTTGGCTCAAATATAGCTACATATGTGTACATGCATCCATTCATATGTATGTAAATGCATGCATAGCTGTGATAAAGCATCCATAGCTGTGTATATACGTGAAGCTATCAAGCTGAGCTTAGCCTGAGTTAGTGTGTGTCTGCACTGAACATCCCTCACACACCCAAGTGCAGCACCCAGCCAGGCTCCAAGTAAAGAGCCAGTGAAGTGAACCTGCCTCTAAGACTCTCAGAGATACCTCCGAGACCCCTTCAGTGAGGCTCACGTCATCTGTATGTGCTCAGGTAGATCTTGCTCTGTTAGTGGCCCTAAGGAAATTCACTGGTCAGTTGTCTTGTAGTCTGTTATTACCCAGATGTCTGTGTGTACCAAACAATTGTTTTTAAATTGCTTCATTAGTCTGCCTCGGCAGATCCAATTCGGTTCCACTTGACTGACTCAAGTTCTCGGGGACAGAGCTGGTGAGAGCTGGGCAGCCAGGACTCAGACTGATGGACCTCCTAGCACAAGGGGGTCCCCAGAGAAAAATGAGATGTTCCCTGCAATCACAGGGAGCCATGTGAAGTGGGGAAGGCAAGGACTCAGACTCAGGGAGAGCCGGCTTCAAGTCTAAAATTGGACACAAACCGCATGTCCTGAGGTAAGCTCTTTGGGCCTCAGATTTTTCCCTCCTGCAAAATGGGGTGATTGCTCCGATACTGTAGGTGGCTGGTGCAAAATGTAAAGCACTTGGTATGGTATCTGGCCAGTAGTCCAAATATGGGTGTTCCCTTCTCCTCTTCCATAAACAGCGGCTTAGATCTGTGCAGAGATGAGGCCACAGTCTGGGCTGAGCTCCCAGTGAGGCTTTGGGTGGTGCAAACAATTGACATGCTCAACTGCGAAGCAAAGGTTGGAGATTCGGGTCTACCCAGAGTATCTCAAAAGAAAGGCCTGGCATTCTACATCTAAACTATCACCCACTGAAAACCCTACAGAGTACAATTTTACTTACACATACACAGGTCACATGAGTTGGAGTCTACTTAAGAACAACTGCTTTAATTTTGGTCTAAGTGGCTCCCAGGTAACAAAAGCCTTTGGGTTAGCAGTGCAACTAGCTATGGACTATGCCTGACTCAGGTAAATCAATGACATTCCAGGAAATGCTACCTGAGGACCATAGCTAACCCAGCCTACACTGCTGAAGAACAACCTTGCAGGCAAAGATCAGGCCCCTAGATCTAGGGGTTCACTGTTTGGGCTTAACGCCTAGCTCTCCACTCACTGGCATGTAACCTTGAATTAGCAGCCTGACTTCTCAAATGTCCTATAAGCATCTTTGAAATGGTGATAATAATAGTACCCAACTCGGGGATGAATTCTTCCCTTCCACCACCCAGATCCCATTTTGCTCTCTGGGGTGGAAAATATCCCCAAATGTCTTACCCGTCCCTTTCTAGCCAGCGGATCTCGAAATAACCTCTCTCAGTGACTCAGGATCAGGAGAGCTGGCACCCTCCGCACTGTGCAAAGGCACAGCCCTGTGCTTCTGGGCTTGAGCTGTCTCCTCCTCTCATCAGCTGTCACTGCTCTGGAGAGACGCCTGCAGCCCAGCTCCTAGTCCACCAGGGGAAAGAGATGGGGTCTCTATAGAGGGCGATGTAAAAAATTCTTTAGACTTTATTGATTTGATACAATCTCTGCTTCATCTTCTTTTCTTGTTTTATGTTGTTGCTTTATTTGTTTGTTTTCTAATCCTTTAAAATATGAGCTTCTTAGCTTGACACCCACAGCAAAGGAGATTATGGCCTGGATGTGGCCTTGTGACTGTAGTATGCTGAGTCCTGGAGAAACAATAAAAATATGTGCTGAATAAATGTTATTGGGCTATGAGTGGCAATACTGCATGACTTTGGGCAAGTAATTTCAGATACACAAGGGCATCCCCTTATGCCAATGAGACGCTGTCTTCTCAAGGTTTCTGACATTCCAAACTTTCCATTAAAACCAAAACCAAATCCATTACTATGGCATTGATTCTGACCCATGGCAAATTCACAGACATCAGAATAGAATAGTTCTCTGATCAATGGCTATAATGTAAGGAAATGGGTTGACAGGCCTTTCTTTCGTGGTGCCACTGGATAAAGTAGAATATCAACCTTTTGGTTAGGAGTCTAATGCAAGCCAGGGACCTTTCCCCATCAGTACAGTGTTATCACTACTGATAACAAGCATTTATTCAGCACCTGTTCTGTGTGAGGCATTATTCAGAGACCTCCACATAAACTCACTTACTACTGTTGAGTTGGTTCCAACTCATAGTGATCCTCCATCTGGTTTCAAATCTATATATAAATCACAATGCATCTTTCTCCCACAAAACCATGGTGGCTTCAATTGATGGAGACTCAGAGCCTTTAGGTTAGCAGTCCAACTAGCTATGGACTATGTTACCAGAGCTAGCTTGTTTATTTTTTGAATTGCCTTCTTGTTGTTGTTCTTGTTAGGTGCTGTTGAGTTGAGTACAACTCATAGTGACCATATGAACAAAAGATCTGAATCCTGTGCCATCCTTACACATCCTAAAACTCGAGAGCCCATTGCAGCAATCACCACATCAATCTACCTGATTGAGGGTCTTTTTCTCTGTCACTGACCCTCCACCATTCCCAAAATCGTGTCCTTCTCCAAGGAATAGCACCTCTTAGCAATATGTTCAAAGTGTGTGAGGTGAAGCCTCATCATTCCTGCCTCCAAAGAGCACTCCAGATGTACCCTCTCCAAGACATATCTATCAGTTTGTTCTCTTGGCCGTCCATGGGGATATTCAGTGTTCTTCTCCAACACCACAGCTCAAAGGTGTCAATTCTTTTTCTGTCCTCCCTATTCATTGTGCAGCTATCAGATGCATAGCAAGTGATTGGGAAAATTATGACCTGAATCAGATGCACCTTAGTCCTCAAACTGTTATCATTACTTCTCAATAATTTGGAGAGGTCTCTAAATGTAGATTTTCCCCAGTGTTGTTGTTGTTAGATGCTGTCAAGTCAATTTCAACTCATGTTGACCTATGTGACAGAAAATAATTGCTCAAAGGGGTTTTCTAAGCTATAATCTTTATGGGAACAGATGATCAAGTCTTTTTCTACGAAGCCCCTGAGTGAGTTTGAACTGCCAACCTTTCAGCTGAGTATTTAACTATTGTGCCCCCGGGGATCTTTGTGGGCTGATCTTCCTATTGCCATTTATACAGAGAGTCAGATCTGGTCTTGTAACTCAGTCTCCCTGACTCCAAAGTCAACATACGTGAAAGGACCTGAGTAGTGAGAGGATACAAGGAAAGGTTAGGATCGGGGTGGCGCGGTGGGGGGGGGGGGAGTGTGAAGAGAGGGGAAGAGAGAAGAGAGAGAGAATGAAAGGTATTGTTTTTAGCCCATAAAGGTGACCTAGTTTGTAGAGAGCTGCACTGCGCTGTTAACACAAAGGTCACACCTCTCTTAGCAGTTCAAATCCACCAGTGGCTCCATGAGAGAAAGATGGATAATCTTCCTCTGTGTGATTTACAACCTCAGAAATCCAATGGAGTTTCAGCTATGAGTGGTTTCCAACTCAATGGCAATGAGCTGAGTTGAATCTTTACAATAAAATTGGCTAAAGAGCAAAGGCTCTATTATTTTTTGTAGAGTGCACATTCCTTAGGGTAACAGTCACAGAGGCACCAAGACAACCATGGGTGGCATCAGAGCATACTTCCTCAGACACCTCTGTCTGACTGTAAACACATATGTATGTGCATAGTTCTAAATAAGTGGGCGCTTACTCCACATGCTGTTGTATATTTTTGTTCCCTCTGGACAATATGTTGTGGGCATCTTTCTATGTCAATAAATATAGTTTGTCAGCTTCGTGTGAAAGGCTACATCATATTCAATTGCATACACAAATGGGAGTTTTGAAATGCAAAAGAAGCACTCAAGTGCGGCTCCCACAGTGGGTGTTTCTGTGACAGTTGCAGTGGCTGTGTTGACCTCGGGGGCTTGAACACGCTGTCTGCCAGCTGGGAGTGTTCAGCTGGAGCCTGTTTCCTTCACCCTAGACTGTTCCCGCCCCTTCACCTTTCTCCTCTCCATTATCTCGTGGAATGGCTACTTTCTGGAGACTTGCAAGCTTTCTCCAACACCAGCCAGGACAAATAGGGGTGGAGAGGGAAAAAAAAATCAATTTCTCAGTTGCAGGATCTCTGAGGTACGATGGAGAGTCCTGGATGGCACGGAGAAGAGAAGGCTTTGAGGTGGGTGTAATATTTTACTTTCAGGGTCTGCAGAGCAGCCCAGAGGAACAGGAGCAAATAAGATGTGGAAGGCAGCTGGGATTCAGGACTAGACTTCTAGCAGTGGGGGAGATTTTGGGGACCACCACACTGAGTCAATAAAGGGGGAAGCTACAGGGGACTACTGATAAGAGTAGACAAATGTATTCATGCCAACCCCTTATGCCTCACATTCAAATGATACTTCCTAAGGTTTTCGATGGCTCATGTTTTGAAAGTTTGTCACCAGGCCTTTCTTCCAAGGTCCCTGTGGGTTAATTTGAACCTCCAACCTTTCCATTAGGAGCCATACTTGCTAACTCGTTACACCAGTGGGAACTCAGCTTTAATAGGTGGGCTGTAATAAGCTCCTCCACAGTGGAGCAGAGTGGGCTTAGATGAAAACGGCCCCATAGAAAGTCTTTCCAGGTCAGGGTCTGTGGTAACAGGGGTCAGCCGCAGATGTGCTCACAGGCACGGGATGCAGAAATGGTGCTGCCTCTCACCTGCTCGTGGGTGGGCGGGGGCCCCAGCTGCTGCCTCCGCAATTTGCATTCAGCTTTCGTCTGTGACGAACTCTGGAACTCTGCATGCATCAGGCTGCTCCCAGAGATGTGCTATTTTAAGTGCTTCCCCTCCGCCCCTAAGGGTGCCATGTGTTTATCTTGCTTTCTAGTTAAAAGGGAAAATCAATTTCACTCTTACCTTAGGAGGGTTTGAGGATAGGGGGCATGGGTGGCTTCATTTCATTAAAATTAAAGTGGGAGTGAGGACAGTAAGGGCTTCAGATTCCCAACCCCCAGCCCATATGAATAAACAATGACCTGTTCCTGGAGCACTGCTTTTCTCCTCCTTCAACTCAGACTTCCTAGTCCCAGGAGGCCTGAGTTTTACATGTAGTGTCTGATTGGACTGTGGCTTATAACCCACCATTGAAGACAAGACCTGAGCCCATCAGTGCTGTGTGTGTGTGTGTGTGTGTGTGTGTGTGAGAGAGAGAGAGAGAGATGACTTTGGTTACCTGAATGCACATTTAGAGAAGGAATTAAACATTTATTGAACACCTATTGCATTCCAGGTACTCTGCTGAGCACCAGAAACTCGGCAGTGAATAATTTGTAGTCCCTGCACTTGAAGAGCTCTCTGAGAGAAAATAGGTCAATAATTACCAAGCTCCTAAAAAAATCAGGCCTTGAAAACCCTGTGGAACACAACCCTGCCCTGGCACACGTGGAGTTGTCATGAACTGCCATCAATTCCAGGGCAACTGCCTTGTGGTTTCGAAGGTGTTCTCAGTTCAATGTGTGACTTTTAGACATTCAGGATGCCTTGGTTTTCTGGTGCTGCCCTAAGAGAAATACCACAAGTGGATGACTTTGGCCACCAGAAAGTCATTCTTTCCATTTATTGTTGTGTTGTTATGTGTCGTCGAGTCATCTGCGACTCATAGTGACCCTATGTACAACAGCCCTACACCCTGCTCTATCCTGTGCCAATCTTACTGTCTCTGACACACCCATCCCAATTACTGCAGTCACTGAATCAATCCATCTCATTGAGGGTTTTCCTCTCTTGCACTGTCCCTTTACCCTCACAAGCATGACGTCATTCTCCAAGCATCTTGCAATGTGTCTTTCCATTTAGGAAGCTAACAGTTAAAATTCTGGATGCTGCCTCTAGAGGAAGGCTTTCTCTCTGTACGTTCAGGAGAAAGGAGTATGTTTCCTTCTGCATCGGTATGCATAACGTCGCTTGGAGAACTCTGTGTGTCTTGCCCTTCCCTGTGTCAAGCTTCCTAGCACAAAAGCCTGGATGCAAAAGGATGAACTCCACTCATGGAGGTTTTTCCTTGGTGATACGGATGTCCCCCTACTCTGCTCACCTTCCTCCCTTTTAATCATTTGTGAAAGAAAAGATGTTCTAGACTATACCCTAAGGAACCCCTCCTTAAGGCAGTGAAGGGCTGCACTGAAATTAAGAAGTGTTGCAACTATTTGCTTTATCAGATCCTGGAGGGGGTGATCTGGTTTACAACTATTTGGTTTAACAAATTATGGGAGATCGTTCTATAGCTTCCTTGTCATATGGTTATCCACATATGTGGATTTTGAAGGGACGCAATCTTTAATACAGGATTATCTCCTTTAATGCTTAAGGATTGACCAACTCACTGCTGTTGAGTGATTGTAACTCATGGTGAGTCTCCATTGAGTTTCCAAAGCTATAAATCGTTATGGGAGGAGACGACTTTTCTCCCACAGAGCTCAATATAAAATAAGTATCTTGGCCTGTACTCACTCTGGGGTAAGACAAGATCTCTCTGGTTTAAGGCTGTAGCTCCAGGCCCTGTAGTACTTAATGATGACACTGATAGTAATAGTGAAGATAGATGGGCACTTACTCTGTTAGAGGCATAGTATACTATGGCCACACAGGGATCATCTATAGTTTTAAATGACTAATCTTACGAACTGTGACACTAATGAGTCAAATGTGTTAATGGCTGCTTACCCAATGCAGACAGAGAGTGGGGTGGAGCTCCCCGATGAAAAAGAGCTTGGAAGGAGGAGTGGCATCCATTTCCATAATAGATTGCCTCCGGAAACCCTATGGGTGCGTTAAGGACTCTCCTTCATAGGGTCACTATGAGTCGCCTGCGACTTGATGGCACTTAACAACAACAACAATCTTATGAACTATGACACTAATGAGTCAAATGAGATAGTGGCTACGCATGGTGGACAGTGTTTGGTGGAGCTCCCAGATTAAAACAGGCTTAGAAGCAGGAGTGGCATCCACTTCCAAAATAGCTTGCCTCCAGAAACACTATGAACTTAGAGAAATGGTGAAAGTTCTACAAGTGTTCAGGTCTTTAGTTTATAAGATCATTATGAGTCATCTATGACTTGATAGCACTTAACAACAACAACAACATCATCAAAGTAGTTTGCCAGACCTTTCTGCCAAAATTCCTTTGGGTAGATTTGACCCATCAACCATTCAGTGAGCAGCTGAATGCTTTACTGTACCAGCCAGGCACTCCTAATACTCCTTGGGACCATCTATTTGACTTAAGCAACAATAAACAAATAAAGACAAGATTACTGATTCCCAGGAGCTTATAATCCAAAGGGGACCAGATATGGAAACAGTCTGAATGACCTAGGCTTGCCAGTGAAGATAAGAAATGCTGTGGGAGTGAATATGTTGAACAATTCTGAAGGGGAAAGCTTCATGTACAAAGTGAGCCTTAAGCTTCCCTCAGAATGATGAGTATGAAAATTGCCAAAGTGAATGAGGAGTGACCCAGCTAGATCTTTAGTTCCCTGAGTGTCCATTTAAAGAATCAGTTCAATAATTATTGAGCACCTGCAGAAATTCCACCTAAACTGAACACCCAGCCCTCAACATTCATCTGGGCTGGAAGAAACTCCATCCCAGACTGGGCACACTGCCTCCACCTGCCTCAGCAGTAGCAAGAGTACCAATTAAGTGAGTTTTTTCATTTCTTTACTATCCCTTCTTTCTACTTTACATTCTTTTTTCCTTCTCCTTCTTTTTCCTCATTTTCCTTTTTTCTTTTTCTTTTGTACCTCTCTACGTTTTGTTATTTTAACTTTTTTAAAATTTATATATTTGTCCCATCCAGTAAGAGACAGGTGTTCACACTGCTCAAATACACACATACCCCTATAGCCCTAATCTCTGAGCAAGAGCCAACATGTGTCCACACACCATCTGATTGACAACAGATGGCAGCCAATGCCAAAGCAATCCGCCATCAATGGCTCTATATGAACAGAAAACAGAGAAATTGACAACACTTCTATCTTCTAGCACAACCACTAGGAAACAGAAAGTGAGTGCCTAACTGCCAAACTAGTGAGCTGAGTAGGACTCCTAGGTTTGTTGGGTATATTAAAACAGATACAATACTATTGTAATGTTTCAGAGACAACAAATAGCCTCAAATCAGACATACAAAACTCAAAAATGTCTCAAAAAAGTAGACTAGCCAGATACTGAGCCAGATAATCTTTCAGAGGAAAAAATGCTATTGGGACTATTCAGTAAGTAATTAGAAAGCATTATAGCTAGTTACCTTCAATGGATTGAGATAAAGTTTAAGGAGACCAGAGACAAAATCAAGGAAAACTCAAATACGAATAGAGAAGATTTTTTAAATGACAAAAAAATTTGAAAATCAGAAACCATACAAAAACAGCAAATAGAAATTTTAAAAATGTTAAGACTTCAGAAATAGATAACACATTAGAAGGACAAGGTAATAGGACTGAATCAAAAAGACAGAGTTAGTGAGATTGTAGGCCAATTTCCCAACAGCAATCTTACTTTAATGAATAATAACTGTGGACTTGAAAGTTTGTGAGAAACCATTGAATGTGTAGGTGTTGGTCACTTCTGGTCAAGAGCAAAGAAAATCAAAGATACATGGGAACAATTAGTACAAAAGACTAATGGATCATGCAAACTTCAATTTCCATGACTCAGAGACCAGAAGAATTAGATGGTGCCCAGCTACCACTGTCACTATCCTTTGTGCTTCTCTGAAAATGATCGTGACAGAAGGTCCTAGATAGAGTAGGATAAAGGTGAATGTGTGTGAACCCCAAATCATGAAAAGGTCAGACTTACTTGTCAGATAGAGATGAGTGGAATCCATAGCTACTCTGAACTTACCCCAGATTTCAGCCAAAATATTTACAGGTTAATGAAGGAAAGAATTATAATTGGGAGATTGATATTCTCTTAAAACAATAAACTATTGGAGATTAAAGAGGCAGTGTTATCCAAGGACAATGTTCAGAAGCACAAAGAAAGGGGGGCAGAAATTAAAACAGGAAACACATTGGGGATTTGTTTGATGAAGATTGCCTTCAGTGTTACAAAACAAATCATGTATAATCTGTTGAGAGAAAAACTTACTTGCTCTGTAAACTTACACCAATGTCACAATTTTTATAATATCAAACAGTATCATTGATATCACGTGTAAGCAAGATTTTGCTGAAAATGATCCAAAAATGACAGTACATCAACATAGAACTTCCAGATATGTCAGCTGAGTTTAGAAGAGGCCATGGCACAAGGGATATTATAGCTAATGTTGGATAAATCTTGACTGAAAGCAGAGAGTACCAGAGGAATGTCTATCTGTGCTTCATTGACTATGCAAAGGCATTTGACTGTGTGGATCACAACAAACTGTGGCTAACACTGAAAAAATGGGAGTTCCAGAATACTTGATTGTGCTTATATGAAACCTACACTTGGACCAAAATGTAGTCATCAGAACAGAATAAGGAAACACTGCATGGTTTAAAATTGGGAAGGGTGTACGCCAAGGATGTGTTCAATCTCCATACCTTTTGAATCTATATGCAGAACAGATTATCCAGGAGGCTGGGCTCTATGAGGAGGAATGTGACATCAGGATTGGAGGAAGATTTATTAACAATCTGCATTATAGAACATGGAAACAGCCCAGATGTCCAATCGCAATCAAATGGCATGTTTACACAGTGGAATACTATGCAGCATGCAAAAGCAATAATTTTGTAAATTGTTACCTAACTTGGAAGAGACTGGAGAACATTATACCGAGTGAACTAATTCATTCCCATAAGGAAAATACAGTATTACAACCATTATTATAGAATGAGTATGAGGATTCAAGGGTGGGAGAGGGTGGAAACAGAGGGGTGAGGATGTGCAGGGTGGGGTGGGGAATTAATCATGGGGTCACACAATTTGATGGGTGGGGGGTGAGGGAAATGGGAAGGAACTTGTGTGACAAACATCGTATTCAAATTTTGTAAGTAAACAAGTATAATGAAAAAAATTTAAATTACAGAAATAATTAAAAAAAAAAAGAAAACAAACACAACCTGCATTATACAGATGACACAACCTTGCTTGCTGAAACTGAGGAGGACCTGAAGCACTTGCTTCAGAAGGTCAAGGACTGCAGTGTTCAATATGGATTAAAGCTCAACATTAAGAAAACAGAGATTCTCACCACTGGGCCAATTAGCAGAATCATGATAGACAGTGAGGAGATTGAGATTGTTGACAGTTTTAGTTTGCTTGGCTCCATAGTCAACACTCTTGATAACAGCAGCTAGAAAATCAGAAGATGAATTGTATTTGGAAAGACTGCTATCAGGGACTTCTCCAGAATACTTAAGAGCAATGGTGTCACTCTAGAGACTAAGGTGCACCTGATCTAGGCCATGGTCTTCACAATTACATGCAATGCATCAGAAAGCTGGACAGTGACTAGGGATAATAGGAGAATTGATGCCTTTGAGCTGTGGTGCTGGAGAAGAGTATAAAATATACCATGGACTGCTAAGAGAACAATTTCATCCTAGAGAGGGTGAGATCACACTGCTTCTTGGAGGCAAGGATTATGAAGTTCCATCTGACATACTTGAGACATGTTGCAAGAAGGCACAATTCCTTGGAGAGGAACATTATGCTTGAGAGGGTTGAGGGGCAGCATAGGAGAGGAAGACACTCGATGAGATTGATTGACTCAGTAACTTGGGGGATAGGTGTGTCAGAGACAATAAGTTTGGCTCAGGATAGAACAGGGTTCAGAGCTCTTGTACATAGGGTCACTATGACTTGCAGGCAACTTGATGGCACATAACAACAACAACAAAGTCGTGTTCATGATGGAAGCAACAAGGTGAATGGGGGACTTGAAGAATTTTGAGGAGGAAAATAGGATAGCCTCAACAGTTGCTCTTTGTAAAGCCATGGTGCAGGGATGGGATTAGAAGAATACAATTATGTAGAACTGTCTGGAATTCATCAAAACCTTGTTTGGAGATAAAATTCATTGCAGTGAAGGGGAAAGGAAAAGGGCAAGAAGCAGGGCTTGGTGACTAATACAATGTAGGGGGCAGCAGTGCCTTTAGAGATGGCACTAGGCAGGTGTCTACCCTCCACCTCACAGAATATGTGGGTAAGAAGATTCCTATAAAGTCATAGGAGCCATCCTCCTTCCCTTAGCCCCTGGGCCTTGAGTCTTCTTGCAAACTATCTGAGTTTGAGGACTCCGGTTAATTATTCAATCAGGATTCAAATAAAGCTTGTGCTTTCCCACCAAAGGAGTGTTGGTCTTCAAATTCTTAGTATTTCTTCCTGTCAGAAATATCTTCTTTCAATAGATATAAACCTCGTCTTCTGCAACCTCTTGGCCCAATTCTGTCTCTGGGGACAAAACAGGAAAAATCTAATGCATATTTCGTATGGTCATCAAATACTTGAAGACAATGCCCATGTTCTCACAAACTCTCTTAATCTCCAGGCTACATAGTTATAATGGTAATAACAGTGCTTTTTATTGTGCTTCTCTTGTTTCAGGCAGTGTTCTGAGAACTTTACACATGTCAACTCAGGTGCTGGATCATGAATAGCTTTGAAACACCATCATAAAAACTTTGATTGTAATCCCAATTGCTTGAGAGCTTAGTGTACAATTATAAGAAGCAGAGGGGATATTTTAGAAAGATCATTCAGGTGAATAGTGTCAAGAATGCCCCGATGGAAGTGAAAAGTAGAAAGGGTGGCTGTTTAGATAATCCCATTGAGGAACGAATAGCACTTGAACTTTAGTGGTGGTGATGGGCATGGAACAACTTGAGACATTCAAGAATTAATTTAATAGAACATGAGACTGGTTAGATGAGGAAGATGAAGAAGAAAGATGAATAAAAAATATCTTGACGTTATTGTTAGTTGGGGTTTCTTTGGTTCTGGATGGTGTTCTATGATAAAAAGAATTAGAAAGGGAGAACACATTTACTTTCAGACATAAGCCTTTGGATATTCCAGTGAGTTCATTTGTTCATGCAGTCATTCATTTCGTAAACCTGTATTAAAATTATGTACCAGACATTCTCCTAAAGGCTGAGGTTATGAAAGTTTGGTCATTCCTGCCCTTTAAGGGGTGAGAGAGAAAGAGACACATGTAAGCTGAGAAGTAAATTAATATTACAGATACTAACAATGAAGTCTGCCCAGGGAAGAGAAATGAATAAAGTGAAATCTGCACTAGGAAGCAATGATGAAGGGTTTTATCATGCTGACCCTTGACTTCTGGAAGAGATTAAATGGAGATAATGGATCTGTCAGTGGAGACCTCAATGGAGGGCTCTAGGTTGGAGGTAATGACTTGAAATTCATTACATCACCCATGACTACTATTAAAGTCAAGGATGTGGATGAAGGTGTACAGGGAAGTGCGTATCAAGCTCAATAGAAAAGGCCTGAAGATGGAAGCCCATTAACACCAATACCCAAGGAAGTGGGGGTGGGGGCAGGGAGACCAAAAGAAAACCCTTGAAATAGATGAGAAGATATAGTTTGAGAGAAGAAAAAAAAAATAGTTCTGTAAATAGAGGTAGTATCTAATTCTGTAAGAAGTGGCTAGAAAAATTAGAAATGAAGGAAATATTTCTTTAAGTCAATTTGAATCAATGGATCAGAGCTGAGATATGCAGAGCAGAGCCCAGAGTATTGGACTATAGCTTATTGTGCATGTCTGGAAATCGAACCTAATGTGATGGTCAGAGGGAGTTGGTTGTACACAGGAGCAGAAATGAAAGTCCCAATAATAAATATCTAGAGTTTTTATCCCAGGACTGTTTTTTAAAAATCCATTGCTGTGGAGCCTCCTGACTCGAAGTGACCCTATAGCACAGAGTAAAATTTTCCCATAGGGTTACCAGGACTGAAAAGTCTACTGAATGCCCCGTGGATTGCCAAAAGAACAAAGAAAGATGTCCTGGAGAAGGTGCAACCAGGGTGCTCCTTAAAGGCAAAGATGGTAAAACTTCCTGTGACATGCTTTGGGCATGTTGTTATGAGGGGCCAGTCCTTGGGAGAAGGCAGAGTGCTCGGAAAGGTGGAGGGTCAGTGAGGGAGGGGAAGACCCTCAATGAGATCGGTTGATAGAGTGACTGTAATAACAGGCTCAATTGTGTCAGGAATGATGAAGATGGCACAGGACAGGACAGGGCAGGATTCATATCTGTTTTAATAGCTTGTACAAGTTAAGTTGTACTTAACTCACAACAATGAGTCATAGCCAACTTGATGGCATCTCACAAGAACAGTAACAGTCTTACAGAAAGACTGTTACATCTTTCTCCCATAGAGTAGCTTATTGGATTTGAAGCATTGACCTTTTGATTAGCTAAAAATGTAACCATTTTAACACCAGAGTTCCTTTAGGACTACCCAAGAGGACTTTGGTCTAGTGGTAAGGAATTGAACTGCCAATTTAAAGGTGTGCAATTTGAATCCACCAGCTGCTCCACAGAGGAAAGATGGGCAATCTTCTCCATACAATTTATGGCCTCTGAAAAGGCCAGCAGTGAGGTGGTACCAACATATAACAGCAGCAACAGAAGAAGAGAGGTATCCTTGCCTTCCAACTGGGAAAATGTGTCCCTGTGACAGATACAGAAGGCTTACGTCATACAACTTAGTGTTTTCAAGTCCCACTGACAAGTTCATTCCAGATAAAACTGGCAAATGCAGTCCACTGAGAGGATCTTTCATTTCTTCCTTTGACCAACCCTTCTTCATCGGGCTTTTGTGTTGACCAAGCAGCTCTCAGTGCTCACGCCCATGCAGATGTGCTTCTAAATCACCATACTCTGAATTAGATCTTTCTCCCCTGTAAACTCAAAAGCTGAATTGTCATTATCTACTTTGGGCTGTTTCTTGAATCTCATACATGCACTTTCTTCTCCTAATCTGGCTTCATATTTCCTTCATGGACCAACTCCCTCATCTCCCCAATCTCTACCCTGAGCTGCTAATCTCTGGATATCTGGTATCTTTATACACACTGTCTTCCTTTTGATTACGTGGATAAAGAATTCCTGAATTCCTGTGCCCACATTTTCTAAACCCTCCATTTATTCCCTAGGCCAACCCCAGCTCAAGAGTGGGTCTTTCCCCTTTTTCTTAATTTCCTCCCCCCTTTCTCTCCTGCACCTTCAATACTCTGCACTAGATTTATTTTTCATTGACACATGTACTTGCTTGGTAGAAGAACCTCTCTTTATTTAAATCTTCCATTGGCCAGACATTTCCCTCCAGAGATTGTTCCACTTTCCTGCTTCCCTGTGTAACAAGGTATTAAAAAAAACCCAAACCAAAAACAAAAGCAAAACAACCAACATCATTTATGGTAACTTTAATTCATCTCTGACTCCTGTTCAACCTTCATCCTTTTCAATCAGACTTTTAACCCAAACTGTTGTGGCCAAGATTTATCTTCATCTTGTTAAATCTAACAGTTCTTCTCCATCCTCATCTTGCTTGATGTCTCATTGGTACACAACACTGATGTTTCTCCCTCTTTCTTAAAATAGTTCTTTAACTCTCAGGGCACCTACTTTCCTGGGTCCTCTCCCACTTCATAGACTGCCCCTTCAATTCTCTGTAGCTTTCTTGTCCTCTGTTTATTGGAAGATGATTAACTCTCCAAATAATATCTTCAGCCTTGACCCTTACACTGAACTCCAGTCTCACTTTTTCAACAGCATGTTTGACAGCGCCTCATGGAAGTCTGTCAGGTATCCCAAATTACACATGGCCAAAACAACTATTGATTTCCTCACAAAAGCTATTCCTCCCTTGGGCAGCTCCATCTTGAGAAATGGCACAGCCATTCAGCCCAAGCCAAACACCTGGGCGTCATCTTTGATTCCTCTCCTTTTCTTCTTTCTTACAATCAAGCCAACTGAAAAAATTCTATCAGCTTTACTTAGAAGTTGTATTTAGAATTTCTTCGATTCTCTGGATTGCTATAGCTACTACCTATTGCGGATGATGCAGTGTGCCAAGAAAGACATTCCCCTAGCTGCTAGGTCCTTCTCCAGGAATTCTCCTCAGATGAATAGAGCCTCTTTGCCTACTGTTATACCCCTTTCCCTACCTGCATCCCTCATCCAGTGACTGGTATGATTTGAAGGTATAAAGGACATGGACCCCTTGCTTCAAAGGGAGCTCTTGCAGCTCCAGAGTTCCTGAGGGGTTGGTTGGTCACAGCCTCTATTGCAGCTTCATCCCAGTTTAACTTCTCCCTTTTCCCCAGTCCTGTTGTCCTCACTCCCTCACTTGTGTTTTTCTTAACTGCACTCCTGAATAAACTACCTGCGCACAAATCACAGCATTTCAGAGTCTGTCTCCTGGGCAACCTGACCTACAATATCCTAGTAATAATCACCATGATTTCTCTCCCACATCACTGCAATAGCTATTCCATTGGTCTCCCTCTTTTTGCCCCTACCTCCCTATAATCCATGTAGAACCTACAATGATCTCTGTAAAACAAAAATCAGATCACTGGCTCTTCTACTTTAGATCTCTACTAATCCACTCTTGTGTTTAGAGTGAAATCCAGACTCCCCACCTCAGTCTCGGAGCCTTGCATGAGAGGATGCTAATCCTAACGAAAGGCTAATGCCTCTGGACTGCATCCCACCATTCACCTGCTCTCTAACTCTGCTGTGGCTACTCCAGCCTTCTTTCTGTTCCTTGGACACCCCAAGATTTTGCCTGCCTCAGAAACTGCATTCATTGTTATCCTTTCCAGGGACACTCTTCCCCCACGGCTGGCCCCTTGCTTTCATTGGTCCCAGCTCAAAGACCACCTCCTCAGAGAAGCCTTCCCTTACCACTCCATCTAATCTAACCTTTTTATTATATAATTTAATATTTTAATAGAATTTTTATATAGCCCTGGTGTATAAGTTGCCATACCACAGTCACTTGTGGTTGCTGTGAGGCTTGTCACTGTGACACTGATGTGTCTAATGCATTAATGGTTGGCTACCCAATGTGGACAGAGAGTAGGGTGGAGTTCCCCAATTAAAACAATCTTGGAAGCAGGAGTGGCATCCACTTCCGTAATAGCTTGCCTCCGGAAACCCTATGAACCTGGAGATAGGATGAAAGGCACCCAAGCATCGAGGACTCTCCTTCAAAGGGTCGTTATGAGTCGCCTGCGACTCGACGGCACTTAATAACAACAATAACACAATATAATTTTTATTATATAATCTAACCTCTCATTATAATGCTAATCACTCTCTGGAAACATCTTATCCATTAATTCATTGACTACTAATCCATTCCCTATGCCTAGAAGCTCATTGATAGTTTAGTGGTAGAATTCTTACTTTCCAAGAGAGGGGCCTAGATTTGATTGCTGGGCAATACATCTTACTCAGAGTGGCCACCCAACCCTCAGTGGAATTTTGAGTGTGGCAATGACTTGAAACAGCCTTCAATGGAATTTCTAGACTAAGATGGACTAGAAAGAAATCCTGAATAGTGTACTTCTGAGAACAAATCAATGAAACCCCCAGAGATCACAATGGGCCAATCTCTAGCCATTCATGGGGATAGCATAGGATCAATCAGCATTTTGCTCCTCTGTATTGGGGTTTCCATGAATCAGGGTCTGGCTCATAGTAGCTAACAACAAAATGCTTAAATACAGTCTTCATTCAGAGTAGTCTGTACTGTGCTATTTTGTGCTTTGGCCCTCTGTGTGTAATTGTGTGGGTGGAAGGGTGAATGAAAGCTGCCAAAGATCAGTCACTCAAAGAATGACCCCTTTTGGATCCTCCTGAGTGAAGCTTAAATTCAGTGGAGGTCTCCTCTGAACAAAGCACTAAGTCAACTCAGTCACTGCCATTAGAAAGCACAGAGAAGTTATGTACAAGAAGGACTCAATACATTCACCAGATTTAGTAACTAAGAGATGGTTGGTGACCTTGAGGAGAACAGCTTCAGTGGAGTAGAGGAAGCAAAGGAATTAAATTGCAGCAAAAATGGGAGTGAGTGGGAGGGCAAGGCGTGAATATGGAAAACTCTGGGAAGAAATTTATCAAGCAAGGAAAATAAAGTTTGCTTGTTTCTGTGGATTTTTTGCGAGATGGGCTTTGCTTGATTATAGCCTGAGAGAAACAGACTGATCTTGCACTCCGCTCGTGCCAGCTAACACTCACAGACAGCTGGCTCTTCCAAGCTTTGCATATTAGTTGTCTATTGCTCCCCAACAAATTGCCACAAGTTCCACAGCCTAAGACAACATAGATTGTCTCACAGTTTCTGTGAGGCTGAGGTCTCAGCGAGGCATATTTAGGCCCTCTGCTCAGAGTCTCACAGGCTACAGTCAAAATTTTAAACAGACTATACTGAAGATCATGGTGGATGGAGAAAAGATTGAAACTGTCAACAGCTTCATCATGCTAGGATCCACAGTTAACCCCCTTGGTACCACCAGTTAGGAAATCAGGAGATGCATTGCCCTGGGAAAGTCTGCAGTTAGAGACCTCTCCATTTGTTGAAAAGTAATGATGTCAGTTTGAGGGGTAAAGTACATCTGATTCAGGCCACGGTCTTTCCAATCACCTGCTATGCATCTGAAAGCTGGACAATGAATAGGAATGACAGAAGAATAATTGATGCCTTTCAATTTACAAGATCAATGCAATCCCAATACAAACACCAATTCCATTTTTCAACAAGATGGAAAAGGCAATTTGTCATTTGGAATGGAAAGAGATCCTGAATAAGCAAAAGCACTTGAGAAAGAGAGAAAGAATGTAGGAGGCATCTCACTCCCTGATTTCAAATCCTACTACTCAGCCGTGGTGGTCAAGACAGCGTGGTGCTGGTACAGTGACAGACGCATAGATCAATGGAATAGAATAGAGAACCCAGAAATCAGCTCAACTGATTTTTGACAATAATGAACCCTGCATTTAAATTGATGAGGGAAATAACTGTCTAAAAGCAATGTATAATTATTATTTGCGTGACAACAGTCCAGAATAAGAGCTGCATAGCAAAGTGGACTGTGGGGCAGGAGTGGGTATTGGGGTGTGGGGGGGAATTGTTCAACAATGAATGGATGAAAATCTAAGTTTTCTATAAACTTTCGTTAAAATATCAATTAAAAATAATTTTTAAAAACCCCAAAATAATTACTGAAAGAGAAAAAAAATATTGACGCCTTTGAGCTATGGTGTTGAAGAAGAGCACTGAACATCCCATGGATCGCCAAGAGAACAAGCAGATATGTCTTGCAGAGGGTACAGCTAGAGTGCTCTTTGGAGATAAAGGTGACGAGGTTTTGTCTCTTATACTTTGGGCATGTTGCTCAGAGGGGCTATTTAGGTCGATGAAGGAGAGGAAGATCCTCAACCAGGTGGACTGATATGGTGACTACTGCAATGGACTGTAATGTGTCAGGAAGTATGAGATGGCACAGTGTGCAGAGCTGGTGTTCATAGGGTCCCTATGAGTCATACTTGATGGCATCTAACAATATCAACAACAATTACTGTACTGGGGAACAGTTTGATTCTAAGCTCATTCAGAGAAGAATATATTTCTTTATGGTTATAACACCCAGACGTCTTGCTGACTTTTGACTAAAGACTACCTTCAGCTTTTACACATCACCTGCAATTGTTAAAGCTTTAAATTGTTAAAGTTTATTGTCATATGAGTTTTCCCAGTACAGCCACTTACTTCACCAAGCCAGCAAGGAGAAACTCTAGAACAATTCTGCTAGCAAGACCAAGTCTCATATACTATACAATGGGAGTGACATTCCACGACGTTTTTCTAGATTCTATTGGTTAAAATAGAATATATGTGTGTGTGCACACACAGAGAGAGAGGATTTACATAAAGGCATTTAAACCAAGAGCTGGGGGTCCAGGAAACTGCCTTAGGATCTGTGCCTCAGATTTACTAATTTAATCCTTATAAGAACACTATGAGGTAGTTTTTATTATTATCCCCTTTTCGTGGAGTGAAATGTTGGTGATAAGATGGGGAAGAGATGACTGATGGTCCATAAACTGTAAGGCAATTGACAAGAAGAAAATGCAGAGCACAGCTGAAGCATTCTTTTGTAGTTGGAGGGAAAACATCACAGTCATTGGTAATGGAGATGAATGAGGGAAGAATGCAGATAAAACTGAATGTTCATAATAGCATTAGTCATAATAGTCAAAAGTAGATAGTACTTAAATGTCCATTAAGTGGTATATGGAGAAACAAAATGTGATATATCCATACAAGGAAATACTACTTAGCAATTAAAAGGAACCACGTATTGATGAGCTCTTGTGGCCTTGCGGTAAGGAGTTGTGCTGTTAACCCAAAAGCCTTGTCATTCTGGAGGTTCAAATCCACCAGTCACTCAGCTGGAGAAAGATGGACAACCTCCTTATGGGTAATTTACAACCCACTAGGAAGTGAGCTATGAGGCGGTTCTGACACCATGGCAACAGCAGCTACTGGTAAATGCTATAATCTTAAAAAAATCTAAGAAGTCAGACACACACACACAACCCCGCCCCGCCCCCCCCATAGTGCATGGATTTGTTTTCATGAACTGTCTAAATTAGGGTTTATCTCACCTAAGGACACAAGAAAGAGGAGTCCAGGTGATACACAGTCTCCTCCCATAATGATTTACAGTCTCAGAAACCCAAAAGAAGTCACCGTGAGTTGCCATCAGCTCAACAGCAGTAGATTTGGTAAGGCTGCAGGTGGGGGGATATGCGCAAAAGATTTCTTTTTGAGGTTATGGAAATGTTTAATATTAGGATGTGGTGATAGCAACATACCTTTGTAAATATACTAAAACCCACTGAATTGTACGTTTAAAATGGGTGGATTTTATGATGTGTAAATGATATCTCATAAAACTGTTTTTCACAAAGTTTGGGAGAATAAATTGACAGAGTGCCTCCCACCCCCTGAAGATTGGAGCTTTTCTGTACGAAGGAAGTGAGCTGATAGGCTGAAATAAAAGTATGCAACCTTCGGGTGAGAGGGCCTTCAGACATGGTACCAAGACTGAAGAAGCCGTTCTGTGGGACCACAGGCAAAGCTGACACGTGGAATGGCTGGTTGTCAGCAGAGCTAATCCAGTCTCGGATTGTTTCAGCTGCTGTCAAGTTGGCTGTAATTTACGGCAATGTAACGCAGAGCAGAACCAAATGTGGCCCATTTCTGCAGCAGCTTCATGATTCTGGCTCGTGTTAAGTCCTTCGTTGTGGCTATAGTTTTAATTCACTTCATCAAGGGCTTCCATGGTTTTCATGGACCCTCTACTTTACCATCCATGATACGTGGTGTCCCTCTCTAGTGAAATATTGAATTAGGAATCATGAGCAGGAGTCCTGCTCATAAACCCAAATGCTAAAATCAAGACGAGAGGCTTGGAGGTGGCAGGGAAGAATAGCTGAATTGAACCAAACAGTATGTTACCGATATGAGTGAAAAAACAAAAAAGTAAGGAGATTGAGGGTATTATTGAGAATAGGGTCAATATGAAGGCGTCTCTGGAGGAAAGGAAGGTAATAGAATGGCCTGCTAGCACAGAACCTGATGAACCGAGATTACAGAGGGAGCAGAGACCAGAGGGCTAAGAAGTCAGGGAACAGCCACAGTTGGCAGAATAAAGCCTGCTGGCCAGTTCTGACTCAAGGTGACTGTATGTGGCAGAGCAGAGCTGTGCTCCTATGTTTGTTTGGTTGGGTTTTTGTTTTTTTTGTTTTTTTTTGGTGGGTTTTTTTTTATTGTCACTTGAATGAAGGTTAAGAGAGAAATCAGTCCATTCAAGGTTTTATACACATTTTATTTCATGACGGTGGCAATTTCTTCAACTATTCTCTTGCCTCTTCCTCCCTGGACTCCTAGTTTGCATTTGTTGTTCTTTCCTGCCACTTTGTGCCTTCTGAGCTTTGTTTTTGGACACCTGCTGCTTCTTTTGGTCTTATATGGTAGACTGTACTGGGTGATAGGGCCACAGAGAGAACAATGGGACAATGGCAATGAGGGTCTAGAGAAGAATCAGGAAATAAAACCAAGCAGCAGGCAACAATGGTGTTGCAGCAAAAACCCTCCACTGAAGAAAGTGCAGGTATTCGGCCAGAACCATGTACCTCACTTTTGCAACACTTAGCTTGGAGAGTAATCCTACTAGATTGCACCTGGCTAACAAACCTGGTCCAGGAATCTCCTGGTACCCTAACACTAGGAAGTACATTCATTCCTGGTGTTATTATTCATTTTATCTGTGCAGGCCTGAACTCCATGGGCTTTTCTGTGGCTGCCTTTCAGAAGTATGTATCACTAAGCCTTTGTGCCATGGCACTCTTTGGATGGATTTGAACTTTCAACCTTCTGGTTAGTACTTAAGCACAAATCTTTTGAATCACTGAGGAGGTGATATAGTGCATGTGCTGATTCCTTTCCCCTTCATGTCCTCAATTGTCAGCATCTATCTAAAAGCTTGAGACCCAGGCTGACCATCACCCCAAAGTACACAAGGCAAGGGATGATCATCTTTGTTGAGACAAACACTAGATTTCTTCTGAGGCAGTTCAAGTCTCAGTAGTCTTTTTTGGTAACATGAGGCAACAGTGAAGAGGCTTGACTTTTCAACCACCTTTTCTATATTATAATCCTGCTTCCATAAGTCACTAGTTGTGGGGCCTTGGAAAAGTCACCTAACTGCTCCCAGTATCCGTTTCCTTGGCTACCAACTAGAAATAATAACAAAATCTATCTCCTAGGGCCGGGATGAGGATCAAATGGAACATAGCTTTAACGCACCTAGGGTGGAGAACAACGTGAATCATGCTCTCACACCTGTTTTCTGTTCCTGGCCCCCACTGTGCAGTGTTGACTGATACTGAGTTTACTAACACACAGCCCTAGAGCGATGCAGCAGGAGCTGCTGTAAGCCAGCAGTTGGTTGGGTTTGGGACCCAAGGGCAAAATTTCACATTCATACCGATGACACTTCATCTTGTAAATCTCAGCCTCTTGGTCCAGCCTGAGGAAGTCTGTTTGATCCCAACGCCTCAGCAGCATCCCCACCTCCTCCTGCAGCTGGATACTGTGCACATGTCTGCAAGCGGGTGACTTTGTGGACCTCTAAGTCACTGACAGCATTACCCGCTCCTGGGCCACCCAGAGCTCCTCATGCTGCCTCTAGCAAGAGGCCTTGGCTCACTCATCCAGGGAAGAAAACTACAAAATCGCACACACCCTTGGGTCTTCATGCAGTTTCTGGGGAAACAAAAAACAATAGAAAGCCATCATATTGTTCTCAGGTACCTGGGCCCTTGTGGATCTGAAAGCCCATCTCCCCACCACCTCCCTCCTGGGTCCCTCCCATTCACGCTCGAGTCCCCCAGGAAGGAGGATCGATGCTTTCTGTGTCTCCCGGAGACAGCCTGCGCATTCCTGCTGCAATATTGACAGCCTCGCCTCTCTTCACATCTTCCATACTTCATTTGTGAAAAGAACTGTAATTACCCTCGAGGAGTCATTGGAGAAAAAGTGTACAAATTGAAAAGGACTGGAAATGGGCACCTCTGGCTGTGGAGAAAACACTTTCCATATTGAACTTTTCTCTCTCGGGCCCATGCATCCCGTTTTCTTGGCACTTAGCATTTCTGCCGCAAACTGTGGCGTCCGCTGTACCCACCCTGACAACGGGCATTTGACATGGAGGGCAGCAAGATTAATGAAAGACCTGAGTTTTCCATTTCTCCCTTCAACAGCTAACTACTTTCTTTTCAACTCCAACTGCTAAGTAGCCAGGACAATTAATAAAGCTTGGGTTGTGCTTCATCTTTTTTCCTTTTTCTTCTTTTCTGCCCACACGGTTGTTTACGCTGCTTTAACCTGACTGCCCAGTAGTGGCTTGTTAACTGGTGAGGACTCTGACCTTGCCAAGTCTAAAGGGTGTTGGGATTCTGAGAAGAAAAGTTCCCCTTTTCAGGGGAGAGTTATCTGAGGATACAATGCTGAGAGCTCTGTCCCTGAAAGGTGACCTACAGAGACAGCCCCAAACTCCCTGCCTAAGGGCTCTGTCTCAAGTTCCCTTTTGCCTTGAAGTTTTCTGCCTTGGGAGTGCTTTTAGTTCCCTAGGACCACCATGTGCTATGGAGAGTGAAACAATAGAAATGTATTCTTTTTCACAGAGGAAGGCATTGGGAAGGCCAATAGACACATGATGTTGAGCTTCTATCCATATCACAAACTACAGTCCTTGACCCTCTGCAGCAAATTCTTCAGGCCCTTCTCTGTTTCAGCAAGTTGCGCCATCTCTATAATGCAGGTTGTTGATGAGTCTTCCATCAATCCTGATGCCACACTCCTCCTCATAAAGCCCAGCCTCCTGAATGATGTGTTCTGCAAATAGATTGAAAATGTATGTGGACAGAACATATCCCTGACACACTCTTTTCCTGCAGTGTTTTCTTGCTCTGTTATGATGACTATCTCATGATTTAAGAATAGGTTTCACATGAGCATAATCAAGTAGTCTGGGATTCCCATTCTTCTCAAGGTTAGCCACAATTTATTGTGATCCATGCAGTGAAATGCGTTTGCATAGTCAATGAAACACAGATAGACATTCCTCAGATGCTCTCTATTTTCAGCCAATGTCAGATCATAATAGACATTGTTGCTGTTGTTGTTATGTGCCGTTGAGTTACCTGAGACTCATAGCGACCCTATGTGCAACAGCCCTAAACCCTGCTCTATCAAGTGCCAATCTTATTGTCTCTGACATACCTACCTTCATTATCCCAGTCACTGAATCAATCCATCTCATTGAGGTTCTTTCTCTCTTGCGCTGTCCCTCTACCCTCCCAAGCACGATGTCCCTCTCTAAAGACTGGTCCCTCCTTGCAACATGTCCAAAGTATATCAGATGAAGCTTCAGAATCCTTACCTCCAAGGAGCATCCTGGTCTCACCCTCTCTAGGATGATCCTGTTTGCTCTCCTAGCAGTCTATGGTATATTCAATACTTTTCTCCAGCACCAAAGCTTATAGGCATCGATTCTCCTTCTATCACCTCTAGTCATTGCCCAGCTTTCTGATGCATAGCATTAATTGCAAAGACTATGGCCTGGATCCGGCACACCTTAGTCTCCAGGCTAACATCGTTGCTCTTCAGTACTTTGGAGAGGTCTCTGACAGCAGACTTTCCCAATGCAATCCATCTTTTAATTTCCTGGCTCCTGATATCAAGAGTACTGATTGTGGAGCCAAGCAAACTAAAGCTATACACAATCTTAAACTCTTCACCATCCATCATGATGCTGTCAAGTAGCCTAGTGGTAAGAATCTTTGTTTTCTTGATGTTGAGCTTCAATCCATGAAGGCTGCAATCCTTGATCTTCTGCATCAAGCACTTCAGGTCCTCCTGAATTTCAGCCAACAGTGTTGTGTTATCTGAATAACGAAGATTGTTGATGAGTCTTCCTTTAATCTTGATGCCACATTTCTCCTCATACAGCCCAGCCTCGCAGATAATCTGTTCTGCATAAAGATTGAAAAGGTATTGATATAGGACACATCCCTGGTGCATACCCTTCTCAATTTTGAACCATGCAGTGTTCCCTTGCTCTGTTCTGACAATTGCCTCCTGGTCCAAGTATAGGTTTAGCATAAGCACAATCATGTGTTTTGGGATTCCCATTCTTCTCAGAGTCAGCCACAGTTTGTTAGCATAGGTAATAGTAATTAAGTATATAAAATACAATGTATATGAAGGATTGTATAACACTGTATGGACATGAAGGAAACACAATCTATATTAATGATTATATTCTAGCCAATAAATAACAAGGGGGAAATGAAAAAATAAAAGTTTTCTTCCACAGTTTTGGAGACAGGAAGTCCAAAATTTAAGTTGTGAGTAAGGCTGGTTCCTTTCGGAAGCCCTGAGGGAGAGTCGGCCCCATGCCTTTCTCCCGCTCCCCTGGTGTTGAAGCAGCCCTTGCCATTCCTGCCTTATAACAGCCTAACTCCAGTTTCTGCCTCCATCCTCCCGTGGCTGTCCCTTCTTTGTGCCCCTGTGTCATCTCCTTTCTGTCTCTCCTAAGGACACCCATTATTAGGGCCACCTTCATCCAAAATGACCTCCTCTGGAAAGTCTTGCCTTAACTATTTCCACAATGACCCTTATTTCAAATAAGGTCACATTCTGGGCTTCAGATGGAACTATCTTTTGAATGACACAATTCAACTAATTGTAGGAACCAATACAACCTTTGAGCTCCCTGTAACTCAGAGCTTGGGTTGCTTCAAGGCCCCATTCTCTGTCCAAGTGTCAGAGGCTGAAGACCATCCTTCTATGTCCAAGTAACTTATAGGTGACAAGTCAGGCTGGCCAAGGGTCAAGTAGGGACGGAAGCTCTGGCAAGTGTCTGCAAGGAGGAGAGTGAACACACACTGGCCTGCTCCCTGGGCCTCCCTGCTGTGGGGACCTGGGGGCATCCTCAAACACCCCCCACAGCTTGAAGACATTGTTCAGGATTCATCCACCTGCCATCCACTTCCCCTTACTCTTGTTCTCCAGCTCTGAAGTCTCAGCCTTTGACTCCACCCTGGCATTTCTGACACTGCACCTCAGTTCTGGAAAGGCTGCACTGGCCTCTCTTCTCTAGTACACGTTTGCTGTCTCAGTTGACAACCACAGGGTTATTCGTACACATCTGCAGTGCTTATTCTGGGCCAAGCACTGTTCTAGCACTTTCTACCCATCAGATGCTTTAATCCTCACCATAGTCCTTTGAGGAGACTATTCTCAGGACCATCCCATTTTACAGATGAGGAATCTGAAGCACAGACTGTTGAAAAATTCTCCCAAAACAGTTCTTTTCAGTTTTGTCATTACTGGCATGGGTGATGAGGCCAATATTTCTTTGTTGGGGGGGGGCACTCTGTGCACAAGAGCAAGTTTTGCAGCATCCCGTGCCTCTACCAAAGAGACATCAGCAGCATCTCCTTCCCCTGAATGGTGATAAGCAAAAGTGTCTCCAGCATTGCCAAATGTCTCCCGGGGTGAGAAGGCCAGACACTTGACACTTGGCCCACTAAGTCCTTTTTTGATGCCTATTCTAACCTTGCCTTTGTCCTGAGTACTACTACATCTTCCAAGTTAGAGTTAAATTATCCTGTGCACCAGGAAATCTAAAGTCCATAGTAGCCTTTCTCCTGATGCTCAACCAGATCATCTGGCCTGGGAAGAGGGTGCAACTGGCTGGGAGGAGAGCACAGGGTCTTGGCAGCCCAGACTAACTTCAGGCTGTGGCTGAGCCTTCTGCCTGCCTGGCTGCCTCAGCCTTTGGGACTAAAGACCACAGCCTCATGTGGACCGTGATCCCAGATTCACAAGCATAACCTTGTCTCACCTCCCATTCTCAGGACAGGGCACAAGGGGACTGGCCCCTAAAAACAGTTACCTAGGGAGAATGAAAGGATTCCTTGCTTCTCCTTAATAACACAAGGGATTACCATTTGTACTCACAGGGGCAAGAGCTGACCTTTCATGTTCTCTTCAACACTGGCTTTTGTTGATTCTAGAAATGGGGAGCGTTTTAGAGCCTGCAGAGAAGGAATTATAATTAAAATGCCAAGTTAATTGCCCCTGGTGGCCATGGTTACTGCCCTTGGCTTATGTCCATCTCTCCCACAAAGAAGAAAGGAAGATATTAACTAGTAGAGCAAGCGAGGGCTTTGCACTCTCTCTCTCTCTCTCTCTCTCTCTCTCACACACACACACACACACACACACGTACACTTGCAGTGGTTGTGAACCTCTGCCTTTCTACACTGAGAAATCTTCTTTGCCTGATTCGGTAATGAATGAGAAAGGACCTGATTGTGTCATTCTCCAGGGAAATGTATCCACTTTTTATAAACATACAGAGGCTCTGAGATGCTAGCTGCTTTTCATCGTCTGCTATCATCACTTGTTTTTTATTGGCACATAAAAGGGCTTCCTGTAAAACATATTAAAGCTTCCAATGCTGAATGAAAAAAGCACTTGATACAAAATCTCTCCATGAACAGGAGCCACTGTCAAGCCAGAGCTGATAGCATCTTGCCTAAGTGGAAGAAGAGGGCACATGGAGAGTGGTCTCGCCTCACCCATAAGAACAGGGAGCAGAAGTCCACCCGGAGAGGGACACAGCCTGGCCGGATTTGCTCCTTCACCCACTGCGAAGCCAGCCACCGATGTGTTCAGACACATACCAGAGGGGATTGGAAGCCCCGGGCAAACATGATGCATGGCTCCCAGATGCCTCTTTTATTAGAAGATTCAGAAGAAAGTATTATTATCTTCATGTGCAAACAGACATGGCAATATTAGGGAATAGAATACAAAATATGTGTGCATTTTTGAGATTAAAACACGGGATTTCATTGAAGCTGACTGACTTTGAGCGCTGCTCCTTAAGGAGGGTGCTTTAGCGGGAAAGTTTTGGGTGGCACTGATGCTCAGATTTAAGCCCTGGTGCCTCAGTGTGTTCAGAATCTTTATACGCTAGCACCACTGGTGGAGTGGGAGAAATCACATCCATCTGTGCCCTGTCCCAGTCCAGAGACCAAGGCTTCACCTAGTTACCCCTGAGGTATGAAACAAAGCAAGCATTTAGTAAATATGCATATGTCTTTGTTATCTACAGCTGCTGTAACAGAAATACCAGAGTGAATGGGGATGGTTTTAAGAAACAGAAATGTATTCTCTCTCTCATTTTAAGAGGCAGGGAGTCCAAAATGAGGACAACCACCACAGCGGAAATAAGGCTGTCTCTTTCTGTCAGCTGTAGGGGGAGACCCTGGCCATCAGTGCTCCCTGGGTCTGAGAAATTACCAGCACAGGAACCCTGGGTCCATACTAGGTGTTCCTTTTTGGTGATAGGAGTTCCTTCTCTGTTCTCTGCTCTCTGGCTTTTCCTCTCTTAAGATATAAGAAGATGTAGCACAGGAAAACATCTCTTACATAAGGTCAGAACTATGACCTGAGGAAGGATGGGGCATCCCACTCTAATCCTTCACAATGGACTCATTGGTGACATCAGGCCTTACCAGAGAGCACAATCACATCATTATATAACTGTCAGATTATATCATCACACAACTGCCAAATGGCTGAGTATCATGCTCAACCAAGTTGACACATACTTTGAGTGGGGGGACAACACCATCAAATGCAACAAACCTAATGAATTAAAGTGTGCATGTTTTAACATTCTCCTGCTAAATTATATGCTCCAGGCGTGTAACAAACAGCAAGCATGTGGTTCTGACCACTTAGAAGGGCTAGTCCCTCCTCCTCCTGTTCTGGGGAACGTCAACTCATCCTTTTAGTACAAGAGCCAATGCTGCTTTCTCTGGGAAGCCTCTCTCACTTCTCCAAAAAGTTGCACCATGTCTTCTTCACACCTATGCCACAATCACTACCTACTTGATCAATCTACGGATTGAGCCGTCTTCTGTCTCAATTTCCTAGTGCTGCTGTAACAAATAGATCACTAGTTGGTGGTTTAAAAAATTTGTTTTTGTTGTTGTTAGGGGCCATTAGTCAACACTGATTCATAGCAACTCCATGAACAAGAGGTCTGAATCTTGCCCTGTCCTGCGCCATCCTTGTGATCTCCGTCATGCTAAAGCCCATTGTTACAGACACTGTGTCAATTGGTTTGATTGAGAGTCTTCTTCTCTTTTTCTGACCCTCCAACTTTTGCTACATGTTGTCTTTTTTTTTTCCAACTGCCCCTTCCTGACATGTCCAAAGTTTATGAGACAGAGTTTCACCACCCTTGCCTCCAAGGAGCACCCTCGTGGCACTTCCTGCAACATCAACTCATTTGCTCTTTCAGCCATTCATGGGGGATGTTCGGCACTCTTCTCCAATGTCACAGTTCAAAGGCATCAATTCTTCTTTAGTCATCTTTATTCTTTGTCTAACTTTCCCCCTTTTAAAATAGAAATTTCTTTTTCTCACCACTTGTGTTAATAAGTTTCAAGTTCATTCTGTTGTGACTTCATGAAGCACAATGGAACTACCCCTCAAGTTTACTCTGCTTGGGTCTTTATGGAGCAGATTGATATATCTTTCTCCTCCAGAGCAAGTGGAAAGACTTGAACAGCTGAGATTTGAACAATCTTTCTGTTAGCAGCCGAGTGCTTTAGAAGACCAGATGTCTGAATTCACATCCCTGTCTGTCGGGAAAGGCTGGCTGTATTCTGTCTGGAGAACCATCACTGTCAGCTTCTGTAGACCTGGTTTTCCTTGATGCCTTGGCAATTTTCATGCACATTCATCTTCCCTCCAGTCTGAACTTGCATCTCTGTGTCTAATCTACTCTTTTCACATCTTAAGTGTCCTTAGGTTTGGGACACGTGCTGCACTGATAGGGAACTCTGGTGGGGTGATACAAAGTGAGCTACACCAGTAACCCAAAGGCTCTTCATCTCTAACTACACATCACCAGTGCCTCTGAGGGTAAAAGATGCCATTCACAGTGTCAGGAACCTGTTGGAGGTCACTAAGAATTGGAATCCACTCTTGACAGCAGTAAGTGAGTGACAGGGTACACTGATAGAAACTCATTAACATAACGAAGAGAATCCTATAGATACCTTCAAATTGTGGTGCTGGAGAAGAGTCTTGAACCACAGAAAGCCAAAAAAGCAAACAAGTCTGTCTTGGAGAGGGTAAAACCAAGTTTCTCCTTGGAGGCTAGGATTTTGAAGCTCCAGCTCACATAATTTGGGTACGTGGCCAGGAGAGACGGGTCCTTGGAGAAGGACATCATGCTCAAAAGGGTGGAGGGACAGCACAGCAGAGGAAGACCTGAGGTGAAATGGATTGATACAGTGACTGGGACAATGGGTCTAGGTGTGTAGGAGTCAGTGAGACTGGCTCATGATCGGGCAGGGTTCAGGTCTGTTGTACACAGGGTTGCTATGAGTCATAGGTGGCTTGATGGCACATATCAACAACAACAGCAACAATATTCAATCTGTTTCCTGAAAAAACAATTCAAAAGATTGGACCATATGAAGAAGAATGTGGTATTGGTATTGGAAAAAGATTCAACAATCTAGGTTATGCAGATGCTACAACCTTGCTTGCTGAAAGAGAAGATGATTTGAAACACTTACTATAGAAGATCAGTATGGATTTCAATGTGAATTATCTCCCAACATCAAGAAAACTAAAATCACCACTGGACCAATAATAGGCAACATCATGAAAAAAAGATTGATATTGTCAAGGACTTCATTGATCCATAATCAATATCTATGGTAGCAGCAGTCAGAGAATTAAATAAAAAATTATAATATTAGGAAAATATGCTGTCTGGGACTTCTCCAAAGTTCTAAAGAGCAAAGATATCAGTTTAAAGACGAAGTAAGGTGCACCTTCTCTAAGCCATGATATTTTCAGTTGCTTCTCTCTCTCTTTTTTAATTGGTTTGCTTACAAAGTTTGTATATATTGTGTTTCACACTCTTCTTTATTAAAATTATGTTTCGTACAACCCTTCTTATACATTATGTTTTATAAAATTAATCACCATTGGCCTTTGTCCATCATCACCCTGTCTTTTCACCTGGATCTTTCCTATTTTCGTCAGTTACTTCTTATACATCTGAAAGCTGAACAATGACTAAGGATGATGGAATTGATGCAATAGAATTGTGATGTTGAAAAGAGTACTGAATATTCCATGGACTGCCAAAGAACAAGTCTGTCTTGGAGGAATTGCAACCAAGGTGTTACTTGGAAGCAAGGATGGTGAAACTTGCCTCACATACTTTGGTTATGTTGTCAGGAGGGGCCAGTTGGAAAAAAGACATCATGCTGGGAAAGATGGAGGGTCTGAGAAAGATAGAATGACCTTCAACAAGATAAATTAACATAGTAACTTTAGTCACTGTGGAGCATATCGGAGATCATGAGGATAGCACAGGGTAGGGCAAAGTTCACCGAGCTGAAGTGGACATGGTAACACATAACAGCAACAGCTTTTCCAAGTGGAGTTAGATACACAGCTTTAGGAGTCACGATTCCAATATGTATTTTGAGGGACACAATTCCGTTGATAACACCCTCTATTATACTGAAATTTCTGGGTCGTGTCTCTCTCCACATTAGGTAAGAACAGCTCTGAGGCAGCAGCCAGACCAAGGGAGTCTTCAATCACCGGTGCCTAACTCGTAATAGTTGATCAACGAGCTGAGTTGGATCTGTGCAGGGGAGATAGTAGCCTGGAGGCAGAAAGAAGAGAGTGAGAGAAGTTTGAAACCAAAGACTGGTTGCACGTCTGCAATGCAGAGTTAAAGTGAGACTGACAGGGACTGAGGACCTAGTGAGGCTTGAAGGGAGGTTCACTTGCCTACAGCCTGGAGTGATCTGTAGCAGACCTCTACTGCCCCTTCAGCTTGAGCTGCTCCAGCCTCCTGGCCCGGCTCTCACTATATCACCCTTTCTAGAAGGCCACTGCACACAAAGCTAGGATGTTCTGCTGAAACCTTGTGTTCTCACCTCAATAATGTACCTGCATTTTGTATTCTGTTCCCTTTTTGTGTTCTCTTCTGTGGCTTCATAAATGAAATTCCTGTTGTTGAGTGCTGTTAAGTTAATTCCAACTCAGAACGACCCCACGTGATAGAGTATGACTGCCCCTTAGGGTGGATGAGATGCCTTCTGAGCTGTCTAATAAAACAGGCATCTGGCTCCCTGTGTCATGTCCAGATGTTTAGAGACTGACTGTGCCCCCACCCCTCTGTGCACAGCCTTCTCCTGTAGACACTCCTGACAACCCTGGGGGCCAGGCATAGGCTCTATCCTCTGGGGTAGATGGCCTCAGGACCTAGAGTGTGAGCTCAGGGCCAGAGCATCTGGAGACTTCCCTCCTTTGGTCTATGAGCTTTGCAGAGAAAGGACTTGTGCTCTGTGCACTTTGCCAAGAAGTTTTAGTGGCAATCTGTACTGAGTCGTGCTGTTAAAAACTGCCTGTCTGGTAGTTGGAATAAACCCATGGCTTCATAGAGAAAGAGAAGCAGTCTCCTCCAGTGTGCTTCACATCCTCCAAAACCCGCTACAGGGTCAGTCATGAGTCAGTTCCAACTCGACAGCTATGAGAACAACTGCATAAGACCTGCCTCAGAACACAGGGGCCATGATGAGTAAATGGCTGGGGATGGTTTAGGGTTGGGAGTAAAAGACACTCAACACCATTAGAAAGTTCATTATACTGAATGGAAGTGGGACAGCAGGAGAAGGTGGCTATCTTGGTCTATCTAAGCACCTCTGTTTTCAAAGCACAAGTCAAATTCCCTTAGGAAAGACAGTTTATCCCAAGGATAAAATATCTGTGGCCCAAAACCGAGTCTTAGGAACCCAGATGGTGCTGGGACCAATTGCTTTCTAGGCTTCCTGCAGATCTCTGTCCCATATCATGGAATCCACTTCCCACTGAACCTCTGATTCATCCTCTTGTTTTTACCAACCAGCTTATTCACACACTTGTCTCCATTCTTGATATTCAAAGTGTGGTCTCGGACCAGAAGCACCAACACCAGCTGGACCCCACTTCAGATCTACTTAACCAGAATCTGTATTTTAATACCACCAGCCTTCTGACAGCCTGTCATTCTGTGGTGGCCTACATGCTGGTGTGATGCTAGAACGGCTGTGACTGGTATTGTTTTAAACCAGCAGAGTCACTCAGGATGGACAGGATTCTGTGGAGCTTCCAGACTAAGAAGACAGAGCAAGAAGAAAGGCTTGGCCGTCCACTTCTGAATGTTAATCAATGAAAACCTGTGGATCGTAACAGAACGCGGCCTGGTAGAGTGCTAAAGGACAACCTTGAAGTTGGAAAGCACTGAGAATGCACAGCACAGTGACTACAGTGGTGAACTTGAGCCTACCAGATGTCATGGAGCTGGTGAAGGGCTGGGAAACATTTCCCATATAGTGTTTGGGACACTATGAGTTTGAGGCAGCTCAATGGCAGCTAACAACAGCAGCAATAACACATTTTCAGGAGACCCTGGATGATTTAAATGCATGTTCAAGGAGTCTTCGTACCATCTCTCTCTCATCCTCATTTACACAGCTTTGGTTTACTAGTCCCTCCTCCTTCATGACATCATTCACGTTCATGAACACAGCTGGTGGGCTCAGGCTCTCTTTCTTCTCCGCCCAACTCCGAAGAGCAGATTTGTGACAGCCTATCTCGGGTTTTACTTCCAGGTCATAGGTCATATGCCACAGTTTTGATTCAGAGATCTGGTACCCAACTCTGGCCCAGACCATTGTGCCCTAAGGGTCACATGGTACACAATATGGGCTCTTGAGGAGCTGGGGCAAACTGAAACCCTCAGAGGAGTTTGAGAGCTAAGAAAAGTTATAGTCCAGGGTAGTTCTTCAGGCTTAATTATTTTTCTCAAATACTCTCACTCTTACCATTCTCACTTCAGTCCTTCTCAGCCTTGTGATTCACATCCAGGAATCTCTTGCCTCACTCTGTCCATCCTCCTCCCTGTTGATAATGATAATAGCTCAGACAGTTCCTTATTCATTTACAAAGGCTTTTGACACACCCGCTTCTAATTTTGCCCTGACATACCTGTGGAGGCAGGCATGCCAGGTCCTTTCCTTACAGGTGAGAGAGATTAAGTTCAGAGGAGAAACATGGTTCCCCAGCATCACATGACTAGCAGCTCAAGTATCAGTGACAGCAGCATCAGAACGCGAGCCTGGAGCTCCTGACTCACTCTCAGAGCCCCCCCACCCTTTGCCCCATCCAGCGGCCTCCAGGAGTGGCTTCCTTCAGTGAGGTCTTGACTGAAGAGTCACCAGGCCCAGCTTCATGAGATAACACCATGGTGAGAGCTCTGAGACCAAGAGAGAGAAGATGCGAAGGACATACTGTGAGTTAATGGCATGATTCAAAATTTGGGCCCCAAGAGCCAGATGTAGCAGCTTCCGTTTACTAGCTCTATGACCATGAATAATTTTGATCACGCTGTTTCTTGTTGTTGTTGCTAGTTTCCATCAAGTTGGTGCTGACACGTAGTGGTCCTACATACAATAAAGCGCAATCTGGTCCTGAGCCATCCTCAGTCATTTCTATGCTTACTCTCATTGTTGCACAGCACTGTGTCAGCCCACCTTGTTGAGAGCCTTCCTCTTTTTCGCTGCCCTCTACTTTACCAAGCATGTCCCCTTCCAGGGTCTGGTACATCCCGATCAGACATCCAAAATATGTGAGACTAAGTCTTGACATCTTCCTTTCTAAAGAGCTTTCTGTCTGAACTGCTTCCAAAACAAATACGTTCATTCTTTTGGCAGACTAAAGTATGTATAGTCGCTATTCTCTTCCAACACTATCATTCAAAGGCATCAGTTCTTCGGTTCATATTTGTCAAGGGCTTATCTTGTGCCAGACAATCTTCTAAGAACTTAATGTGTATTAATCTATTGGATCCTGATAATAGTCCTATGAGGCAGTATTGTTTCTAGGTGCCAAAGTTAACCATGGCTTATACCCACCTTATTAACCACAGATTAAAATCTTGCCCTATCCTGCACCCTCACGGTCAGTTCATCTCACTGAGGGTCTTCATTTCTGTCACTGACCTCTCACTCTTCCCCACCTGATGTGCTTTTCTAAGAACTGGTTACTCCTGAAAGCACGTCCAAATATATGAGAGGAAGCGTCACTATCCCTGTATCTATAAGGTGCTCTCTGATCACACTTCCTCTGAGACAGACTTATATATTCTTTTGGGAGTAAATGAGATATTAAATATGCATCACCAACACCATAGTTCAAAGGCAACAATCATCATGCCATTTTAAAGATGGAAAATAGTGACACCGAAGAGTTCAAAAGTTTGTCCCACAGTCACAAACCAAGAAGTGGAAGAATATGGGATATGAACGAAGGCAATTTGCCTGCAGAACGAGCACACGGCTGCCTCTCAAATAAACCTTCATTTTTTCCCAAAGATACAAGTGTTCTCAAAGTCGTCTGAAAACCAACAGGTCAGTATCACTTGGGAGCTGGTTAGAATGTAAACATTTATGGTCCCACCCAAAATCTTCTAAATTGTACCTTTTGGGGTGAGGACATACCAATCTCCATTTAAATAAGCTCCCGTCCCACGATTTCCACTCAACCTAAAAGTTTGAGAAGCCCCACTTTAGAGGGTTAAATGAAATGTTTATGAAATTCTGAGCACAGCATTCAACAAATGTTACCTATTATCACAACCAGCTTCATTTGATAAGAATGAAAAAACTGTTGTGGGGAATATAAAAAAAAAACAAAACACCTGCCTCCTTGGTGACATGCCAGAGAAAGCAACTTAAACTGGGAGAACAAAAAAATGTATTCAAGCAAAAATGAGGAGGCTGAGGGGAGCGATATTGACAACACTTACTCATGAAGCACCTGGCACCTGATTTTGCCAGAGTGGGTGCCAGCTACCCGGAGGGACAAGACTCGTTTTGTCATCTGAAGGACACTCATCTTCTCCTTGAACCCAGTGTGACTGGTTAATGGTTGCCAGCACTGCTTGGCTTTCAAGTTAGACTCAACCCTGGTCTCCTCCTGGACACCCCAACAACTGCCCACACCACCTCTTGCTCAAGAATGAGGATTCTAGGGGCCAGCCTCCAGCTTGTGCAAATATTATGGAAATGCTTCCCTGCAGACATCACTCTGCCCTCTTGTCACTGAGTGTCACCTCCCTGATGACGCACCTCTCCCTCCCCGGGCAGGGTGGGTAATTGGCCTGGCTTTCCCCCTGCAGTCTCTGGGGAATTGCTTCTGTCAGGAGCATAACAAGCTTATCTGTTTAGCCTGAATTATGTTGCCATGTGCTCAATGTAAATCTGACCGCCTTCCTGGTGCTCTAAGCCGCGATGGATTTGGGAATAATTTCACCACCACAATTATTTTACAATTTTGAATCTTCACTGGCAACTTAATACCTAGTTTGCACTGAGAAGCTGCATAAATCAGGATTTCAAACAAAGGCTGTCCAATCAGACAAGGAGCCTCAGTCATATGCGGAGTTCCTGACTCAGTACTCACAGAGTGAGCTTTGGTCCCCACTCATTCGGGCTGGCCCCCCATCTGTGGGGCCTGCACGGTGCTCTCCAGGCTAGTTTTGTCTCCTTATCTTAGTATTTTAGTTGATACCCATTTTACAAATGGGAAGAGGGTGGCAGCTGTTCCCCACCTCTCTGCACCCTTCCCTTGCCTTATAACAGTCAATCCACAGGTGTTAATTGAGTAAAATCCCGCTAGCAGGACCATTAAAGGGAATCTCCTCTAGCATTTTTCAAAGTCTGCTCCCCAAGGTCCCAGAGGCAACTTCGGGCTGCCTGGGGGGCAGTGAGCAGGTTAGGAGGAGTTCTGGGCTCTGCTAGCCTGTCAATCAAAGCTATTTCTCACTTATTTATTTCACATATGCAGGTTCTGTTTGAATAATGGGGTTCTGCCACTGAAAATTCTTGAAAAATCTCTGGTCTAATTTAACATGGGATAGCTTTTCCATTCACTAGCTGTCTGGCCTTGAGTGAAGGCTATTTAGCCCCTCTGAACTTCAGTCTCCTCAACTATTAACGAGTAATAATGAAATATTTGTGGCATAGTCCGTAGTTGCACTGTTAACCTAAAGGTGGTTCTTCTCTGCCGGTTCAAATCCACCAGCAGTTCCTTTGAGAAAGATGGACAATCTCCCCCTGGGTGATTTAATCTCTTCCAAAAACCCTTGGAAGGGTCGACTATGAGTCATTTCTGACTCAATAGTAATGAATATTTGAGTGTGTTCTGTAAATTAAATGATGATTACTTTAAACAAAGAGTGCTCTGGTGGCTTAGTGGTAAGGAGTTATGCTGCCAACCCAGAGGCATGTGGTTTGAATCTACCAGTTTCTCTACATGAAGAAGATCGACAATTTCCTCCTATGTGATTTACAGCCTCTGAAAGCCCACTGGAGCAAGGTAAGCTATGAGTCAGCTCTGACTTTACGGTCTATAGCAACAAAAATATAAGCAAAGAATATTTTAAGCACTTATTGATGAAAATGAAAGACTCCTGTCTTTAGTATCCATTACTCATCAGTGTAAAGGGGGAAAAAATCTTCACACCTCAAACAATAAGAAACATCATGACAAACTGAGAAAATCTTGAAGTTGTCAAGGATAGAATTTTATTTGGATCTACAGTCAGTGCCACGGAGATAGCAGCCAAGAAATCAAAGGACATATTGTACCGGGCAACTTGCTACAAAGACTTTTCTTATCAGCACCCAAAGCCTGGATAATGAGTAAGGGCACTCAAAGAAGAGTTGATACCATTATATTATGATTCTGACAAAGAACACGCCTTAGGCTTCTAGAAGAATTGTTCACAGGGTTTTTAGAGGCCTGCTAGTTTGGAAGTGGATGGCCTTACTCTCAGTACATGTTAGTTGCTAACATGTATTGACCCTATGGTCTTGTGGCCCCCTGACTCATTCCCTCGGGGTGTCTGGTTGTGGTTAAGAAGTTTATTCTGAACAAAAACCCCAACAAAACAAAAAAAACAAATTTATTCTGTCCTATAGGGCTACTGTAAGCTGAATCAAAGAATTGGTTCAAAGACCTTGAGTTTGGTTTAAGGATTTCCCCTTGAGCTCTAACATTTGTCCTAGCTGCCCATGAACAAGCCAAGAAAATCTGCTAGGAGAGGCCAAGTGAGACTGAGAAGATCCATCCCACAGATAAGGAGTGAACTCAACCAGGACAGGCGAACATCTCAACTGAGTCCAGCCCAGATGGCAGAACCGTGAGTCAAGTCAACAGTGGTTATTTTAAGCCATTAATGTTCTAAGTGGTTCTCTTTGCAGCAAAAGCTATCAGTTAGGGAGGGTAGGGAGGAAAATAAGCAACAATGAATGAAAGGAAATCCAAGTTTTCTGTAAACTTTCCTTAAAATATATAAAAAAATTTAAAAATAACAACAACAAAAAAGAAGTGGATGGCCAATCCTGCTTCCTAGTCTGTCTTAATCTGGGAGCTCTGCTAAAACCTGTCCACCTTCTGGCATTTGATAAAGCTTTGTCTCAGATACTTTGGGCATGTTGTTATTGCTGTTGTTACATACTGTTGAGTCAAAATGGACTCATAGCTGACCCTCCATCTGGTTTTCAGAGGCAGTATATCACGTGGGAGGAGATTGCCCGTCTTTCTGCCATGGAGCAGCTAGGAGAAAGGCTTGTTCTTGGAAAGGGACACCAAGCTTGGAAAGGTGGAAGGTCAGTGAAAGAAAGGAAGACCCTCAACAAGATGTACTGACACAGTGACTGCAGCACTGAGCTTAAGGATGTCAGAGCTGATGAGGACGGCAGAGTCAGGCAGGGTTCAGGTCTGTTGCTCGTGGATTCCCTATGAGATGTATTCAACTTGATGGCACCAAACAAAAGCAAGCTAGAAGAATGAACAAATCTATGTTAGGAAGCACACCAGTGAGGATGACAAGACTTCACCTTGTTATATGTTGGGCATGTTACCAGGGGGTACCAGTCCCTGAAGAACAACATCACGCTTGGTAAAGTAAGGATCATCGAAAAAGAATATTCCCGACCCAAAAAGCTAATACAGGCTGCAGAGGTTGCAAACACACTAGTGCCTAAGAGAATGGTACTAGACCAGTGTCATTATGAGTCGGAAAGAACTTGATGGCACCTAACCGTACAAGGAGGCTCTGATGGCCTAGAAAGTAAGGAGCTACACCTCAAACCCAAAGTCAGATAGTTCAAATCCACAAGCTGCTCCACAGGCAAAATATGAACAATCTCCCTTAGTACTATTTACAGCCTCAGAAAGCCTACTGGAAGGTCAGCTTCAGCTATGAGTCAGTTCCAACTTGACAATAGTAAGAGAGAGAACAGTAATGACACAGCAACGTGTAAAGTGTTCATCTTGGTGTTTAGCACATAACACTCACTCACTCATTGCTATCGTTTTGGAACCAACTCAGAGCTAACCCTCCTGAATGGTTTTCAAGGCTATAAGTTGTGAAGGAGGAGACTGTCCATCCTTCTCCTGTGGAGCAGCTGGTGGGTTCAAACTGACAGAGAGATTCCACCTTTGGGTTCACAGTGCTCAGTAAATCAATAAGCCCTGCTGGCTGTTATTATCAGGCATCATCGGGTCAGCTCTGACCCAGAGCAACCCTATGTCCAAAAAAGGAAAGCCTTCCCAGTCTCACACAGTGTTATTCACCTGGATCTTGATAGCACAATCGGTAGTTTAAACACACTCAACACCACCTCCAGTGTAAAACCTGACGACTTCCTTCTGGTCACAGCCTCGAAACCCTGTGGAGTTCAGCTCTGCCGAGCACGTATGGGATCACCATGGGTTGTATTGACTCAATGGCAACTACTACTAACAGCAAGTTAACTCCCAAACCACAGGGACACACATCACAACCTATTAGGCAGTAGAGAATTCATCTGTAAGGAGAAAGAAACTGAAAAGGACTGTAGTGATTATATACTGTCAAGTGGATGTCTATTCATACCAACCCTATTGGACAGAGTAGAGCCACCACTTTCCGTTTCCTAGGCTATAATATTAAACGGAGCAAATTGCCAAGTCTTTTTCCTCACAGAGCAATGAGTAGGTTTGAACCGTTGACCTTTCAGCTAACAGCTGAACACTTATGCATTGTGCCACCACAGCTCCTTGAGCGCCTCTAGTAAATGCCAAATCTTATCATTTCATGTTTATGATCAGCTTCTGGAGTGGGGCGTCTGATCTGCATTTTGCAGCAAAAGCAGCTGCTGCTAAAGTGGTTCCACCTTCCTTAGAAGTGACACTAGCCGGCGGGGCCTCCTGCAGTCGTTTGAGCTGAAAGGATTCAGCTGGCTCTCAGGCTTGGCCATTAGCAGCTTCTTTAAACCATGTAAGCTGTTCTTTCCCTAAGTATGTCTTATTAGCCAACTTTATTTAGTCTTTATGCTGCCATTTGACCATGTTTCCTTTTATAGCATTTGACTTCTGCTGTTATATTGTTCTATTAACTTGCCTCTTCCTTGCTCTACTTTGTTTTGTTCTTCTAGCCTTCTTAGGTTTACAAGTGATGAAAGCCACTCATAGTGGGCTTCACTTTGGGAGAGGAAGCAGAGGAGAGAGTGAATGATGAAGCTCTGTGCAGATTCCAGAGCAGTAGACTTTGTTATCTCTGTATGTGTAGGGGAGGGAGTGGGCATTCATTTATTCATTTACTCAGCGACTCAGCCAGTGTTCATCAAGCGCCTCTTTGCACTGAGGTTACAGCTGTGAATGTGTCTTCATGGTCTGTGCCTTTCTGGTCTCTGCCTTCATCAAGCTTGGAATCTAGGGGAGGTGGCGGGCAGAAGGTTTTCAGCAATAGGAGGTTGAGGGTTGGCATGAGGGGAAGACCTTTTTTCCCCTCTTCTTTTCATTAGTTTATTTACACAATTCTAATACAAATTTGAATAACTTCTTTCCATTTCCCTCACCCCCCCCCAACAAATTGTATAGCCCAATGATTAATCCGCTCTTCCCCCTGTACATCCACATCCCGCTGCTTCCAGCCTCTCCCACCCCTTTTGGATCCTTATACTCATTCTACAATAATGGTCTTAAACAGTATTTAGATTGAGTTCACTCAGCATAATACTCTCCAGTCCCTCCCAAGTTAGGTAATAATTTACAAAGTTATTACTCCTGTGTGCTGCATAGTATTCCGTTGCATTAGTATTAGTATTCCATAATTTCTCAATCCATTAGTTTGTAGTTGGATATTTGGGATGTTTCCATGTTCTTGCAATGGTGAATAATGCTGCTAATGAACATTGGTGTACAAGTTTCCGTTTGTGCCTCACTTCTCATATTCTCAGGGCATATTGCAAGTAGTGGAATAGCTGGGTCATACGATATTTCTATGTTCAGCTTTTTAAGGAAGTGACAAACTGCCTTCCAGAATGGTTTTGCCATTTTGCAATCCCACAACAATATATAAGAGTTCCTTTCTTGCCACATCCTCTCCAATACCTATTAGTTGGGGAAGCCCCTTTTTTCAACACATAAAAGTAACTTACAGGAGTCTCATCTAGCACTCAGCCCAGGACACAGCACATAGAAGGCATGGGCAAGGCTAGGGCTGAACGAACATTCATGAGAAAATAAAACTCTAGCCCACAAGGAAGGGGGGGTTGGCCCATCACTTATATTCTCCATCCTTTCTATAGGATCCACACCAGTATCACTTAAGACCCGTCCCGAGGACAGGTCCACAGTCTGGTGCCTCATGACTGTTCCTGTCCCCCTGCTTAGAAGAGTAATACTGTGCTTGCCTTTGGGACAGAGTTCAATTTCCCACCTGTTCTTGTTTCCTTGTCCTGAATTCCACCCAGGACCGGAGAGATCCAGCTGGACCAGGCATGTGCAAAAAAGAAAACTTCTTGAAGGCAATTTGGTTAAGGACTCTGGAATGTTCAAAGATGTGAAGGGAAGATTGACCAAACTGAGTCTGAAGCTCATGGGAGGTTTTAAGGGTCAAGAAGGAGTTATACATTTTCTGCCATTTTTAATACAGTCACTCAGTTGTTCACACATATACCCCTGCTACACACACTACTCCTATACAAACTTAGGTTGTGTTGTTGTTGTGTACCAAAGAGTCAGAATTGGCCCCTAGCTGATCCTCTGGTGGGTTTTCAGAGACAGTTAATCACATGGGAGGAGTTTGCCCATCCTTCTGCAGAGCAGCTGGTGGTGTCGAACCACATGCCGTCGGGATTGCAGTGCAGCTTCTTGCCACTAGGCCATCAGAGCTCTCTCAGACAATTTTGCTATCAGAGGCACATTGTCTACACATCCACACAGAGCATATAGACTCATTTAGTGGTAAATATTTATTGAGGAACCTGTTTTGTACTGGAAAATGTGCAAGCAAATCATAGAGGGTAGAAGGACTATCAAAAAGACACCATCCTTATCCTTATGGGGCTTATAGTCCAGAGGAGGGAAGGGAGAAAGGAAAGATGAGTTAGCATGCAAGTAAGAGAGCTCTGAGACCTAGCGGTAAGAAGCTGCATTGCAGTCCGGAAGGCGCGTGCTTTGGACCCACCCGCTGATTCCCCGTGATTTCCTGCCCCTGAAAACCCGCTGCAGCATCAGCTATGAGTTGAGTCCCACTCCACAGCACACAGCAACAACAAATGGCAGCAAGTACATTCAAGGAAAAGAACGAGACATTTTGAGGAGAAAAAAAATAGCTAAGAATGTGGACGTTAAATTGTATGTAGAGGTCAATAGTTGGGGAAAGAGTATTTCAGGCAGAAATTGACGAAGAAAAAACTAAAAATCTCATTACCGCTGAGTCGGAACTAACTCATAACTGACCCTGCGGTGGGCTTTCAGAGGCTGTAAATCTCACAGGAGGCACTTGTCTGTTTCCTGAGGAGTCGCTAGCGGATTCGAACCACCGGAGAAGTTTGATAAGTGCACAGAACCAAGAGATGGTGTCAGTGGAAATAAGAACACACAACACACACGCAATATACACTGGGACATAGATGCACACAAGAGCATGTACTTCACCTGCTTAGACAGAGGCCCAAGGCACTCAGACATACAAAGAGACATCCGATCCAAAGGCTTGCACGTGAAGGCATGCACATATATAAACACATAGAGAACTTCACAGCAGAGCACAAACACCAAGGTGGACTTAGCAAAGACAAATACAAATGACGAAATACACTGCGAAGTGCCGAGCAAACAAGCCTAATGTGCATGTCCACACTGACACACAGCTGCTCCCCTGAACACGTGTGTACACATGTACACACAGGTCCTAGAAGAAATATACGTATCCACATTCATCCTCCACACAGACGGACACACAAGGAAACAGATGTGTTCCGGGCTTCCAAAAACCTCCTGATTGCCAAACCCAGGATCATTAAAGTCAATGGCTGTTAAGTACCTAATCCCTTATTCAATTCTCAGAACATTTGGGGAATAATCCGAGGCTTCCTCCATTGCAGTGCAGCTTTGAAAGGATTCTGGAGGGTGAGGACAAGCAAAGGGAGATTGGGGTGTTAGAGTCCTTGACGTGGTTAAGCTTTCTCTTCAGTGGCATCTCCTCCCCTGGGCTGTGTGCAAATGTTGATCTGGCTACACAGGAGGCTTTGCTCCCTAATCCATTTTCTTCTGCCTTTCTTTGGAGATTAGACAGAACCCCGCTGGCCACCAAGGCTGCCAAAGTTCTCCGGCTGTGAGCCTCTATTTATTTTTTCCAGCAAGAGCACATTTCTTGAAGGTTTGGACATCCCTCCTCACTGCGGGGCGAACAAGAGAGGATCCAGGGGTTCTGTTCTCTCGAGATTTATGGCCTAGCCAAGGAAGCGTAGAGATTTGGCCATACTTCAAATCAATAAACAAAAGAAATCTCTTTTTAAAAATCAAGTATGGCCTGCTTGAGAGCAGCCAAGAAGCCTAGACAAAGTCTTAGACTTACTCAAAGTCTTAATGTTTCCAAGCCTCTGTTTTGCCCTCAGTAAAATGGGTCTGTTTGGAGTATGTATTGAGTTGTGTCTCCCTCAGAAATATATGTTGGAATCCAAACCCCTTCACCTGTCCATGTAATCCTAGTTGGAAGAAATGGCTTCTTTATGTTAATGAAGATCAATTCTGGTTGTACAGTGATTAAAGCTCTCAGCTGCTAACTGAATGGCCAGAGGGCTTAACCTACTAGCCACTCCAGGGGGAAGAGATGTGGCAGTCAGCTTCCGTAGTTCTTTAGAGCCTTGGAAACTATGGGGCTGCTTCTGCTCTATATTATAGGGGCACTGTGAGTTGGAATTAACTTTAGCAGTGGGCTTCTTTTGTTTTATTTTCCTACAATCTGAAATAAACAAAAAAGTCCTTTTGCTAGAGCTGTACTTACAGCTTATTGGGACTTATAGCCTCCTGGATTGTGAAAAAATAAATTCTCTTCCTTAACGTCATCCTTCTGTGATATTTCTGCTACTGTAGTGCCGGGAAACTACAACACCAAACAATAGCAACAGTGGACCTTCAAGTTCTCCACAGGAGCTAGGGAAGCTGCTTACTTATGCCTTGACTGGCTGACTTGCCCCTTGCCCCCAGCCACTGCCTACCATAGTCCTACCTGAAAGTCCCTTAAATGCTCCCTGCCCCTCCCCACATCTGCAATTGTTACACCTGCTCTTCTCTCTGCTTGGAATGCCCTTCCTTCAGTTCCAACAAACTCTTGATTTATCAAGACCCACCTGGAGTGTGGCCTCCTCCATGGATGGCCCCCGACCAGCCCGACTGCCTCCTGCCTCTAGCAAAGCAGCTTTCTCTCCATTCCAAAGGCACTAACACACTCTCCAGCTCCATTTGAACCCGGGGTGTGGGGGGAGCCAAGGCCATGGGCTGGTCATCTCTGTGCTCCAGCACCCAGAACTCAGGTATTCACCGAGAGCTTGTCAAATGCTGAACACACCATAAAGCACAACAAAAATGTTATGCGACGTGGATTGTAAAATACAGCAACTTATTTTAAAAGCCATAAGCAGAATTTCTCTTGGAGAAAGAAAGGCCCTTATTTAGAAAAGTGCCTTAAAACCCAACGAGGAGGAAAAGACAAAGTCTACTACGTCCTCCCATCTGAGGTTGTAGCTAGAATAAGTGGAAAGGGAAAGAGAAAGTGGGTGGGGGACAAGCTGCTCTACGAACCAGGTTCAAGAACTGGAAGTTCCAGGAAAAGTTAGCAGAAAGGGAAGCCAGGACCCAGGAGTGGGAGGGACAAGACAGGCAAGGGTTGTGGATGAAAGGCCGGCAATGCAAGGGTGTGTGCTGGGGCTCCAAGGAGGAGTGACTGAAGAACTCCTAAAAGGAACTTTTCTGGTCAAAACAGTGAGAATGGAAGCACAGTGTGAAGACTGTAGCCAAGCTGATTGAGCTGTCCATGAAGAAACTAATGAATGACTATGGGTCCTGCGATGTGTCTTTTTACCAAAATGAAAATATACAAAGGAAACAATGAAATCTCTTTCCACTTGTGCCCAGTCCCACTGCCCACACCTCAGGAGCACTGGTGATGCTCAGAAGAAACCACAGGGCAGGTGTGCACTCTGTGCCAGCAGGGGCTTAGAGAGCCTGTCTCGGAGGGGAGACGTGAGGTGGAACCAACTCAGCAGAGGGTCAGGAAGAGGGGTCTTGACTGCCCAAGACTCAAGGATCTGGTGAGAATCTTAGCAGGCAGGATACCACATCACTGTGGATCGACGCTACTCAGGTTCAGTTGTGAATACCAAGACTCTGAAGAATGAGGAAGTTGAGAGAGCCATTGGAGAACTAATCAGTCACTGATCCAGTGAAGCAGTCCATAAAGAGTTACTAAACCAAAGGCACCGAATCCACCAGATGCTTGGCGGGAGAATACGGGGCAATCTCTTCCTGTGTCATTTACAGCCTCTGAAATGCCACTGCAGGTTCAACTATGAATTGGCTCCAACTTGATGGTAAAGAGTTGAGCAGAGCTGCTCTGAAGGAACTCTGAGCCTTTTCTGACAGCAGTGGGGCTTGAGTTAACCCCATGGTGCTCAGGCGCCTAAGGGAAACATTTGCCAAGCTGATTCTGAAGGTCATGGGCTTGTTTAGGGAAGGAGCTATGGCTACAGACTCCATCGGAGTCTACCAGGGTCTGGTGTATATCTGGTCTTTAAGTGATCTGGGCTGAGGCTCAGTTCTTAACCACTGCGGGGATCATGCCTACACCCCTTCTGTGGTTCCCTTTCTCCTGGGGCAGCCAGGAAAGCTGGGGGCCCACACAGTGAGCAGGAGGCTCAAAACATGCCCATCATGCCTGCCCCTGGGGAGGCTGAGCAGAGTTCACTCCACTCTCAGCCATTCAGCACGTCTATTAAATTAGATTGAGCAATTACGCTCTGCTTAGAGGCAGAGTGATGGAGCAGGAGGCAGTGTGTCAGGGAAGGGGAATGCAAATGCATCACTCCAGTTACACGCAGGGATCCTTATTCACACTGCTGGCTCCCTCGGCAGGTCGGCAGGTCGGAGGGACAGCAGAGCCATGGTCACCACCAGGCAGCCCTGCCTCCTGCACGCTGGGCTGAGGGTACCGCATGAGAGCCGAGCCTGTGACTCTGTAGTCCTCCCAGACCGGGAGAGCTGGGGAGAGGGGTCTTACAGGAGGGAGTGTGTGAAAACATGAGCGAGGAGGGAAGACAGCTGGAGGATGTGACGCTCGCTGATCAGAGAGGAAGGTGTGGAGAGTGGGCCTGAGAAGCTTAAACATATGGTGCCATTTAGGGGAAACTCCTTAGGGACTGTATTACCAGGAAAGGGGGGGAAACAGCTCATTCATTCATTCCACAAAGCTTTAGGGGATACCTGGGAGGTACCCAATCTCAGCATTCACAGGAGAGCTCAGGAGAGCAATTAGGCTGGAATTTAAAAGTCTGCACAAAGAGCAGAAAGGGGCTGAACTGACTCATGAGTTCGGAGCCCTCAGATGAAATGCTCTTCTTTTCCTCTCCCATCAAGAGAACTTGGAAGAACAATTCTTAACTTGACAGGGAGGTTGGCCCAGGGAGAGGAGCCAGAGGCAAAATGTAGTCGGAAATGAACTTGGAGACGTCTGTGCAACCTGACTAATGGGCGCTCGGTGCCAGCCCAGCAGACGTGCCTGTGCCCACCGCTGCCTCCAGCCCCTCTGCAGACAGTAATAAAGGCCTTGTGCATGGTGATGGCTGAGCAAGCCTGCGTGTGAGCCGGAGATAGCACAGAGGAGGGCACTGAGGAAAGAAAGAGAGCAGGGTTCTTACCACAGGCGCTGGCAGCAACATGAAGGCAGGTCTGTATCTGTTGGGTGGCCCTGGAGTTGTCTCTGAGAAGGAACACTGGACAGACAGTGAGGGGATCTGGCATCTGCCCCCAGTTATGCTGCTTGAGTTTGAAGCAGGGCCTCAGCTGGCAGCCAGAGGGGCAGGGTATAGAGTAGGGCTGGACAGGCGTGAAAGTGACCACAGACATTGGCTAGGGCTCGGGGCAGACTCAAAGCACAGCAGCCACCACCCCTGACATGGCTGAGGCTCCTGCTCTGGGTCCCACACAGCCTGGCTTCGTCAGATCTGGGCCAGGAACTGGATGAGCAAGTCAGCAGGAGGGGGCAAGGAGGACTGGGCTGGGTGAGAAAAGAGATGTGGAAAAAACCCAAACACAGGATAAAACGAGCTTTCTCCAGACGATACTGTCTAGCAGGCCTGTGGATGAGGCCGATGCTCGCTCACCCCGCCTCCTTCCTCTTTGAGGAATAGGCTTTGGCCCATTTTCATAGAAATGTTTATTTGGAACATGGAGGATGTGTTGGTGACAAGGGAGATGGGCCACATATGCTCTAGAAGGGGGGGGGATGAGGAGGGTGAGAAGAGGTCTGGAGGAGCTGGGAAGGGAGGGGAATTTTTCAGACAGCCGGGAGCAGGTGTGGGCCAGGCACTCTGGGCTGTGCTTGGCTGTTCTTGTTCAGATGTTACAAAAGCTGACCCGTGCACATGGGAAGGATTTAATTGTGTCTTTTCTAAAAGTATGTGGTGGTGGTGGTGGTGGTGGTGCTGTTGCTGCTGCTGCTGTATATCATCAAGTCAGAACCAACCCATAGTTGACACACCAGTGGATTTTCAGAGGGAGTAAATCACATGGGAGGAGATAGCCTATTCTTCTCCTGAAGAACAACTGGTGGATTCAAACCCTAGGCCTTTGGGATTGTAGTGAAACTTCTTACCAGGAGGCCACCAGAGTTCCCAATACCCATAGATGGAATCCCACTTGGCAATAAGTCTGTCTTTGTTACATAAATTAATCATAAAAAGAGTCAATTAGACACAGAGAACCAAAACCAAGCCCACTGTCCTGGAGGCAGTTCCAACTCCTGGTGATGCTCCACTGGGCTCCCAAAGCTATGAAACTTTACAGAAAGAAACTATTTTTATCCTGAGGAGTGGTTGGTGGGTTTGAACTGCCAACCTTTCACTTAGTAGCCAACACCTAACACACTACACTACTTGTTGCTGTTGTTCTTAGGTGCCAGCGAGTCAAGTACTACTCATAGGGACCCTATAAACAAAAGATCTGAACCCTGTTCTATTCTATGCCATCCTCACATTTCCTGACACACAAGAGCTCAATGCAGCAGTCACCAGTCAATTCACCTGGCTGAGGGTTTTCCTCTACTTTGCCGACCCTCCACCTTCCCAGCATCGTGTCCCTCTCCAAAGAATAGCACCTCATAGCAACATGTCCAAAGTATGTGAGGCAAAGCCTCATCATTCTTGCCTTCAAATAGCACTCCGGCTGCACCCTCTCCAAGACATATCTATTCGTTCTCTTGGCTGTCCAGTGCTCTTCTCCAACACCACAGCTCTAAGGCATCAGTTCTTTTTCTTTCATCCTTATTCTTTCCAGCTCTCAGATACATAGCAAATATCAGGAAAGGCCATTTCCTGAGCCAGACGCACCTTAGTCTTCAGACTGACATCTTTACTCCTCAATCATTTATTTGGAGAGGTCTCTAACTGCAGATTTTCCCAGTGTAATGTGTCTCCTTCTTTCCTAACTGTTGGTGCCAAGGATTTTAATTGTGGATCCAAGCAACATGAAGCTGTTAACGGTTTCAATCTCCTTTCCATCCATCATGATGCTGCTTATTGGTCCAGTGGTTAAGAATCTTTGTTTTCTTAATATTGAGATGCAGTCCACATCGAAGGCTGTATTCCTTGATCTTTTGCAACAAGTGCTTCAAGTCCTCCTCACTTTCAAGCAAGCAAGGTTGTGTCATCTGTATAACACAAGTGATTGATGAGTCTCCCTCTAATCCTGATACCACATTCCTCTTCATAGAGTTCAGCTTCTTGGATAATTTGCTCAGCATACAGATTGAACAGGTATGGAGAGAGAAAACAGCCCTGACACACTCCTTTCTCAGTGTTAAGCCATGCAGTATTCCCCTGCTCTGTTCACACAACCACCTCTGGTCCAGGTATAGGTTTCATGTGAGCACAATTTAATTAATTAATTAATGGGATTCCCATTCTTCTCAAAGTTAGCCACAACTTGTTATGATCCACAAAAAATGTCTTTGCATAGTTAATACACTATTAGGGTAGAGGAAACATAGATACCTTTGCAAGATCTCCAAGAAATGCCAAGAGCATTAGAGAAGCCAAGACAGGAATGTCTCCCTCAGAATGGATAGAGAACATCTTCCCCTGTTAGTCTCTAAACTATGAGGCAATATATTTCTGTTTGCTGAAGCTTGTGGTATTTCTGTTGGAGCAGCACTAACACTACTAAAACAGCGCTTCATGCCCAGGTTGGTGGCAGGACGAGGGAGGCAGAACTGTGAAGAGTTTGCGGAATGACCACAAGATGATGCATGCCCCTTCAGTTGTAAATAATAAGGAAGCTAATGATACCAAGAGTGGAAGAGGCTGTGGATCGATGTTGCTTCAAACATTGCCAGGTGAAGTGTAAATTGACACAACCACCCTGGAACACAACTTGACATTATCTTGTAAAACTGAATGATTCAAATACCCTGAGCCCCAGGAACGCCACTCCTGGTGTATACACAGAAAGCCTCGCACCTGTGTATCAGGAGACCCTTTCAAAAGGCTCGGAGCAGCTCTGCTTATAATAGGGAAAATAAAAACGCTGAAGGCTGGAGACGACCCAAGTGTCCAATGCTGGAAGAATGGCCAAATAAATCGCAGTAAAACTCACACAATAGACCCATATACAGCAATGAAAAATGAATCAACTGCAGCTACATACGATAACTTGAATAAATCTTAGCAACATAGCATAGCAGGGAACAGCAAGTCTCAGAAGACACATGCCATCTGATGCCTTGTTTATAAAGATCAAAAGGAAGCTAAACTAAGCAATAAGTATTTACGCAGGTACATGTGTTAAAACTAGGAAAGAGGAAGAAAAGAAAGCAGGCAGGCGGGGAGGGAAGTGCAAAATGTAGTGTAGTGGTTACCAGTCAGTGGAAAACACACAGATAGGTGGAAACTGGAGTGCCTAGGGTATGTGCCTAGGGAGGATCACTGACCCTCCACTTCTGCAATAACAGGCCTTCGAAAGCCGTATGCATAATACCACACACTCAGATTAGACTAGCAGATGTGGCACCTGAGGCTGAGCCCCCCAGGTGGCAAACACAAAGGAGGAGGAACAGTTCGCAAACAATGATTGGAACGTGGACTGTGGGAAGCATGAATGTAGGATGCTTGGAAGGGTAGAGGGACCACGAAAGAGAAAAAGACCCTGGATAAGATGGATTGACACAGTAACTGGGGTAACAAGTGTAGGTGTGCCAGAGGCAGTGAGGTTGGCTTAGGATAAGCCAGGCTTCAGAGCTATTGTGCTCCTAACAACAACAGGGCATGTAACAGTTAACACACTCAATTGTTAACTGAGAGGTTGGAGGTTCAAGTCCACCTAGAGGCACCACAGAAAAAGACCTGGTGATCTACCTCTAAAAAGTCAGCCATTAAAAAACTCTTCAGAACCGATTTCTACTGTGACAACACATAGGTTTGACAGGAGTCAGAACCGGATCCACAGCAACGACTAATTTTAGATTTAAGTTATTGGTCATGTTCTAATCTGTGGCTTTATGGGGTTTATTATATTATTAAACAAAAATATAAAAACAAAGCAATAAAAAAAGGTGGTGACTACATGGAGTGGGCTAAGAATGAGTTTATGACTAAAGTAATTTAGTGCTTTAAGGTAGAAAGACGGCGCTCTGGAGACTCAGTGATTAAGTGCTAGGTGATTGGAACCCACCAGCTGCTCTGCTAGGGAAGGATGAGATGGCCCACGTCTGTAAAGCCTGACAAACCCTATGAGGCATGAATTCCGTCCTACAGGGTTGCTGCGAACAGAAGGGACTCAATGATAACAACAAGCTTGGGTTTTGAAAAGTATCAAAAATGGTTAGCAACACATTGGAGGTCCCTATGCAGATTTTCCTCTAGTCTTCTGGCACCTTGAGTCCCACTTGGGTGCTTGGCCAACCTTGTTCTTCTATTGTTATCACCATTCACTTCCTTTGGGCACTTCTCTGAGCCCAGCCCAAGGAAAACTCAAGCAAGCAGGGCAGAGAAAAGAGGAGAGCCCTGAGATCAGGGGCCAGTGCTGAGTCATATGCCTCAGGGCAGAGTTGCCAAATGTTTAGTGGGTGGGCTGATGGTAAAACAGTTTCCACATCTGCTGTTGCTCCTTTTACCCTCCTTCTGGCTCTTTCCTGACCTCTTTTGTTGTACCTTTCTGTCCATAAGGAGATGGGAGAGTTTCTTTCAGACTGACCAGCTCAGAAATCATAGACTTGCCCCTACCCAGCTTTCTCTCCTCTCCCCTGCCCTGGCCCCACTGTTGGCTCCTCCTCTGTAAATGCATTCATTCAGTTATAGTTTCCAAGGGCCTACATGTGCCTATTACTGGTCTAGAAACCAAGGGCTTAGCAGTGAACAAAGTGAACAGCAATTTTTACCGTTACAGGACTATAGGTGATGAGTAACATTCTTCTAAAGAGTACACACACACACACCCCCCAAAATCAAACAAACAAACAAAAAAAAACCCCAACTAACCATACAGGAACAAAAGGACAGTGTATGCCCAGGGACAAGTGTCAGATGGCAGGAAAGGACAGGAAAGAAAGACAAAGAGAAATGGGGAAAAATAGGTAGGATGTGTGTTTTTACATTGTGGGAACTGCAAACAATGTCATGAAACAAAATCCATCTGAACTGTTGGATTTGCTCTTTACTCAAGTCACAATAAAAACTATTTTTAAAAAAGTTTAAAAAATATTTTTCTGGAGTTTGTATTCTTGCTCACTAAGAGCAAAAGTAAGGAGAGAGATAATAAACAAGGGAAACATGAAAAATACACTCTGGTGGCCTAGTGAGTAAGGCATTGCACTGCCAACCCAAAGGCAGGCAGTTCAAACCTACCAGCTTCTCCATGGAAGAAAGATAGGCACTCTCTGCTCATGTGATTTATAACTTCTGAAAACCTGATAGAGGGTCAGCTATGAGTCAGTTCTGACTCCATAGTCATGACTTTTTGACTGACTATAGTTGGAGGCTAGGATTTTGAAGCTCCATCTCACATGCTTTGGATACATGGCCAGGAGGGACCAGTACTTGAAAGTACATCATGCTTGGAAGGGTGGAGGGACACTGCAGGAGAGGGAGACCTGGGATGAGATGGATTGATATGATGACTAAAGTAATGGCGGTAGATGTGTCAGAGTCAGTGAGCCCGGCTCAGGACAGGGCAGGGTTCACAGCTATTGTATATAGGTTCACTATGGGTCACAGGTGACTTGATGGCATGTAACAACAACATATAGATAGCATTATAGGTTTTACTGTGTCCCCATGAAGATGAAGTCCTCATTCGTACATCTGTAAAGATGAGCCTGTTTGGAAATAGGGTAAGTTGGCTAACATCCTAGAGTAAGGTGGGTTTAAATCTTCAATGGCTGGTGTCCTTATAAAAGAGAAAATACGTAGAAAGACTGGCAAAAGAGAGATGTTATGTGATACTGCAGTTGCCAAATCAAGGAATTCTTGGAACTACTGGAAGCTCAGAGAGAAGCAGAGAACAGACTTCCTCAAAGTCTCAGAAGGAATCAATACCCACTAATCTCAGATATTCTGCCTCCAGAACTGCGAGATGCCCTAGTGGCAAGAAGCTGTGATGCAAATCCTGAAGGCATGTGGTTCAAGGCCACCAGCTGGATCCCTACTCTGTAGTACACAACAACAACTATTGGCACTCTCCTTGGGGTAGTTTGTATGGATATGCTAGAAAACAATGATAGGTTATATTGTTGCTGTTGTTATGTGCAGTAATAGCAACCCTATGTACAACAGCCCTAAACTCTGTCCTGTGCCAATCGCACTGTCTCTGATATACCCATCCCGATTACCCCAGTCACTGAATCAATCCACCTCAAAGAGGGTCTTCCCCTCCTGCTCTGTCCCTCCACCCTACCAAGCATGATGTCCCTCTCCAAGGACCAGTCCTTACAACATGTCCAAAGTATGTTAGACGGAGCCTCAGAATCCTTGCCTCCAAGGAGCCGCCCGGTTTAACCCTCTCCAGGACGAATCTGTTTGTTTTCCTAGCAGTCCATGGTACCCTCAATACTCTTCTCCAGCACCACAGCTCAAAGGTATCAATTCTTTTTCTATCTTCCCTAGCCATTGTCCAACTCTCTGATGCATAACAAGTGATAGTGAAGACCATGGCCTGTATCAGATGCACTTTAGTCTCCAGAGAGGCACCATTGCTCTTCAGTACTTTGGAGGGGTTCCTAACAGCAGACTTTCCCATGGCAATATGTCTTTTCATTTCCTGGCTACTGGTGCCAAGAGTGTTGACTGTGGAGCCAAGCAAACTGAAGCTGTGAACAATCTCAATCTCTTCACCATCTATCTGGATGCTGCCAATTGGTCCAGTGGTGAGGATCTTTGTCTTCTTGACATTGAGCCTCAATCCATATTGGAGGCTACAGTCCTTGACCTTCTGCAGCAGGCTGATAGATTATATTAAGTGTTGAAAAAATAGAAAATTTAAAAAGTGGAGAGAAGATGTGGCAGTAAGGTAAGCTGCTGTTGTTCGGTGTTGGTGAGGCTACAACTCAGAGCAATCCTATATACAACACAAGGAAACCTGGCCCTATCCTGAGCCATCATCACAGTATATGCTGTGCTTGACCCCATTGACATGGTCACTGGGTTAACTCATCTTGTTGATGTCTCTCTATCTTTTGTTGAAGCTTTATTTATCCAAACATGATGTCTTTTCCCCAGGGAGGAACCTCTCCTGATGACATGCCCAAAATATGTGAGATGAAGACTTACCCTCCTTACTTCTAAGGTGTTTTCTGGCTGCATTTCTTCCAAGATGGATTTGTGTGTTCCTTAGGCAGTTGATAGTGTATTCTATATTCTTCACCAACACCACAATTTCATGACATTGATTTGGTCTTTTTTACTCATTGTCCAGCTTTCACATGTATATGAAGCAATTTAAAATACCATGGCTTGAGTCAGGTACACTGTGGTCTTTAAAGTAATGTCCTTGCTCTTATTTCTTTGAAGAGGTCCTTGACAATAGCTTTTCCCAGTGCAACACATCCTTTGACTTATTGACTGCTGCTTCCATGGGAGTTGAGTGTAGATCCAAGTAAAAGAAAATCTTTGGTAACTTCAATTTTTCCTCCATGTATCACAGTGTTGCATACTGGTCCACTTGTGAGTATTTTTGGTTTTTTATCAATACTATATTCCTTGTCCTCCTTCAGTAAATGCTTCAGGTGGTCTTCCTTGATCATAATTTTCTTCTTCAAGGTTGTTCTATCTGCATATTGCAAGTAGTTGCTTAGTCTTCCTCCAAACTTGATAACATATTTTTCATTTGCATATAGCTTGAATGTTATTGGTGTCGTTAGGTGCTGTCAAGTTGAGTATGACTCATTGAGACCCTATGAACAACAGATTTGAACTCAGTCCTATCCTGTGACATTGTCATCATTTCTGACACTCCTGAGCCAATTGCTGAAGTCACTGTGTCAATCCATCTCCATAAGGCTCTTCATCCCTTTCACCAGCTTTTCACCTTTCCAAGCATTATGTTTCTTTCCAAGAAATACTCTCTCCTAACAACATGCTCAAAGTATGTGAGATGAAGTTTTGTTATCTTTGCCTCCGCGGAGCACCCTGGTTGCACTTTCTCCAAGACATATTCATTTGTTCCTTTGGCAGTCCACAGGATATTCAGTACTTTTCTCCAAGACCACAGCTCAAAGGCATCGATCTTCTTCTGTATCCATATTCATTATTCAACTCTCAGATGCATAAGTGAATCAGGCACACCTTAATCTTTAAACTGACATCACTGCTCCTCATAATTTGGAGGGGTCACTGACTACAGACTTTGCCAATAAAATATAGTTTCCTGACTACTAGTGCCAAGAAACACTGCATGGTTCAAAATCAGAAAAGGTGTACACCAAGGATGCATCCTATCTCCATACTTTTTCAAAATATATGTGAAGCAGATCATCTGGGAGGCTGGGCTCTGAAGGGGAATGTAGTATCAAAATTGGAGAAAGATTTGTCATCAATCTGCTTTAAGCAGATGACACAACCTTCCTCACTAAAACTGAGGAGAATCTGAGGCATTTGCTGCAGAAAGTCAAGGACTTCAGCCTTCAATATGAATTGAAACTTAACATCAAGAAAAGAAAGATTCTCACCACTGGGCCAATTGGCAGCATCATGATAGACGGTGAAGCGATTGAGATTGTTAACAGCTTCAGTTTGCCTGGCTCCACAATCAATTCTCTTGGTATCAGCGGTCAGGAAATCAGAAGATGAATTGTACTGGGAACATCTGCTGTCTGGGATATCTCCACAGTACTGAAGAGCAATACTGTTAGTCTAGAAACTAGTGTGCCTGATTCAGGCCATGATCTTTGTAATTACTTGCTATGCATCAGAGAGCTAGACTACCAATGATAAGAAGAAGAATCTATGCCTTTCAGTTGTGATACTGGAGAAGTATTGAAAATACCATGTACTGCAAAGAGAATAAACAAGTCTGTACTGAAAAGGGTGAAATCAGGCTGCTTCTTGGAAACAAGGATTTTGAAGCTTTGTCTGATATACCTTGGGTATGTTGCAAAGAGGGACCAATCCTTAGAGAGGGACATCATGCTCAGGAGGGTAGAGGGACAGTGCAAGAAAGGAAGATGCTGGATGAGATTGATTAATTCAATGACTGGGGTAATAGCGATAGGTGTGTCAGAGGTGATAAAATTAACTCAGGGAAAAGAGTTCAGAGCATTATGTACACAGGGCCACTATGTGTTGGTCTCAACTCAATGGCACATAACGACAACAACACATAGGGTTGCAGAGATTGAATAGTAGGGGGAAAGGATACAACTCTTACACACATCTTACCTGATTGTAAGTCATGTAGTATTCCCTTGTTGTTTGAAAAACTGCTTCTTCTACGTGGAGGTCCACATCAGCACAATGATTATTATGCATGAAGAAGAATGTCTTTGTGTAGTCAGTAAAACACAAGCAAACATCTTTCTGGTATCCCAAAATGGATAGTCATTCCTGTCTTAGTCTGGGAGATAAACTGAAATCTGCCTACTGAGAACAATCCTGGTGGTATTTGTTAGTTACACCTGATGACATAATTTCCAGCTTCACAGCACCACACATCCCACCACCGTATGACACATTTACAGGCACGTGGCAAGGGAAGCAGTGGCTTATAACTTCAGGAGAGTCAGGAGATGCCTTAGAGTAAAGGTGACACTTGAATAAAGGTCTGAAAAGGGTGAGACAATGAGCCATGGGAGCACTCAGGGAAGAGCATTCAAAGTGCAGAGAAACCAGTTCACAGGGCTCATGTGCTAAAAGAGGTCAGTGTGCTGGGTGGAAGTTAGCAAGTGGTGAGGAGATGGATGTGATGTTAGAATGAGGTGCCCGCAGAGAAAGCCTTGGAATAATTTTCATTTTTCTTCTGAATCTGAATGAGACAGAAGTCGCCAGAGGGTTTTAAACAAAGGAGTGGCCAAATCCGACTTCACAAGATCCAAGAGCTGCAATCCTGAGAGTAAACTGTATCAGGCAAAGTCTGAAGCCAGGGAGCAAGGAGGGAGGGAAGATTGCAGCCCAGGCAGGACCTTACAGTGACCTCAGCCCCACTGATGGCAATGTTGGTGGTGTCAGCAGTGGGATCGTGAATGTATTTTGAAGGAGAGCTAGCATGACTGCTGACAGATTTACGTGTTATGATACTGGGGAGTCCACAGTGAAACCAGGGCTTTGTTCTAAGCACCTGGAAGGATGGACCCACACACAGATGGCAAAGACTGGGGATGGAGTGGGAGGGAGAAGAGCAGGTGTTTGTTTTGGATGTATTATGTTGAGATGACTATTGCATGTCCAAGTAGATGGACAGGGACTGGTAAAAATGTGCCAAGAGTTAAGAGAGAGCCCTAGGCTAAAGATAGAATGTGAGAGTTGTCCCAGACTGTGGTCTCAGAACACTCAATATCCCATCATTAATCATATACTACTGACCTGCTTCTAGAGATTTCTATAGGGCTGGGATCACTTTCTCCCACTGCAATGCGCACTGCAGGAAGAGGCCCAAAGACAACGTTTTTCTAATCAATGAATGAATGACTAACTGAGAAAATAAATGAATAAACAAAAAACAAGAGGGAGCTCTGGTGGCCTAGTGGGGGAAGAGTTGCACTGTCAACCCAAAGGCAGGTGGTTCAAATCCACCAGCTGTTCAGCAGAAGAAGGATAGGCAATTGCCTCTTTTGCAATTTACAGCCTCTGAAAACCCGTTGGAGGGTCAGCTATGAGTTCATTCTGACTTTAGGGCAATGAGTTGAGTTGAGTTGTTCAAAGAATAAGGGTATCAGCTAGCTGGTCTGGTTCAGGATGACTGCATATAAACTAAGTGAACGAGCTCAGGAAGTGTACTGTATAACACTAAGCTCACTTAAAGAAGAATCTTCTAAAGATGAAGTATTTGCCTCTATACCTCTGTTTGAGATATATGAGAACATGAGCATTCCTGGCGGAAATTAGCAGGAGGGATATTGGAGGCTGGTGGAGAGCCTAGGACTGGTACAGGGTTCTTGTGCTGGCAACCTCCTCCCCTTACACCTGATGCCTCTGGGAGGAGAGATCTCTGCAGAGATTCAACTCAGGAAAGACAGATCCTCCATGCCCAGAGGTCTCCTGGAGCCCCTCTGCTTCCTTTCTGATAGTTTTCAGACATTCTTTTTTAAAGCCAGGGGAACCTGAGATTAAATCTCCCCCAGAATGGGGAGAGGAACAGGGAATGTCCAGGTGCACTAATCCCAAGATCCAGAGAGCACAGCTCAAAGGTCACCAGCAGTCCAGTGCTGGGCAGGATCTGGCTGCATAGGAATCCTGACAACTTTTAACATACAGATTCCCAGGCCTCATGCCAGAGGTGAAAAGTCAATGTGTCTGGTTTTTATAATGGGTAAGCTTTGGACCTCTGATTTCTAATCTTGTTTCTTAAATTTTGTGATTTGGATCAAAGCTCTCACCCTCACTGTGCCTCAGTTTCCTCCTCAGTAAAATGAAGATCAAGGGATGCTTTGTTGAGAATTCAGAGACATAATGGCCCTGAAGCAGTGACTGCTTGCTACTGTAATAATCAAAAGACTTTTTTAGGTCCTCCTGAGGGGACCAGGTTTGAGGAGAGAAGCTGGAAGTTAACACCACCCTGAAGACGCCATTGTTCTAGCATTCCATTGAGCTCCTCTACCACCCTCTGTGTCCCAGCATTCGCCACACAGCTGTGCCTGCGGAGTCTCTCTTCACCCTCCCTTTTCCCCTCGCTCCAGCCTCTCACCTGCCTTCTCTTAGCCCCCCTCCCTTCCTCAACCCTAGAGAGGGTACAGGCATTCTTTGAAGCATCACCTGTGAGACTAGCAGATGCTATGGGGACAATGGACTCCAGGCTAGAATCACTACCCCCTCCTCCTACAGCCTCTCAGAAATCGAGGGCAGCTTCTGAAGATGCTGTTTTTGGCCCAGGCACCACCAGCCCAAACAAAGGCATTTTCTATGGCTGCTGGGAAGGCGACGATTGTTTCCATTTAGCAAACATTTGCTGCCAAAGCCAGTGTTTTCTCTTGGAAGCCAACGTTTGGTTGAGAAGACAATGCCAAGCTAAATATTTTCTCTGCATAAAAATCCCTTTAATTTTTTAATCATTTGGCAAACATATCCTTCCTCCCTTCCCTCGCCCTTCTGTTCCTCTTCTCCCCCTCACTCTCTGTCTCTGGCTGGGTCTGTGTAACACCCAACATCTGGGAAAGAAGGGAGAGGTTTAGGGAACCACACAGATGTTTCCAGACCTACAGATGGTGGACTTGGTGCTGACACACATTTGCTTGATATGTTAACATTGCTTCTTCAGTTGTCTTTTCTGAATAGTTGAGACTCACGACCTTTTCCAGCCCCCATTCTATCCTAGTTCCATTCTAGTTACCTGCCTTAATACCCAGCCCGCTTCCATCGAGTCAATTCTGACTCACAACAGCCTTTGTTAGGTTTCTAGACTGTCAATCTTTATGGACAATTTCTCATCTTTCATTTCTCATCGTTCTCACTCAGAACACCTGATTGATTTGTTGAGCAGGCCGGCATGTCAAACGCTTAAATCTTAGCTAATAGAGGTCAGGAGTCCTTACATGGTGCAAATGGCTAACGCATTCGGCTGCTCACCGAAATGTTGGCAGTTTGAGTCCACCCAGAGGCACTTTGGAAGAAATGTCTAGTCATGTCTTTCTAAAAAGTCAGCCTCTGGAAGCCCTGTGGAGCACAGTTCTGTCCCGGCACACAGGGTGTCACCAGGAGCTGGAGTTGACTCAGCAGCAACTGGTAATAGAGGCCAACCAGACAGTGATGAGGGGTCCTTATGCTGCCAACAAAAGAGCAGGAATAACAAAAGCTCTCCACAGACTAGGGCTGGTGGCTGAAGCTTCTGAGTGTCAACCAGTCTCACATCCTTAACACGCCCTGAGGAAAAGCCATCCACCTCAACCCCTGTAGCAAGATCCAAAATCCATTGTCATTGATTGAGTTGAATCCAATTCACAGCAGCCCTACAGGACAGAGTGGAACAGCCCCATAGAGTTCCCAAGGCTGTAAATAACTATAGAAGCAGATTTTTACATCATGCTCCCACATAGTAGCTGGTGAGTTCAAACCACTGACCTTGTGATTAGGAGCTGAAAACTTAAGAACATCATTATTAGGGCTCTGTTTGTATCCAAGATCAGGAGGTAGAATGTCTCTTACTTCAAATACACAAAGCTCCCTGATTTGTGCCCCATAAGCTCTCCTTTGCGTCAATCCCATGGCATGAGACTGGACCACTTTCTCCCTCCTCCATCATGATGCTGCCTTTCTGAAGCTGCCCTCTCATCATACTATCTGTAGTCAGCCTACATTCCACAGTTTGGAAGCTAATGGATACTTAGACTGAGCTTGGTTTTGGTAAGGCCTCAGTTTGTTCCTCTCGTGGGATCAAGAATTTCCATACCGCAACCAGAAGAGTAAAGCCTCTGTGGGCAGGGTTTGCAGAATGAGCGAGTAGGTGTTTACAGAAATCAATAAATGGATGAGTGAAGGAATTAAGGGATATGCGGATGAATGATAGGTGAATAAATGAGTTACTGAACAGGTGAGAGAATATCAACAACAACAAAGAGCCCAAACCTGTTGCCATGGAATCAATTCTGATTTACAGTAATCCTATAGGAAGGAGTGAAACAGGCCTTTAGGGTCTCCAAGGCTGCCAGTGTTTACAGAAGCAGACTGCTGCATATTTCTCTCAAGGAGCGAACAGTGAGTTCAAACCATCAGCCTTTCCATTAGCAGGCAAGCACTTGACCGCTGCACCACCAAGGCTACTTATTGCTTGCAGAATGATGGCTAAATGAGTAAATAAATCAGTGGATGAATGGATGAATCAGTGAGTGGATATATGCATGAACAATGGGCATGTGAATGAGTGACTGAATGGAAGATCAAGGGAGACATGAATTGAGTCCTGCATCTGTGCCCATGGGCACATCACATGCACCAGTAATGTGATAAATGTGAAATTGTGTGGAATAAGCCTTCAAAGAGCACCTTATCGTAAGGGTGATTGTGGTTATTCTTCATCAATGATCAAAGCTTTTCCACTCACACCAAGAGCATCAGCTTTAGGATTTGGGCCGTCTATCTGCACTTGATCATGTCATTTTTTGGCTTGTGTCCTTGAGCAAGTTTTTTCCATTTTCTGGTCTCAGATCCTCATCTGTGAAATGGGTGTGATGATACCCCTCCATAGGTTGTTTGGAGAATTTGGGGATTTGAGCGTAAAGGCATTTGCTGTGTATTAGTAATTATCTCCCCAAAGGAGAATGAGGTTTCAAGTCAATGGAAAGCAAGACCTTTGGGACTAGATGAGGAGGAGCTGAGCACTGGAAGCACAGTGGGTGAGGACTCCAGGGGAAACCAGCTTCTCTCTGTGGGAAAACATTTGGGTCTGAAGACCTCTGCAGGATCATAGGCATATCCAGAAGACATTGTCAGGCACCTCTACCTTTCTTTTATGTCTTAGTTACATAGTGCTTCTCTAACAATCATTTCAAGAGTGTTTTTCTAAATGACTTTAAAATTTTTATTGGTTTGCGTGTACATTGTGTTTCACACATTCCTTCATTCACGTTCTGTTTTATACCATCATTGCCAAGCATTTTGTATTTTTTTTGCATTGTGTATTTTTTAAGAAAACTCTTCTAAAATCTTTATTTACAAAAGCTTTCAAACATACACTGTGTTTTATAAAATTAATCATTGAACATTAATCACCCCATAGTTTCAGGTCCCCACTGGGGCTTTCTTAATTCCTTCACACACACACCCCTTCCACCTCCCAAACTCTGTGACCCTGTGATTTCCCTCCTTCTGCAACAATTGCAAATACTGTATAACATAGAGGAGGCTAAAGATCATTGTGCAGAGTGAACTAGCTCAGTCTCCTAAGGACAAACACTGCATTAGCCATTGTTGTAAAATTAGAAGTATAACTAGTAAGATGTGCATAGAAGTCCAAAGTGGGAAGAGGAGAGGAGCAGTAGATGGTTTTTAAAAAGAGAAATTTATCTTCTCACAGTTCAGGGACCTGGGGAGGCCCTTCTTTGGGGTGTGCCCAGAGTTCCTTGGTGTTCATTGAAATTCTTTGGCATTTGTCTTCTCTCATGTATTTATCTCTGTGTATTCTGCTCTTTTTATTATTCAGAAGTTATTAAGTTTAGGACCCATCCTACTCTGGCATGGTGTCATTAACACAACAAAAGAAAATTTTTTTTTCCAAAATGAAGCATAATTATAGAATTCAGGAGTTAGGATTTCAACACTTACTCTGAGGTGCACACAGACCACAATTCTATCTATAACACTGTCCCTGACCTAGATCCTGATGTTTGGTGTCATTTGACTCAGGCCAGTGAGGATAAGATCCTCATCAGGCCAGGATTCAGGAAAAATCCTTCTTGGTATGAAGGAGAGAACTTTCCAGAAAGTTATCACTACTATGCATCTAGCACAAGTGAATTGGAGGTCCCACAGCAAGACCAGAGAGAATTTACTCACCATCACCCACCAGGTGATGACTAGGGACAGACCAGATGATAAAGCTATAGTTATTATGTGGCCTTGGCCATGCCATTTAAGCTGTTGCCTCTGGCTTCTCACATATAATAGAGGTCTACCTCAATGCTTGCTATAGTGCCTGGCACCGTGACAATATGCAAATGTTAGCTATTGTGGCAATCGGCTTATTGTCCACAATTATTCATCCTCTCCTCACAAAAGGACTTTAAAAGCTCTCCCCATTGTTGGACTAACACAGTGGCTGTAACAATAGGCTAAAATGCACACAGAGATTGTGAAAATGGCTTGGGATCAGGCAGGGTTTCATTTTGTTCTATATAGGTGGTCCCTATGAGTTGGGTCTGACACAGCACCTAACAATAACGACAACATTGACTTTGGCCTTGGTCACATGACTTGTTGTAACCAATGAAATGTAGATAAGTGTGGCAGCGTGCTAGTTCCTAGGTGTTAGAGAACATCTGCTGCTCTGCCATGTTGTTGCTGTTGTTACTGTTTGGTGCCGTCAACTATGGCTCATAGCGCCCTTTTGAATCTGAACTTTGCCCTATCCTGCGCCATTCTCATGATCTCTTACCCTCATGCCTATTGTTACCGTGTCAACCCATTTTTTTTTTT
>NW_006399799.1:7214545-7222001 GCF_000299155.1 Elephantulus edwardii | reverse complement strand
TGTGTGTGTGTGTGTGTGTGTGTGTGTGTGTGTGTGTGTACCATCAAATTGGATCTAACTGGTACATGAGGAGATTGTCCCTCCTTCTCCAGCAGAACATCTGGTGGATTCGAACCACACGCCTCTTGGGGTTGCAGTGCAGTTTCTTGCCACTAGGCCACCAGAGCTCCCTGTAGTCCAGCTTCTTGAATTCTTGAATATGTTCAGCATATAGATTGAACAGGTATGGAGAAAAGACACAACCCTCATGCACACCTTTCCTGATTTGAAACTATCTAGTGTTTCTTTATTCTTTTCAGACCACTGCTTCTTGCTTCTTAGTCTACATAGAGGTTTTGTCTAAGCATAATTAAGTGTTCTGGGATTCTCATTCTTCTCTATGTTAACCTTAATTTTTCATGCTCTACATAGTCAAATGCCTTTGCATACCTAATCAATAAAATACAAGTAAACAGCTTTCTGGTATTCTGTGCTTTCAGCCAAGATCCATCTCTGTCCTGTCCTGTGTCACCTCTTCATCTCTGACATACCTGAGCTCATTGTTATGGATACTGTGCCCATCTATCTTGTTGAGGGTCTTCCTCTCTTTCACTAACCCTCCACTTCTTCTTTTGCCTTTTTTAAATTTTTAATTTAATTTAATTTTATTATTTGTGCACGTGAGCGTGTGCACGTGTGTGTGTGTGTGTGTGTGTGTGTGTGTCCAGTCGAATTGGATCTGACAGGTACAGGAGGAGATTGTTCCTCCTTCTCAACAGATTATCTGGTGGATTCGAACCACATACCTCTGGGATTGCAGTGCAGCTTCTTGCCACTAGGCTACCAGAGCTCTCTACCCTCCACTTGTTCAAGCAAGTCATCTTTTTTCAAAGACAGGCTCCTCTTAACAACATGCCCAAAGTATTAGAAAACCAGAGAATATTTCATGGAGCTTCCATCAGTGCATGTAGAAACAGAGAACTGTTGGTCAGCTAGTGAATCAACAAGAACATTTTGGTGGTTAAAATAGAAGGCTATCTAGAGTTGCTATGAGTCATGATCGAATCGATAACTATCAACAACAACAGCATCTACTCAGGTGACTGGGGAGCTGACCAAGGAACGAGGTTATAAGGATGGTCAGAGAACGAGTCGTTAAGGAATAATATTTGCATTAAGATGGGAGACAGAGTCAGCTGTGGAAGAAATAAGAGGACTGCAGACTGGAACAAATACAGAGATTTCCAGTATAGAAAGGAATCCAATATAGTTGGGGTGAAGTGTGAGACAGTGAAAACTGAAGTTGAAGGATTAGGAAGGGTTGTAACGAGTGGCTTTATTGTAGTACACGGGAGATTTGAAACGTAAGTGTGTTTGATTTTCTATTTTAAAATTATTGTTTTGAGTGGAGAGGGTTCATGGGTGGTTTATTGGAGACAATTTTAGTGGTTCAGAAAGGAGATGGGGGGCAAGGCCCAGGGTTGTCGCCATGGAAATGAGCCGACTTGAGACAAGCTACATGCTCATTGGAGACTGAGAGATAGAAATGAGATAAAGAGACACTTTAACGATAATCTTTTTTTTTTTAAAAAAAAAGAAACATCTTAAATCTAATTTGGAATAGACTTCTATTATGTTTTTAAAATATTAATTATGCTCTAACCTTTAGGTCAGTAGTATAATGGCATACTGCTAAGGATGCACACCACTTAGGCTTTTTTATTTGTTGTTTTAATTTTTTTTATTGGTTTGTGTGGAAACAGCCCAAATGTCCAACCTGAATGGATTGAGAAATTGTGGTACATTCACACAGTGGAATAGTATGCAGCACTCAGGTGCAAAGGTTTCACAAAATGCTACATAACTTGGGAGAGACTGGAGAGCATTATGCTGAGTGAACTAACTCAGTCTCATAAGGACAAATACTGTGTAAGACTATTATTGTCAAAATAGAAGGATAACTAATAAAACATGTATGGGAATTCAAGGGGGTATGTATGGGGTGGGAGCGAGGGGATGAGGATGGGTAGATGCAAAACCACAGAGTTCTATAGTTTGGGGGGTGGGGAATGGGAAAGATCCAGGTGAAAAGACAGGGTAATGATGGGCAAGGTCCAATGGTGAATAATTTTATAAAACATAATACATGAAAATACTTGTCTGAAACATAATATGAATAAAGAATAGTGTGAGACACAATGTATATGAACTTTGCAAGCAAACTAAAAAAATAGTATGATCTTTAGTATGATCCTCCTTAGGTGGAGGTGATACTACAGACTGAGCTAGAGAAAGCTAAAATTGGGAGAGATTGGTTAGATATGCTTAACTTGAGAAGCCTGTTAACTACCCAGGAGAACTGCCAAGTAGACAGTCGGCTGTCGGAGGTCAAAACTGGAGGCATAAACACAGGTGCTGTGAGTTACAGGTGTGATTTAAAGCCATGGAAGGAGATGAGATCCTGTAAAAAGGAGGAAAAGGACTCAGGGTTGAATCTTGGTATAAGGACCTTTGGAAAGTATTGGGAGTTGGAAGATCCGATTGAACGATCTGAGGAGGAAGACTTGATGGGGTAATGGTCTTAGATTCCAGAGGCTGAGTTCATTGTTAAATAAGCTTAACAACTGCTGGTCCTTATATCACACTAGCCAACATGGTGGTCATAAGCCACAGAGGGCTACAAGCCCTTGAAATGTGGCCGGTCCATACTAAGATGCACGGTAAATGTAATACACACCCCACACAAAACAGAGTGTGAAAACCAGAGCAGGTCAATCGCCGTCTAGTCAATACCAACCTACGGCTGCCACACGTGGATCAGAGTAGGACTGTGAGCCACAGGTTTCCAATGGCTGATTTTTCAGACGTTGGTCACCTGAAGTTTCTTCCAGGTGTGTGTGGGTGAGTTTGAACTTATCATTTGACTATCAGCCAAATGTGTGAACTCTTTCTATTGCCCCCTAGGGATTCCATGAGACTCAAAGTATGAAAAAGAGAATGTTAACTGTCTCACCTCATTAATAATTTTCTATTGATTGCATGTTGGAACGTTAACATTTCAGATCTATTAGGTTAAATAAAAAATAATGATATAATCAATAGTACCTGCTCCCTCCATCTCCTTTCACTTTTAAAAATGCGGTTACTAGAAAATGTTGAAGACGATGGAGTTCATTTGTGGCTTGCATTGTATATCTATGGGCTGATGCAGCTGGTAGAAGGGCCACAGTAGGGTGTCCCCACCATGTGCTGGCAGAACTGGCAAAGCACTTAGCAGAACTGTCCCCAAGACTCTCACGGGAAGTCCTCTAGGATCTCTACACTTCCCCAGTGCAAAGTAGGTGTCAAATTGCTCTGCAAAGATTCGACTGGCACGTTCTCACTCCCACTCATCGGACCTGTTTTGTCTTGAAACCACATGCAAGAAAAAAAAAATACAGACAACATGAAACGAAAGAAAGGAGCACACATTTCTCAACACACTGCCAAGCAACTGTTCCATTTCTCACAACTCCCTGCAGTTTCTTCAAACATGAAGACACTTGCCACATGGACAATGAAATTATTTGGGAAAGTGTTAAAAGACCAATCATACACGGGCTTGGAACGTCTGGGAGCCCTGAAAGTCGCCTGTCAGCGGTGGTCTCTGGCACAAGCCTCTGTGCAGAGTTATGCGTCTGTCTCCCCAGCTCTGAGATCCCCTGGAGCGTCCCTGCGATCAATTGCCTGTAGGACTTGCAAATCCACAGCCCACCAAACCTTGTCCTTGCAAGGATTATCACGTGGAGTCTGTGTGGACCCTAGTGACATGTTGGGGCCCAGAATAATTATCATCCCTGTCTTCATAGAGAGATTGTGAACTCAGCAGAGCTGAGCTGTTTTGGGAGGTGTCTTCTCTTTCTGCCCACAGCCCATATAACGGACATCACTCTGCTCTTAGGACATCAAACAAGGTAGACCCTCAGTGGAGCAAGGTAAGAACGAACAGATACACAGAGAGGCAGTGTCCAAAAGGGACCATCTGTAGAGATAGCCTGCAGACAGCCAGGGAGAGCAAAGGGGACATAGGGCAAGCAGAAAACCTTAGTGACTCAAGTGAAGTTGAGTTTGAGGAAAGCTGAACAGAGGGGACAGACAAAAGAGATAGGATGCTTTTATTCATGAAAGCAGTATTAAATAGCTTCTGTATGTCCTTCATGATTCCAGACACACACAATGGTGAATAAGACAGATCTGGTCCCTGTTTCTGTGGACTTACTAACAAACATATAATGTATTTATAAGAAAACTGTCAAGTGTTCAGAAGAATAACAATATGGTGACATGAACACACCCAAAGAGACTTTTGAATAGTCTAGGAGATCAGGAAAAGTTTCCCCAAGGAAATGACGTTTGGGCTGAGATCTGGTGGGTGACTAGGAGTTGCTAATTGCATCAAAGGGAAACCATATGTGCCAAGCAGAGGAATCAGCCTGTGCAAAGACCCTGGGGCAGAAAGAAAGAACATGAACTTGAGGAATGAAAGCAGGGAAAGCACAGTAGAGGATGAGTGTAGGGAGGAAGGCAGGGGCCAGATATCCAAGGAGATGTTAAAGAGAGGTGGAAGCTGATGAATACTCACAGGAGATGAGGAAGAGGCTCTGAAAACCAAGTACAAAAGAAGAGGGCAAGAAACAGGCTTGTTTATCACCAAGGAGAGAGGGTGCATGGTGGCCTGCCGCTGAGACAATGAGAAAAGACATTACAGAACCATGACAGGTTATTCCTGGAGTCAACCCAAACTAGACTCGGCATAATCTTTTGTGCTTCAACTTCCACATCTGCAAAGGCACTCATTTGTACTTCATGCAGCGTGAAGATTAAATGAGATGTGTGTGGCACTTGTACTGGATTTTGAACACATGGAAAGGGACATATTTTATACAGTTTTTACCATCCTAGTATAATAATAATCCTACTATTGTGGGGGGGAAAGGGTGGAAGACAAAGCCAGGGAGCCTTATAGAACAGCTGAGATTTCGGCAAAGAGCTGGGTAGGTTTGGGCCCATGGAGGACAAGGTTTGATAATGGGCAAAAGTAAAGGGAAGTATTTGGGGCAGGACATTGTCAGGTCTCCCAGACCTTGCCATGAAGAGAACCTCAGTTCTCTTTTATTCTCCCAAAGCACCAAGCAGTTAGTAAGCACCAGGGTTTGGACTTTTGGCTAGGTTTTCCATGTCAGAGGAAAGAGGGCATGTCCTAGAGTTTGTTCTGAGCACCACCCCTCTCTCTGAACAACCACCTCAGCTTTGGAGCGTGAATTAAAGGAAGGGAGCCCCTGTTCTCTCAGTGGTCATGCTAGTGCCAGCCTCTGAGACCAGCTCTGCAGGATCCAGTCATTCCCCAAGTCTCAGGGCAGAGCCCCTGGGGGGCTTGGGAGATCAGGCTGCTGCTAAGATGAGCATCAAAGGGCCACACATCTCGCAGCTGGGCATCAGGGCCTTTAGAGCATATTAGGTTTCTCTAAGAACCAAACCTTTAATCTGCCTTTAGAAAGTATATTTTTTATTTCAAAGGTTTGAGGTTGTTTTTTAAATGCTGCCGGTGTCTGAAGAAATCTGAACAAAAGAACTTGGGGATTTGGGAGGCAATTAGTATACATGTAATATTTATTGGTTTTCTCTTAATTATAAAAGCAACATATGCTCAACCTGGAAACTGGTAAAACAAAGAAAAAGACAAATTCAAAATTTGTATTGAGTCCACCATCCTTAATCGACCATATATATGGTATGTATTTTTGGAGTTCTCCTTATAAGAGGAGTTCTTTTTATATGTGGGAGTTACTAAATAGCAAAAATGGCTAAGCATTCAACTCTTAGCTGGAAGGTTGGTGGTTTGAACCTACTCAAAAGATCCTCAGAAGGTAGGCCTGGCATATGATTTTTTAAAACTCTCTCTATGTAGCAAGTCAGTAGTCAACAGCATTTGTTGGGTGTGTCTTTGAAACTCCTAATGATGGGTTCAGTCTGTGGCTGGCCTGGAGTTCCTGTGCAGTGGCTCTGCTCTAGAAGAAGTTGATTTCTCGCATCTTGATGAGGCTTACCCTCAGGCCAAAGTTGTTAATGTTCACATTAACATTCTTTAAGTGGTACCGTAGTTTTCCTATTTGCTGTACTGAATTAGTTGGAGTTGCTGTGATGCTGAACACTATGCCATAATTGTGTCAAATGCCATCATGTTTACCCATTATGGATGGTGTTTGGAGGAGCTTCCAGATTGATTCAGGTTTGGAAGCAGGAGTGGCAGCCACTTCCTAAACCAGATGCCTCTGGAAACGCTATAAACTCTATCAGCATAAGAAGTAATGTTAACTGTAGAACAGAGCTCAGGTCTTTTTTTCATATGGTCACTATGAGTTGTATTCAACCAGACTACACTTAAGCACTACTAACTGAGACTAGTGAGTGTTGTTATATTTTGGAGGAACATTCTGCTACTTTGCTACATCACTCTTTGCCAAATATGCTATACTGAGGTAAGATGTGTTTGGTGTGAGCTGAACCTTGTGTCGTTGGGGTGTGAAATGCCATAATGGTTTCCCAATGTGGACAGTGTTTGGTTGAGCTTCCAGTTGTAAAACAGGTTTGGAAGCAGGAGTGTATCCACTTCCTAAACCACGTGCCTCTGGAAACTCTATGAACTTGGAGAAACAGCAATAGTTTTGGAAAGGCATTAGTTCTTTTGTTCATGGAGTCGCAATGAGTCATGCTCGACTCAACAACGGCAAGCAACAACAACAACAACAACAACAGCAACAACATGGAGCAAGTCTATCTTGTATGTATGGAAAGCCAGAGTCAACTCAATAGCTATCAATAATTACACGCAACATAACATACATAACATACACTAGCCATCATGTTTGAGTTTTTCATCTCTGATCTTATTTGTCCTCACAATACTCCTGTATTATTGTTATATGCCATCAAATCAGAACTGACCTGCAGTGACCTCCCAGTGGGTGTTCAGAGGCTATAAACTGCATAGGAGGAGACTGCCCATCCTTCCCCTACAGAGCAGCTGGTAAATTTGAACTGTGTGCCTTTGCATTAGCAGCACAGCTCTTTAACATGAAGGCACCACAGCTCCCTCGTATGTGATAGTCCTATTATTATTTCCATTCCACAGATGAGAAAAGTAAAGCTTAGAGCAGCTCCTCAGGTTCAAGATCAATGGTACTACATGAGAAGTAGCAGAGTTAGAATCTAAACCCAAGCTTGCCTGATCCCGCCCTCACACTGCTCACCCCCACACTCGGCTCCCTTCTTGGACCACATTCTTGTCTTGATTCCATGCCTATAAACGCATTTATATTTATACTGATTACATGTCGCTCAGCTGAAGATCACATTTTTCACTTCACAACTTATGACCATTTTCTCAAATCTGTAAGTATTCCCTTGTTGTTGTTGTTATGTGCCATCGAGTCGTTTC
>NW_006399799.1:7183028-7213625 GCF_000299155.1 Elephantulus edwardii | reverse complement strand
TGTTACCCTGCTCTGTATTCCCTTCTCAAGTATTCCCTTACATCAACATATATTCTTCAGCATAATTTTTTAACTTCTGCATGGAATTCTGTACTTTAAATCTGTGGTTCTCAAAATGTGGTCTCTCCACTGTGAACCCCAGCATCACCTAGGAATTTGTTAGAAATGGAAATTCTCAAGTCCCAGCCCAGACCTGACTAGTAATAACCAGTGTGGTCAAGTTAATGCTGACTCGTGGTGACCTCGGTGTGCCAGGGTACCAGTGTGCTCCACAGTGGTAGCAATGGCTGATATTTTAGAAATAGGTCATCAGGCTTGGTTTTGGAAGCACATCTGGGTAAAGTCAAGCCACTAATCTTTTGGTTAACAATTAACTGGTTACTTCTTTGTACTACCAGTTGCTCTACCCTAGCTAAACCTGTTGTTGTGTGCCATTGAGTCACCTGTGACCCACAGTGACCCTATGTACAGCAACACTGAAGCCTGCCCTCTCCTGGGCCTCACTGACTCCAACACGCCTACCCCCATTGCCTCAGTTACTGTGTCAATCCATCTCATCCAGTATCTTTCTCTTCTGCGCTGTCCCTCCACCCTCCCAATCATGATGTCCTTCTCCAAGGACCAGTCCCTCCTGGCCCCATACCCAAAGTAGGTGAGATAAAAGTTCAAAATCCTTACCTCTAAGAAGAAACTTGGTTTCACTCTCTCCAAGGCAGACCTATTTGTTTTCTTGGCAGTCCATGCTAGATTTAAGACTCTTCTCCAACACCATAGCTCTAAGCCATCAATTCTTCTGCCATCCTTAGTCATTACCCTAGACCCACAGATCAGAAATTCTGGAGTATAATTCAGGAATCTCTATTTTAACAAGCCCTCTGGGTGATCCTGATGTGTACTCAAGTTTGAGAACAGCTCTCATAATTCCCTCTCTTTCTTAACTCATTCCCTGTAATTGGTCCACTTAATTATTTCCAGGTTTTTGCCAGGAAAGAAAAACATAAACCCAGGCAAGATAAACAACCTTATTTGCGCATAATTGTGATGATCAAGGAAAATGGTTTCTAAATAAAGCAGATGTCAAAATCAAACCAAAACATAATAGTAATAATAATATATTTCTTTAAAAGACATTAAAAGAAAACCGGAAAAACTTTCATCAGACCTAAGAAAGACCTTTCCTGGCAGGACCAGCTGGTAAGGAGTCCCCTGGACCTTTCAAGTCACCTACGGAAACTGCCCAGTCCTGCTGGGAGTCCAGGAGATGGGATGTCCCCAGATCTGTTGAAGAGCTCCGGGTCTCTCAGCATTGTCTCTGGGCTGTGGAGCATAATGGCTGAGATGTTTATTAAAGAGACAGCTGCTGTCTGGGCCCACCCAGCAGGTGGAGGGCAGAGGGGCTCGGTAGCTAAGAAGATGGATCTAGAGGGCAGGCTGGCCACGCACCTCCCAGCTGGTGATTTCATTAAGCGCGGCCCTGCTGCGAAGGCTCTGCCAGGCTCCTCACTGCTGCCCTGCCCAGCGTCATCCTCATTAGCCTGGGGCTGGGCCCAGACCTCCAGAATAAACTGCAGGCTCTTCCCTGGGGTCTGGGAAGACGCCCACCATCTGATGCCGAGCGGAGATCTGTCGACAGGGCACTTTGCTGCCTGTTCAGGAGCCCAGGCGGTCACGAACGCCTGCCAGTTCTCATTTCCTGCTCTGCTCCTGAGCTGGCCTGCTGGCAGAAAAACTCACAGAGTCCGATGGACCTGAGGAACAGCTTAGTGAAAAACGGAGGAAAGCAGTTTTAACATTCCAGCAGATGTCAGTCTCCTTGCCTGTAAAATGGGAGGCATCACCCCATCCATTAAGAAAAGGAGATGAAAGTGGTTTTGTAGAAAGCACGTCACCTAATTTGATAATTTTAATTGAATCTTTTTATTCAGAAAGTTGTGACTGCTGCTACTTGGGAAATAAGGGAAAACATCTTGACCTAGGGAAAATCACCCACTTCCTCTGATGTGTGCATAGCCTTCCTGGGCTTTCCGTTCCTGTCAGTAAATTGGGGGAGATGAACTCTGACGGCAAATCAAATGTGAGGGCCACGTAGTATGGCAAAGAAGGGGACAGTACACACAGCACAATGGTTTGTCTACAAAATATTGGTTGAGCCAAGACGCTAATCTTCTCTCTGTATAGAATCCATCACCTTTCTGTCTGAGAGACAGCTCAGTGTTCCTATATTAGATATCTGCAAGCTTGGGTCCTGGCTTTGGGGTCCCATTTAACTTTGGGCAAGTTACTTTACCTCTCATCTGTAAAATGGGAGAATCAGTAGCACACACCTTATAGGGATGTTGTGAAAATAAAATGCAGCTAGCAGAAGTGGCATTCACTTCCTAAATAACATGCCTCCAGAAACTTTATGAACTTTGATAAATGTCGATAGTTGTAGAGGGGCTTCAGGCCTTTTGTTCATAGGGTCACTATGAGTCGTGCTCGACTTGAAGGCAATCAACAACAACAACATGTTCTTAAAATATGAATACTTGTCAAATACATTTCTTTCCAGTTTTAGCAGAAACTGAGTCTATATATCATCAAACATCTGGAAATGCCTGCAGAACTGAATGCTTTTCTGTTCTAATGAAGCATCCAAACAATAGATATCGTTTGATCTCCAACTACATAGCAGGCCACTTACAGACTTATCAGTCCCTACAGTTTGGAGATTGTTGCTGGCTTTTGCTGAGTTGCCTCCAATCCACAACACATGGTTACTGAAGGAAAGAAAACACTGTCTAGTCCTTTGTGAGCCCCTTGATTGGCCATAGATCAGACTGTTGTGATTCTTGGGGTTTTCATTGACTGATTTTTGGAAGTAGATTGTCAGGCTTTTCTTCTTAGTCTGCCTCAGTGTAGAAGCACCATTGAAACAAGTATTCAGTATTATAACAACACACAGGCCTCTGGCGGACAGGTGAATGTTCTCTGCAAGAGAATTGTTGAGAATAAAATGCATTGACTGGCTGTTAAACCCCAGTTTATACCAAAACAAACAAATGAAAACGCCACTGCCTTTGAGCAGCTTCTGACTCTTAGTAATCCTCGCTGAGTTTGCCCAGGCTGTAAATCTTTATGAGAGCACATGGCCTTATCTTTCTCCTGAGGAGTGAGACTGGTGAAGCCAAGCTGCTGGCCTTTCTGTTAGCAGCACAACCTGTAACATCCTATGCCACCAAGACACCAAGATTGGTCCTGAGTAACAAAGCAGAGAAGCCTCCGCACCAGACTACTAGAGGAAAGAGGGGTGGAAGTTCAGGTAGGAGGAGAGGGGACCGCCCTTGGCCAGCTGCCAGCCAGGGAAGCCAAGTCCTCAGCTCACGTGGACACATCTGGAACATTGGCTGTGTGTGGTTTTTCCCTCCCCAACAACCCCAAGAGGCCGAGACCTTGAGAAATTCTAGGTTAAAAATTAGCCCTCAAATTCCACTGTAGGTTATTCAAAGGAAAGAAAGGACAAAAATCAATGCAAACCCAGTCTCAGGTTCTGAGGAGCAGTTGCATCTTATTTGTAACCTAAAGGGATCAATAAGAGATGCTACTTCTGGTCCATTTTTTAAGCTCGATACCATGGATGCAATTTGGTTGACAATTATGAACAATCAGTCATCTTGTGCAGTCTCATTCCTGCCACCGGCCGACCATTCGGGCAATCATGAGCCATTACTGCAGGGGGGGCTGTGTTGGTGAGGGCCGGCTCCTGCCTGCTCACCGGCGCTCACTCAGAAGTAAACGGAATTTGCCGATCAATTGAGTCATTGGGATGGAGAAGTTATGAATGCTCCGATGCAGAAGGCTGGCTCTTGGAGCTTTCAGACCCATTAACTGGGGCATAGAGTCCTATTGATTTAGATCATCTATCTCCCTTGGCATTGGCGGTCTCAGGGGCCAAGAATCTATGCTGGGATTTGGGAGAATTCAGAGAGTCAAGTGCTTCTCACTGTCCTCAAGGACACCTGCCCTTAGAGAGAGCACCGTGCTGTGGGAATATAAAAGCTGGGCAGCATCTCTGGGAGTTAGAAACCCCAGACACAGGCCTGAGGTCACATCAGGTAATTCTCTTGTGGGGAGCGGTCCTTTCAAACACTTAGCAAGCGGTCATTTCAATGCAGGAACCCCACCAGCAACTCCATGCAACTTGGTCAAGTGCTGAAGATCTCATCCCCTTTGAGATCATGAACCTTTTAAAGTAACTAGTGAAAGCCCTACACATTCCTCTCTCTACAAAACAGCTTAGCGAAGGCAAGTTCTGCATATCATTTGAAAGGAACAATGAAACCTTGGATAAGAATGTCAAACCAAGGGTTTTGGAATCCCATATATTCCCATCTAGTTTCTAGTATTCATTTGCAAGATGTGTAATCCTGAGCAAGTACCCTTAGTTTGCTGAACCTCAGTGTCTTCACGAGGATGGAAATGCTCATAGCATCTGCTCCAAAGAACTGTGAAATAGCTCAAATGAAACAGGAATCCTATATAGCTAGCACACTTCGTTGTTGGGTGTCCATTAAGTCAACTAATATTCACAGTGACCCTGAGGACAACAGACCTTGCCCTATCCTGCACCGTCCTCCTGATCTCTGTCATATTCAAGCCCGCTGTGGGAGTTCCTGTATTTATTCATTTCCTTAAGGTTTTCCTCTCTTTTACTGACCTGTCTCAGCATGATGTCTCTCTGGTTCATCTTGAGAATGTGTCCAAGGTAAGTGAGATGAAATTTCACTCTCCTTGTCTCTAGGGAACACTCTGGTTGTACTTCCCTCAAGACAAATTTAAACATACAGTAAATACTTAATGTGCATTAGCTAACATCTTATTAACACGAGTAATAGTTATTAGCAGGAAATAGCTATAAATCATACAAGATTGTTATTCTGAGCCTGTAAAGTGGTAATCTAACAGGACCTACCTCAGAGGCACATGTAAGAAAGTCTTAAAATGATGGATATGAAGCACTTAGCTTAGACCTGGCACTTGTAGGTATTCAATCAACAGCAACTCATTATTATTATTATTGTTGTTTCTATTTTGTGATGAGCAAATGTTGCTGATTTGCCCTGCCCCCCTTCCCCCCCCCTCCCCGACCTTCCTATCTGTCTAAGATTGGACAGAGGTTTCAGCAAGCCATTGTCAAAGACAATGGTGTTTTGAGCAGCTCTGTTGAGGTAATGGGCAATGCATAGAGTGCAACAGAAGAGTGCAAGTGAAGCAAACTGCCTCGTTCCAGCTCTGCTGTGGACATGCTCTATGACCTTGACTAAACCCATTTTCCTCTCAGGGTAACATTGTCCACACGTGTGTGGTGGGAGATTTAGCTTGACTTCCAAAGGGCTGGCCGGTAGCAGGCATCAACACTAATCCACTGTTGAGAAGATTACTTGAGGCTTACTCTGGATCTTAAGGTGAGAAGAAGAAACAGGGGAACAAAGGCACAATATCCCCTCCTACCTTCTCCTTTATACTAGAATTAGTAGACATCACTGTTTTAGGGTATTTCCAGAATCTTCTGGCCATTGTAGATCATCTCTGTTACACCTGTTGTACTTGTTGTTATAGGCTGTAAGGTTGCCTGCAACCAATAGCAACCATATGTACAGCAACTCTGAACCCTGCTCTGTCCTGAGCTAGTCTCACTAATTCCAGCACACCAACTTCATTGACCCAGTCACTATATCAATCCATCTTATCCAGGGTCTTCCTCTCCTGCGCTGTCCCTTCACCCTTTCCAGTATGATGTCCTTCTCCAAGGATCGGTTCCTCCTGGCCCTGTGCCAAAAGTATGTGAGACAACACTCCAAAATCCTAGCCTCCATGGAGAAACTTAGTTTCATCCTCTCCAAACAGACTTATTTGTTTTCCTGGCGGTCCATGATATGTTCTCTAGCACCACAATTCAAAAGCATCAATTTTTCCTCTGTCATCTTAGTCATTATCCAGCTCTCTGATGAATAGCAAGTAATTGCAAAGACCATGGCCTGGATCAGATGCACCTTAGTGTCTACACTGACATTGTTGCTTCTCAGTACTCTGGAGAGGTCCTTGATAGCAGATTTTTCCCAAAGCAATTTGTCTTTTTACTTCCTGTCTGCTGGTGTCAAGAGTGTTGCCTGTGGATCTAAGGAAGCTGTAATTGTTAACAACCTCATTCTCTTCTCCATCAATCATGGTGTTGCCAATTGGCCCAGAGGTGAGAATCTTTGTCTTCTTGATGTTGAGCTTCAATCCATATTGAAGACTACAGTCCTTGACCTTCTGCAGAAAGTGCTTCAGGTCCTCTTCAGTTTCAGCAAGCAAAGTTGTGCCATACCATAGGTTGTTGATGAGTCTACCTCCAGTCCTGATGCCACATTCATCTTCATCAAGCCCTACTTCCAAATGATCTATTTGCATATAGGTTGAAAAAGTGTGAAGACGGGATGCATTCTTGGCACACTCCTTTCCTGGTTTTGAACAATGCTTTGTTTCCTTGCTCTTTTCTGAGGTCTGTTTCCTGGTTCACATAAGGTTTCAGTTTCACATAAGCACAATCAAGTGGTCTGGGATTCCCATTTTCCTCAAGGTAAGCCACAATTTGTTGTGATGCACACAGTCAAATGCCTTTTCACAGTCAATGAAACACAGAAAGACATTTGTCTGGTACTCTTTGTTTTTTGCCAAGATCCATCTAACATTGGCAATAAAGTCTCTAGTGCCATGGCCTCTTCTAAACCCAGTTTATATTTCTGGTTGTTCTCTGTCAATGTACTGTTTCAGTAGTTTCTGGATAACCTTCAGTAGGATTTTGCTAGTTTGTGATATTAATGATTTTGTTCAACAATTTCCAAGCTTAGTTGGGTCACCTTTTTTTTTGGAATGGGAATAAATATGGATCTCTTCCAGTCAGTTATCCAGGTAGTTGTCCTCCAGATTTCCTGGCACAACTTGGTGAGCACATCCAGAGCATCATTGATTTGTTAAAATTTGTCAATTGGTATCCCATCAATTCCTGGGGTTTTACTTTTTGCCAAGTCCTTTAGAGAAGACTGAACTTTCTCCTTCATCACCATCACCTCTTGATAGTATGTTGTGGGTGGGTATTTTTTGTTTTGGTTTTTTGTTTTGTTTTTTTAAAAAAGATTAGTGGTTGTTTTTAGACAATATGTTGTTTTTTTAAGTTCTTCCATGCCAGCCAATTCTTTTTGGTACTTTGTATACTCCTTCCACCTCCTTTAAATGCTTCCTGAATCATTCCATATACTGCTTATAGCATCATTAAGTATTGCAACTAGCAGCTTGAATTTGTTCTTTCATTCCTTCAGCTTAAGAAATGCCTAGCAAGTTCAGCCCTTTTGATTTTCTGATTCCAACTCTTTGCACATTTCATTATAATATTTTGCCTTGTCTTCCTGTGCTGCCCTTTGAAATCTTCTGCTCAACTCCTTAAATTCTTGATTTCTTCCCTTTACTTTAGCTTCTCAACACTCTAGTGCAATATTCAGAGTTTCTTCTGACATCTGTTTTAGTTTTTTCTGCTTCTTCCTGCTTTATAATCACCTTTTGCATTCTTCATGAACAGTATTCTTGACATCTAGAAGCTGTGAATTGGGCCAGGATTAACAACTTTCATTGTACTAGCTGCGAAGCCAGTGTAATCTCTCTCCTCATGCTTCTCTGGACCACCCAGACTTGTGCTCAGGAAGTCTGATTGAGAAGGTCACTTCATACTTAATGCCCAGGTCCATGGTGGAAATTCCAACCTATCTTTCCTTCTATTATTCGCTTCTAGAGCTTTCTGAGCCTTAATTTGTCTTTCTGTAGAGTAGGGTGAAAAGCCCTTGCCTGGCCTTTTTCCTGGGGCAGAAGGGCAAGACTCATCCATGTAGAGCAGGGACAGTGATATGACCATGACTAAACCCAGAGTCCCCCTCACTAGTTCCTTTGAGTCAGGGGTCGGGTCCACCCCAGTGTCATATTCACCTGGCACCTAAGAAAGACTGCTAATCCCATGGGTATTAGAAGCAGTGGTGACTTCTGCTCCCTGCACCTTCTATTATAGCCTCATTCCTTACAGTATTTCTACCAAACTTTTTATTTCTAATCTCACTGTAAAAGATCCTACATGGCTGGTTGGGGAAGATGTAGAACAAACTAAAAAAATATTAATAAAGGCTGAGTTTACTGGTCTGTTACAGACTGGCAGAACTCCTGAAACGGTGATTCTGAGTTACCCTTCGAACATGGAACAAAACACATTCCCATGGTTCAACTTTCAGCCAAAACACAGACCTGTAAGGTGACAGGTAACATCTAGGGAGGCACTCACTCCTTAGAATAACTGGCAATATAGGGTTAAATAAGCAACATTTGTTCCAGGATAAATCCCTGAGGCTAGGAAAGAGTAGAATGGAAGGATTAATGTAAAGAAGGATGACAGTGAGAAAGCTGGGAAAGACTGATTACACTGTGGTCATTGTAATTAATGTTATGAAACAAAATGTGTGTAAATAGCTCAGTGAAGCCAATCTGCTTTGTGGACTTTCATTTAAATCACACACATACATATACACACACATGAAACCCTGTGGAGCAGTTATACTTTGTCCTATCCTATCCACTGTGTTTCTATGAGTTGGAATTAACTCTGAAATAGGTTATATTAATTGCTTCTATGTTGTTGTCGTTGTTAGGTGTTATGGACCTAACAAGTATAATTCATAGTGACCTTATGAACAACAGATCTGAATCTTGTCCTATCCTGTGCCATCCTTACCATCTCTGACATCTCAAGCCCCTTGCTGCAGTCACTGTGTCAATGTACCTGCTTGAGGGTTCTCCTCTCCTTCACTGTCCCTCCACCTCTTCAAGCATGTCCCTCTCCAAGGAACAACCTCTCCTAGCACATGCATAAAGTATGTGACACGAAGGTTCATAGTCTTTGCCTCCAAACAGCACTCTGACTGCACCTTCTCCAAGACATATCTGTTTATTCTTTTGTCAGTCCATGGGATCTTCAGCTCTCTTCTCCAACATCACAGTGCAAAGGCACCAATTCCTCTTCTGTCATCTGTATTCATTGTATATATGCATATATCTTGTCATCCTCATAGCAATCTGTATAGAGGGTAAGAGAAGTGCAAAATTCATTTTTCAGTTGAAAAAACTGAGGCTTGGATAGAGTTGTGAGATTAGTAAACAGCAGAGTCACTGTACCAATTTGTGTTCTGACTGAAGTTTGAAAGATCTGGCTTAAACCTCAGTTCTACCTCTGAGATTTTCAATTGCTCTCTACGCCTCTGAAGTTGAACAATGAAAAAGGAGAATTGAAGAAGAACCAATGTCTTTGAATCGTGATGTCGGCAAAGAATATTGAATTACCATTGACTGCTGAAGGAACAAACAGTTCTGTCTCAAGGGAAAGGCAAGAAGCAAAAATCTAAAAACTTTATGTCAAGAGGGGTTCGTCATCAGAGAAAGAGAAGATACTGAGAAAGGGAGAGGATCAGCAAAAGAGAGGAAGAACTTCAACCTTCAAGGAGTTCACGGTGACTGCAACTGTGGGCTTGGGTATAATGGAGATGAGGCAACAGCACAAGACAAAGCTCAGATCTATTGTTCATTGGGTTGTTACGAGTCACAGTTGTCTCAATACCACTTAATAAAAGCAACAACCAATTTGGAGTTGTGTGTCTTCAAGCAACTTTTTTCGTCTCAGTTTCCTAGTCTGTAAAATGTAAAGTAATATCTGCTTGTGTGCTAGTTGTGAGAGTTTGAAGAGATAATGTAAATGGTATGGTGCCTGGGGTGGAGCAATGTAATAAAGACTAGCTCTTCACTGGGACTTGAACCCAGGTTGCTTGGCTCCCAGTACGTGCTCTTCCTCTTTGCACTAGCATTCATTCCATGATGCGGCAGCATTCAAACACTGTGGAAACTTCCATTCCATCCCTCCTGGCCCCACAACTGGACTCTTTCCTACCATGCTCATAGAGGCATTTAGTCAGTCCAGACGATGCGCTTGTATGCACAGACGTGAGAAGACATGTATGGATGCATGTGCATCCTTGTGCCTGGTGGGCTTGGTTACTTGAGTTATGTGAGGTCTGCATGGTCATTTCATTAATGGGGAATCGGAAAGTTTCCCGGGAAGAGGGCAGCAAGACCATGCTGAGTATCAAAGCCAGAGCACTGGGTGTCTTACCATTAGAGTTAATGCCAGGCTCATGAATACCAGATGAAGGCACCACACAGACCAGCCACTTAGGCTAAAGTGGGTCTGCTTTCCACTGGGAGAGCAATTCCCCACCTCAGGGAGGCTGAGGAAAAGGCCTCTTTCCTCTCAACACATTTTACCCTCACCTCCCCCAAGCTGCTCTTTGGGGCTGATGGTGGCCATCTGGGCCTTCCAGGAGACTATTTAAAAGAGAATTCACAAGCACTGCTTTCCAGTCTGCTCTCAGCTTCCCTCCCTCTTCCCCACCTAATTACAGAGAGGGGTTGGAGGTTGCCTGGAAATCCAATTCTGTCTCCTTAGTAGCCTAGCCATTCCAGTCCACCTGTCTCCCTGTGTGGGAGTCACCACTCTGGGAGGTGCTGAGTCAGAATTAGGGGCTTCCAGCAGTCTGGGCACCCAGGTCAGGTAGAGGGACTCTGAGAATGGGGTAGGAGAGATGGGAGGGGGGCTGAAAAGAGTTGCCCAGACTGAGTTCCAAAGTTTGTTGTTAAGTGCTGTCGAGTTGAGTACGACCCATACTGACCCTATGAACCCTGTGCCTTCCTGACACACCAGACCCCATTGTGGAAGTCACTTTGTTGAGGATCTTCCTCCCCTTTGGCATCCCTCCACCTTTCCAAGCAAGATGCCCTTCTCCAAGGAATACCCTCTCTTAGCAGCACGCTCAAAGTATGTGAGACGAAGCTTCACCATCGTTACTTCCAAGGAGCACGCTGGCTGTGCTTCCTCTAAGACATATTTGTTTGTTCTTTTGGCAGTCCATAGTTCTTTATTTTGGCATTAAGTCTTTATTTGGGATTATTATTTTGGAATAGTTCTTTATTTCCAGAATCTTGACCTTATTCTGAATATAAAGAGCTTCATACAACATCTGATATTTGAGGCATTGTGGGGAAGAGGCTATGTGGTAGACAACCCTGCCCACCGGACAGCACCCTGTGGTCGCAGCCCTTCTTGTCTTGAGATCTTTTAAGTACTGAGAGCCTCCACACGGCAATGGCTTGTGTCCCACCATTGCCATGTCATGCTTTGAACTTATGTTTTCTTCCTGCTCATTAAAGCATAAGTACTTAGGGCTTCAAACCAGTTCAGTCATGGCTGACAAAATGACAGAAACCAAAATAAACACAAATGTATTTAATCTGAGTAAATCAGAGCTCTGACTGAAATAGGAGAAATTATAGGTCAAAGTCCTGCTAGAAATGTAATCTTCCTCTTAGAAAACAAAGGCAACATGTGTGTTGCATGGCAACCAAATCTCTTTATCAGCTTAGTTGAAAACAATGATGTCCGACTCAAAGGTGGAGGTAGACTACACTGCTTTGAGATAGTGTCACTCCACAATCCTCACAACAATCCAATGTCACTGAAAGTGTTCACCATGCCTTTGCCAAGTCTTCCATGCCAGGGCTTCAGCCACAGTATTTTTCCATTCCATCCACGTTTTAAGAATTTTTCTGATCTGGTTTTGTTTTGTTGGCCAAGACTGAACTGATTTGGACTTATTTGAAGTACCTTCAAATATATCCAAGAACAGAATATAGTAATTGCTTTCTCAGGTGAAATTAGTTTATACCTGAGTTGGTCATATCTTGCAAACAAAAATAGGTTGTAGGAGGGAGACAAGAATGTATAGTTACTATGCAATGGGAAAAAGGACAAGGGTAGAGTTGCAAAGCCTGGGAAAGGGGTGGCATATCCTGGTGGCTCTACCCTAAGAGCAATGCTCTGAGCTAGGAGGAAACATGAGTTTTGATTCAGAGATGCTGCCTAGACTTCCACAGAACAACATATGAATAAATGACTCTTCCTCCTCCTGACTTAGAACTCATTCCTGTAAGAGTCTGGCTGTATAGATTTAATAAAATAAAACAAAACACTAAAAACCCAAATCATTAGAATTCATTATTGCCTAGTTGGAACCAACTCATCGCTGGTTTTTTGGAGGCTGTCAATTGCATGGGATAAGACTGCCTATCTTTCTCCCGAGAAGCCGTTGGTGGATTTGAACCCCCAGGGAGACACTGCTTTTGAGTTAGTAATGCAAAATCTCATGGGCTAAGCCACCACAGTCTTTACTAGCTGGCACCATCTAGTTCTTCTGGTCTCAGGATCATAGACGTTGAGGCTCAAGTGGTCCATTAGTCCTTTGGACTGTTTCTATATGTCCTTGCTTTGACTGCCCACAAACTTTTAAGAACCCAGTCAGCTTCTTGCCACTAGGCTGCCAGAGCTCCCTAAAAGTTATTTGAGTGAATGTTTACAACATAAATTTGTTTTCTATTCAACTATGCACACACATTTTTGTTTATAGCATTAATTACAGTACCCTCTCTCCTCACTTCTTTCCTGGTATTCTTACTTATTAATCCTTTTCTCCTATTCCTTCTTGTCTTCAGGGCTTTGTCCTTAGGCACATGCTGCCCGTTTGACCTTCTGTGGTTGATTAAAGAGCTCTGGTGCCCTGGTGGTAAGGAGCTGTTAACCCACAGGCAATTGGTTCAAATCCACCAGCTGCTCCACAACAGAAAAATGGGCAGCCTCCTCCCTTGCGACTTACTGCCTCTGAAAACCCACGAGAGGGTCAGCTATGGGTTGGTCCCAACTTGAGAGCAACAGTTGCGTGGATACTCTAAGGAATGAGTATCTTCCTCGTGTTAATGTTCACATTACAGACCTGTCTTGTTTGGCTAAAAGTTGAGCCCCAGGGGTGAGTTTTGTTCTAGGCTCAAAGGGAAACTAAAGGGCCACAATTGAAAGAGTTTTATCCATCTCTACGAGAACAGTTAAGCCTGGCCATATTTATGGTTTTGAGTTTTGTTCTGCATTTTTCACTCCCTCTAGCCTATCCAGAATCTTCTTCTTCCATGATCCCTCTCTTGGTGTTCAGTGGTTGTAGCCATGTATCATCTGGTTCTTCAGGTTTCAAGGCCATGGGAGAGGAGGTTGGTTTGTGTGGTCCTTTTAAGTCATTGTTTTTGTGTGTGTGAGAGTCTGCTCATGCACTCATCTAACTATAGTTGGTTGACTAAGTAAATGCATATTTATAAAGTGTGTGTTGCTGTTATCACTGTTGCTAGTTGTCGTGATGGCAGCTCCAGCCCATGGTGGCCTTATTTATAACAGAACAAAGTACTGCCTGGTCCTGTGCCATCTCTATGATCCTTGATCTGTTTGCATCCATTGTTTTGACTATTGTACCTTTGAGGGTGTCCTTCCTTTCTGTCTGTTGTCTCTCCTCTGCTTCACCACAGTGATGTCTTTTTCTAGCAGGTGGTCTTTCCTGATGACGTATACAAAGCGGATGAACCAAAGTCTCACCATCCTTGGCTCTAAGGAACATTCTGGTTGTATTTCTTCTAAGGTTGATTTGTTCCTTCTTCTGGCAGTCTGCAGTACATTCAATATTCTTCACCAACATCACAGTTTGAAAACATCAATTCTCCGTTTTCCTTTTTTTATTATCCAACTTTCCCATGCATATGAAGTGACTTAAAAAGAACACGGTTTGGGTCAGATATACCTTAGTCATCAAAAGTGATGTTTTTGCTTTTAAACTTTAAAATGGTATTTTACGGCAGGTTTGTCCAATGCAATATGATATTTGATTTATTTTTTTACTGCTGTTCCTATGGATGTTGATTGCTGATCCAAGCAAAACGAAATGATCGACAGCTTCAACCTCTTCTTGCATATGTGTGCCTACACGTGCGTGTGCGCGCGCACACACACACACACACACACACACACACATTTGAGAGAGCTCTGGTGGCCTATTGGTAAGAACTGTGCTGCCACCCCAAAGGCATGCAGTTCAAATCCACCAGCTTTCTCTACAGGAGAGAGATGGGTAGAATCCTCCTGTGTGATTAAACTGCCTCTGAAAACCTACTGGAGGGTCAGTACATACATAAACATACACATACACATATACAATATACATTGCTGTTATTGTTGATTGCCTTCGAGTCAAGCACGACTCATAGCGACCCTATCAACAAAAGGCCTGAAGCCTTTCTATCGTTTGTCAAAGTTCATAGGGTTTCCGGAGGAATGTTGTTTAGGAAGTGGATGCCACTTTTGCTTCCAATATACATATACATATATATGTACATATACATGTACAGGTACAGATACAGACACAGATACATATACAGATATACATATAAAGATAGATACACACATATGTATATATAACCAAACTCATTGTCATCTAATAAGAACCAACTCATGGCTCACCCTCCAGTGCAATCTGTGCTGTTGTTAGATGCAGTTGAGTAAAGTACTACTCTTAGTGACCCTATGAATAACAGATCTAAATCCTGTCATATCCTGTGCCTTCCTTATCTTTGACATTCTTGAGGCCAGTGCCTCAGTCAATCCATCTTTTTGAGGGTCTTCTTTTCTTTTGCTGACCTCTACCTTTTCAAGCCTGATTTCCCTTTCCAAGGAATAGCCCCTCCTAACAACATGCCCCAAATATGTGAGATGAAGCTTCACCATCTCTGCCTCTCAGGAGCACTCTCGCTGCTCCACTCAACTTTCTCCAAGACGTACCTGTTTGTTCTTTGGGCAGTCCATAAGCTATTCCATATTCTCCTCCATATCACAACTCAAAGGCTTCAATTTTCCCGTCATCTTTATTCATTGTTCAGCTCTCAGGTGCATGGCAGGTGACTGGAAAGATCATGGCTTATATCAAGCACACATTGGTCTTTAAAATGGCATTATTGTCCTTCAGAACTTTGGAGAGGTCCCTGAGCAGACTTCCCCAATGCAATACATCTTCTGATTATCTGACTGCAGAGTAAAAAGGGAGTTGATTGTGGGTCCAAGTAAGATGGATTCCTTGAGAACGTCAATATTTTCTCCAACTGTCATGATGTAGGGAGCTCTGGTGGCTTAGTGGCAAGGAATTGTGCTGCCAACACAAAGGTACATGGTTTGAATTCACCAGCTGCTCTGAAGAAGATGAAAAATCTCCTCCTGTGTCATTTACTGCCTCTGAAAACCTACTGGCGTGTCAATTATGGGTTGTTTCCCACACAATAGTACACAACAATAACATCATGATTTTACCTATTGATCCAGTGGTGAGGATTTTTGCCTTCTTTGTGTTGAGATGTAATCAATATTAAAGTCTGTAGTCCATGATCTCAGGGATAGTGTATTTTTTTAAATTTTTTTTTTCTGTGTATGGTCAAATTGGATCTGGCTGGTACAGGAGGAGATTGTCCCTCCTTCTCCAGCACAGCATTTGGTGGATTTGAACTGCTCACCTCTGGGATTGCAGTGCAACTTCTTGCCACTAGACCACCAGAGCTCGCCAGGGATAGTGGGTTTTAAAGAGCTGTAAATTATATGGGAGAAGATTGTCTATCTTTCTTTTGAGGAGCTGCCAGTGGATTTGAACCACTAGAAAGATGCCACCTTTGAGTTAGAAGTACAACTCCAAACTAACTATGCCATCAGAGCTCATGTTGTTGGTGGTGTGTACCGTTGAGTTGGAACCAACTCATAGCTGACCCTCCAATGGGTTTTCAGAAGCATTGAAAATTGCATGAGAGGAGACAACCCATCTTTTTACTGTGGGGCAGCTAATGAATTTGAACCATGTACCTTTGGGTTAACAGCACAAATCCTTACCACTAGGCCACAAGAGCTCATATAATACATATATATGTTACATACATAACAGCCATGATTGTCGTTGTTGTTGTGTACCGCAGAGTCAGAACCGAACCATAGCTGACCCTCTGGCATGTTTTCAGAGGCAGTTAATGACACGGGAGAAGATCTGTGTATGTATTTGTAGATTTACATACCATATATTTTTCACTTTGCTATGTGTGATAATGTTTCTAAGTATGTGTGCATTTTTATAAGCATTTAATATAGGCAGAGCACATGTATTTACACACATGTGTGCGTCCTCAGGTGGCCTCTTCTCAGTCGTTTCCCTGTCTGGATAATGAAACAGCCCAGGGTCTGCTCTTGGCTGCTTCTCTTTCAAGTCTGCATTCTCATGGGGAAATCTCATTCTTGTTCATAGCTTCCTGTCTCCCTTACTTAAGCACATAACTCTCAAATCTGTACCTCCAACATTCAACCTCTTTTCCAAGCTCTTAATTGTTATTTCTAGTGGGTGATGTGTCTACATCTCTAACCCAATGGTCTCAAATTTCCCTTTATCATTCTCTTCCCTACAGGAGCTTCTTGTCTAGACTGTGCGTAGAAGTAGCACTATTGTCCTTCACCCTCCTTTTTAGTCTCTACAGAGTTCTGGGGCTCCTTCCTGGGATGGTCTACCTTCTTCCCTACTTTCATCATTGCTTCCCCCCACACACATCTATTCCACTCCGCAGCCCTAACTGCTCTGTAGCTCTTGTCCATCTCATTCAGGAAGAATGAGGGCATTTTTCATAATACAGGATGGATCATACTCCTTCCCACTTCAAGTCTTGTGTTGGGTCCCTGTAACCTGCTGAGTCAGCTCTGCCTGGACCCAAATCTCCCTGGCGTCAGCCTATAGGACTCTGGCCAAGTCACGTGACCTCTCTGAACTTCACAGTTTTCAAAGGACTTACTGAAAATTGAAAAAGACAGCATATGAATGTAAGTAGTAAAATGTCAGGTATTTTGAATGTAATGTGCTCTGGTGGCCTACTGGTTAAGGAGCTACAGTGGAAACTCAAAGGCAGGCAGTTCAAATCCACCAGCTGCTCCTTGAGAAGATGGTGCGCTCCTCTGCAATGCATAGCCTCTGATAATCTACTGGAGGATTAGCTATAAGTCGGTTCCCACTCAGCTGTGGTAAGATGGGTTGATTTACATACACTGCATATGATAGAAAATAGCTTGCATTTTCTTAATTTCAGCTTTTTGGTTTGAGAAAAAGAAGCTCTCTGTGTGTGGATATACGTATGTGTGAGAGAAAGAGAAATAGGAGAGAGGGAGAAATTGCAAGTCTGTGAAAAGGCGTTATGTATGACTGCATGCATGGAAATACTTTTCTTTATCTTGTTACTCATTCATTCAGTAAGCAGCTGCTAACACCTACTAGATATCAAGTGTTGATTCAAATCTATAGAAAGATACATGCTTTTGCTTTGAAGAATTTACCATCATCTATGAACTTGCTCTCAAGCCATCTGCCTGGAGAAAAGTCAGATTTATCTGACAAATTCTAACTCCCTTCGTCTATCAGTTTCCACAGGGGTACAAGGGTGTTTTAAGGAAAGCTTGGCTTGTTCCATCCCTCCATGCCTGAGGGACTTCTCACCTGGAGTTGTTTGCCCTGGAAATTTCCATGCTCAACAAAGAGTCATTTGCTCTGCTGGATGTGAGGCCTCAGCCAGGGCAAAGGAGCAGAGGTGGGGCTGGGCTCCTGCACACAGACCCCACATGCAGATCCCAGGAGGGCAGTGCTTGCCTTGTAGGGGGCTGAGAGGTGGAGGTCGCTGGGACTCTGGCAAACTGAAGATTCTCCAATTTACTTTCAGGAAGGAGCTCCATTAACTCGAGCGTTTGGGGGGGAAAAACAAAAACACTAATCACCATCCGAAATGTACATGCTATTTCCCATCTGGTGTGCGGAATTGGATCGTCTCGGGAGTCTCAGGAAAATGCAGCAGATGGGCTGGGCTTGGAGCGCACGTCTCCCCACAGGCAGTGGGGAGAAGAGGAAGAGACTTGGCACGGGAAGCCGGCGTGTGTGAGGGATGGTGGGCCCGCTGGGTGCCCATCAACTGGGTCCTGGCGGAACCCTCCCCACCCTCGGACGCCTGATGCAGCCCGAGCAGCTGTGTTGGCTGCCCCTGTGGCTTCTGGACCATTCTGGAAAGTGGAATCTCATCCTCTAAATTTGCAGAAATTCTACTGTGACTGCAGCAGTGCAGGGGGATATTTAGATGGGTTGGAGTGCTTGGCTGTGTTGCTTCCTGAGTAAGGAGTTCACCAGGGGTCAGAATCAGTATTTCCCAAGAGTGCTGTGCCTGCAGCATGTTGCATGGCTTGGTTGTCTCAAAGCAGGGGGCTTGGGGAGTATGCCTTAAAAGGTGAAGGTGTAATACTGGACCTGCGCTAGGGAGGAGGTGAGGTATTTTTGCTGCACCTCTGCAAAGAGACAGCAGCTCATCCTGCAACCTTTGAATGTGGACAGGGGAGGAGCATGGAGGCAAGAGGAAGGCTGCAACAGCTCCCCGCAGATGGGAAAGGATAAACTAGGAGGCCAGGTGGGAAGGCCAGGTTCCTTGGTGAATGATGTGTCCTAGTCTCCTCTCTCGGGGTTCTTTCTAGAAAGGTGACGGTGCCTCTTCCCTTCCTTCATCTGACCCACACAGATGAATGCTGTCCTATCAGATGGCAGGATGCCACCAACACCTTTCTTTCTCTGCAGTGACTTTCAGCGCCCCTCCCTTGGGCAACCCCCCTCAACATCTAATTAAAAGGAGGAAAGTAATTAAAGAAGGGCATGTAACATTCCCTGTTACACGGAACTTAATAACACCGCCCCTCCCCCTCCCGATCCATAAATATGACGTGCAGAACAACTCTCTGCAACGCCACATTGTTTATTGCTTGCTAAGCTGGAAAGCACTTGAATTAACCTCCCACATAAGTGACGCTGGGAAAGATACAGGCGTCTTTGAGTGGAAAGAGGATGGGAGCCAGACAGAGTCCTTGTCAGGAAACCCAGAGGATGGGCCACGTTCACACGCACACTCACTGATTCATGTGAGGATTTAGTAAGTGTTACAAGGTAACAAATGCTGGGAGGGTGCTGGGGCCACCAAAGAGAATAAGGTCAATATTGTCCCTGCAGTTTGAGACATATTGTTTGTTTTTATTTTTGTTTTCTAAAATAATTTTTTACTTTATGCTGGTTTGGTTACAAAGTTTGTATACATTGTTTTTTACACTGAATCTTTCTATTTCCTTTACCCATCCCTGCCTCCACCCATCTAATGTGGAACCCTATGAACACTCCCTGCCCATCCTCATCCCTCTGATTCTTCTCTCCCCGGAACCTCATAATTCGTTTACTGGTTATCCTTGTATTTTACAATAATGGTCTTATGTAGTATTTGTCCTTATGAGACTGAGTTAGTTCACTTAGCATATTGCTTTCTAGTCCCTCCTAAGTTAGGCAGTAATTTTCTAAATCATTGTTCCTGTGTGCTGTGTAGTATTCCATTGTGTGAATGTACCATAATTTCCTCAATCCATTTGCTTGTGGTTGGACATTTGGGTTGTTTCCATGTTCTTCTGATGGTGAATAACACTGCTACGAGCAGTGGTGTACAAATCTCTATTTGTGCCTCATTTTCTCAGGGAATATTCCAAGCAGTGGAATAGCCGGGTCATATGGAATTTCTATGTTCAGCTTCTTATGGAAGCACCAAACTGCCTTTCAGAGTGGTTGTATCACTTTATAATCCTACCAACAGTGTGTAAGAGTTCCTATCTCACCACATCCTCTCCAACATTATTACTTGCTCTCCTGTTAAACTTTGCCACTGCTACTGGAGAGAGACAGTATCTCATTGTGGTTTTGATCTGCATGTCTCTTATTGTCAGTGGTTTTGAGCATTTCTTCATGTTGAGACATATTGTTTGTTGTAGTTTTTAAAATGGTAGTTCTGGTCCAGATAGAAGAGGGCCTACTAAACTTGAGAGGGTTTCTTCTGGGACTGAGAGCTAAAAGAGACAAAGGTCAGTACTTTCATTTCCAGCTAAAGGGAAGACTGCTGCTGTGCCATAGTGGGTGCAGAGATAAAGTAGATACTGTCCTTGATTTAGCTCACAGCTAAGCTCACAGTCAAGTTCAGGAGCTAGATAAGCCCACAAGTACTAACTGAAGCAGAGGCAGTGTTGTTATTAGGTGCCATCATGTTGACTATATGTCATAGCAACTCTGTGAGCAACAGACCAGAACCTTGCCCTAGCCTGTGCCATCATCGCTGTTGCAGTCAATGTGCAAATCCACCTCACTGAGGGTCTTCCTCTCTTGTGCCGATGCTCTGTCTTTTCCAGCATAATTCCAAACTCATCTGGAGAACATGCTCAAATGTGCATTCCCAACCACGCTCCAGAATCACTGAGTCAAGTTGCCCAGGTAAAGGATCACGTGGCATATTCTGAAGATGATGGAAATATTCTAAAACAGGGTTGTAGGACACAGTTGCACAAGTAGAAATTTGCTGAAAATAATTGAATCAGTGTACTTATCACTGGTAAAGTTTGTGGTATGTAAATGACACCTCAATGAAGCTGATTTTTTTAAAGTCCCCCAGAATCAGCCTTGCAGGTGGGAGAAGCGGTTTAGAGCAGATAGAGCCTGACTCAAGGGGCCAGGGAGAGGGATGGGGGCTGTAGAAAGGACCAAGATGTTGAGTAAATCCTGCAGGCAGTTTGTTCGTTGCTGCCTGTATTTAAGGTTATTTCATTAGGTTTAAACTGCTCTCTCATCTTTATCAAGGAAGCCATTGGATTTCGCTGAGGGCCTTCCCTTCTATCAGCTCCATGGCGTGAGCGTCGGCCTGCCATTACACGCGATGCTGTGTTTCCACACCTGGCTCTCCAGGTGACCTGGGGCAGGCACATGGACTGGACATCGAGGGAGGGGGTCACCCAGCACACAGTGGGTGCCCTGTGAACAACTCATTCTTGGCTTGCTTTGGGTGTGGGGTGTGGATGGTGCTTCAGAACCTTGGTGGGTCCTGTGAATGTTTTCCCAAGGAGCAAATGCTAAACTTGCTTCACAAGCTACTCTTTTAAATAAATAAATGAATAATTGAATGAATGAATGAATGAATGAATAGGTAAGTAAATAAGTAAGTAAATAAATAAGTAAATAAACAAACACACACATACATACATACATAAATTTGTTGTATTGTAATTTGACAGACGTTTACAGGGAAGTTGGATTTTCATTTATTCATCGTTGCACCACAGGCAGCTCTTCCTGCAGCACGTTGACTGCTTCCCAGCTCCTCCTTCGCTGGCAGCCTCAGCAGCTTCACCTGTCAACTCCCCGCTCCCCTTCCCTTCAAGGCTTAAAGCTGCTTCTAGCGGAGATTCATCCTCTTCTTTTGTGTCCTGGTGGCTTAGTGAGCAATGTGTCAGTCTGTTGACTGAAATGTCAGCAGTTCAAATCCACCCGGGCCCTCTAAGGGGAACAGCAGACAGTCTCCTCATGTAAAGGTTTATAGCACCAGAGCCCACTGGAGGGTTGCTGAGTTGGAAACGACTTGACAAGAGTTTGGTTTTGAGGTGTTTTGTTCCTCGCTCCTACTGACTTTCTCTCCTCTGCTCTTTCCTGGCCATCACAATTCCTGCCTGTCTCCTAACTCTTGCCTGAACCCTACAATCTCCTACTTTGAGTGTGATCTCAACTTTGTTCCTTTCTCCTCACCTGGCTTTTCAATGTCTCACCTATCCTCAGTTCACTTGTATTTTCTTCATCTTTCTCCGTGTCCCCATGATTTCTACTTGTGTCTCTTCTGTCACTGACCTCCACCACTTAGATTCCCCCTGAGCTCTGTGATCCCCTGCGTGTCCCCTCACCCCTCTTATTCATCCTGTGAGAGTTGGTTACCAGTAATGCTTCTGGGGGAAAATGGAAGAAACAGCAGCTGTACGGATACCTGAAACTCGCTTGAAATGTGATTGCTGTAAAAGTCGCTCCCCTTGTGTTATCTGGAACACTGCTTATGTTTTGTACTCAGTGGTATATGTGCAGACACAGGAAAAACCCCAAACTCCCTACCACTGGTTGTGAGCCTACCCAGATCAATGTCCTTTGTCCTTCTGTCTTGACCTCTCAACATAGGAATGAGAATCAGCAAGACAACAGTCTCTCCATCAAGGATCCTGACCACTGAGTTTCATCCCCTACATAGGTAGTCTCAGCAGGCACCCGGAGAGGAGTGGTATAAAAGCTATTAAGGATCCTCTGTAATTGCCCTGTAGTTTTCTTTCTTGGGCAGTGTGGCCAGAGGCAAATTCCCAGTCCCTTTCCTTACCAGAGGCATGAGAGACCCTTTTGTGTCCTTGGCAAGGAAAAAGACTGAGGTCCCTGTCAGATTCCCCCATAGTCCTAAAGAATGCAGCAGAAGCTCGTTCTCCAACCATTCTCCATCTGTCCTCAAGCCGCTCAGAGCTTCTTTGGGCTTCTCTTAGCCTCCTGGTGTTTGGAAGGGACGTGTGCGCGCTTGTGTCTGTGAGCAAAGGGAAAGAGCTGGCTGAGTCAACAGAGGGAACGGGAGCCAAGTCGGAGGAAGGAGGCTGTGGTCATTGGCATCCATCCCCAGTCCGTTTACTCAACCCAGCCGAACCCAGGTGGAAGGTAGGAGTCTGGATTAACTGATTGGCACAACCTGGTTCTCCAGCACGTGGTCCTCCTGCTACTTCAGAGATAACACGTCTGCTGGGCTGGCTCTTCCAGCCCCCTCCCAGCCTCCTGTCCAAGCCTCCTCCTCTGGCTGGGCTGCTGTATTCCTGCTTCTCTCTGGGAGACACAGCAGCACTAGGTAGCAAGGCCTCAGAACTGCAAGCCCCCGTCCAGTCCTGGGGCTTTCTGAGGCTCCTCATTCTGGGTTACAAGAGGAGGGGAGTTTCTGATCTTCCTAAGTGTGTTCCGCTGGATTGTCCCTGGGCATGAATGGAGCCTAGACTGAGATGCAGAGAGAGGTCAGGCAGATCACCAAGGTGAGGAAGAAGCAGCCCAGGCCTGGTAGGAGGGAGGCTTTGATGGTGAGAAGGGACCTAAGAGAAATTCTGAAGCCTGGAAGCCAAAGCCTGGGGTGCAAACCTGCCCCCAGGCAGCCCACCATTCTGCTGGATGGATGTTGACTTCTCAACAGTCCCCACAGCTTCTATGGATGCACCTCACAGGCATGGGTAGAGGCACAGCTGGATATGCATTATTCCTTCTGATCTCGACCCCACTCCATTCAGGTACATTGCAGGGGGCCCTAAAAGCCCAGTGTGTGTGTGTGTGTATGTGTGTGTGAGAGAGAGAGAGAGAGAGAGAGAGACAGACAGACACAAAGGGGGGACATACACACACACACACACAGAGCAAGCTAGATGCTTCAAGGAGAGAGGAGTCTTTTTTCAGACTCCCCTCAGGAATCTGACATGTCCAAGGAGAGACTGATAAATAACAAGCTGCCCAATCCCTGAAAAGTCTCCCAGGCACTGTTCTAAGCACATCACACGTATTAACTCACTTAAGCCTTATTACCACCTTGTGAAGCAGATGCTGTTATTACTCCATTTCACAGAGGACAGACTGAAGGCACGGAGGTTAGATAATTTGACAGGGCTGAGATTTTAAACTCAGCAGTGTGAGGTGGACGTCAGTAGCTCTTTATGCGCTTGTGTCCCATAGCAAAGGTATGTACCCTAGCTGTGTGTTTATATGTGTACAACACCAGGGGTGGTCCTCTTATGCACATCTGCCCAGCTCCCCTCACTGAAATCTTGGAAGCATTATTTCCTCCTTCTCTTTCCCTTGTGCCCTCTCTCCTGCCCATGCTGCTTCGGCCTTTGCTCAGTGTCAAATGTCTCATGTCCAGCCACTCGGTGCCCTCACTGAGGCACCAAGAGAACCACAGCAAAGAAAAGGCACATCTGGATGCAGAGGTGCTTGGGCTTGAGGTAGGCTTGATTCCCAGCATCTGCTGCAGCTGAAATTGTGGTAACCCCAGCCCCATTCTGGACACAAGCATCAATATTTCCTCCAGTGTTTGGCAGTTGAAAGGGGAACAGAGTCTGCATCTTTGAAATCCGCTGGACTGTGAGATGGGGGCAAAGACTGCCTTCTAGCCAGAGCTCAGGCCTGACACCAAGGTGGAGGTGGGCGACAGTGCCCACTCCCCTTCAGGGCCAGGGCAGGAAGGCAGCATCTCTCCCCAACAGCCTGTATGTCTCCCCTGGGTCCTCCTCCTGACTTTTAGAGCACGTGCTCCTTTCCTCCTGGCAGCTGGCCACCTTGCCTGTCTTGTGGCCAGAGAAGTGCCATACCTGCTTGCCAGAGAGGCACAGGTGTGCCTGCGTCGTTCACACAGTGTACCACCTGCTGGAATCTTGGCTCAGGGTGGGCTTGGGATGGGATCCACTGGAGAGACAGTCTGTGGCATAATTAAGAAGGAGCAAAACACAAAACAAAACAATGTTTTCCTTCCTCTCTCTTTTCTACCACTTGCCCTAATTATTTTCCCACTTAAAAATTCTACATCAACTTTAATTAAGCTGGCCTCGGGCAGGGAAGTCTGGCAAACTTGGAGAAGTTCACTTGTTTGTTTTCTTATCACTCAGTGATTGAATTTAGATGTGTGAGTGCTTGCTCTCGCTCTTTCTCAATGAGGGATAATGGTGGCCGCCTGCCTGTAGGAGGGGGCAGGTCCAAGGAGAGCTGGCTCACCCCAGTCCTCAAGGGAGGCACTGCACTCCTATTGTTGGCCAACTGATGCCCTAGGTTTTCTTCACTTCCTCCTTCAAGCTCTTGCTCTTTCCTGTAAGGTCGCCATGGGAATTCAGGACTTGGAGTCCAGACTCTTGAGTCAGAAACTCAGTTCTGTCACTTATTGTTTGGACACAGGTCATCCAGTTATTCACTCCATCATTCATTTGCTCATTTTCTCCTTTGTTCAAGCATTCATTCACTTCCTCCTTCGTTCATACACTCCTCTCATTCATCTTTGTTTTTTCATTCATTCATCCATTCTCATCACACAAAAGTAACTTCCCACTTCTGCTTTCTCCAGGGTCAAGGTTTTTTTGACTTCTCTTAGGCCACTTCTTCATTCCATACCCTTGGGCTCTTTCAAGGACAAGAAAGCAAACTGTAAATGGAGAGTGGCTCTGGGCTCAAGACAGTGGGACTTCAAATATTGCCTCCAACACCACGTGTAGACTCTGGGTCTTTCTGGGCTTTGGTGTTTGCTAACAGTGCACATGCCCAGACCATCTATCTCCAGGTTAGGGATTCTCACTGAATCCTGAAGGTTGCAGAATTCTGTCATGACATGGAGAGGATGAGAAGAAGGGCTCTGGCAGAGTTGAGACGCCTGGTCGCTGACTGGGAAGCTCATCACATTGCCAGGGTGCTCTGAGCTGGAACAGAGGTTGGACGGTGTCTGGGGGCCAGCATGGAAAGTCTTAGGGGACTTTCTTAGGAAATGCCAGAAGTCTTCACTCAGTCTGGTGTGGAGGAGTCAGGTGCACAAACAACAGTGAGTGAGTGGAGGCATGCAATTGAGCGAAGGACGAGTGAACTTTTTAGTGTTGGAAATTGAATGAAAGACTGAAAAAGTGAGTGAATCTGATCATTAAGTGGATGAATTGATCAAGTAGAGAATGATGAATGGGTGAGTGGATTAATGGATAAAGGACTGAGTAATTGCGTCCATGAATGAGTGAATGAGAGGACAAAAAGTTATTTCATGAGTTAAAACTAACAAACAAATTAATTAGAATGATTAGCGACTAACAATTAAGGAAATGACTGAGCAATGAAGTCACTCTGATTTCCATTTCTATTGTGTTTATGGTAAGGGAAGAACCTGAGGGGACCCTCGGGAGGTGAGGGAGTGGTTTCCTAGGGCAGGTCTCCTCCCTCCCCCATCTCCACCCCTGAGTCCCCCCAGACCTGCAGCACTAGATCCTCTTCAGTCTATGAGTGGCTTTTCCACCATGTTGTTATTGTGTAAGTTGACTTTAACCCTCTGTGGGCTTTCAGAGGCAGTTAATCACTTGGGAGGAGATTGCCCTTCTTTCTCCCGCTGGGCAGCTGGAGTACCTAAACAGCAAGCCTTTGGATTCGCAGCTCAGCTTCTCACCACTGAGCCAGGAAAGCGCCATTCTACTTCGGAGAGACAGAAATAAGATCCCCGTGTATCATTTGCTCCTGCACCAGAACTACACCAAACTATAGAAACGCGGATGTCAGTAAAATAACATCTCTCGGTGGCTTGTCTACCTGTCTCCCTCAGTGCTGAGAAATAACTCGCCACAGCAAGTTAAGCTGACAACAAACACAGGAATTGACCGGTGGGAGTGAACTTGGTTGACTGTTGACAGAAATCTAAGGTGATGCTCTCTTCGTTGAGCTTGCCGCTCTCACAGGTGGCCTGGCAGTGTTCCTTCCTTTTTGGGAACTGGATCAGGCTCCACAGCCCACACCCTCCTCTTCCGCAAAAGTCCCCCCCCCCCAATTGATGAAGGTGCAGGGACGGGTCACAGTGTCCTGAGAAGAACCCGGTTTAGCTTTTTGTGGTGAGAGTGTACTTAAGAACAAAGAAGGTACAGAGGAACAAGAGTGAGTACTTGGGCAGACTCCTCCCTCCTCCCCAGAGACTGGGTGGTGGCCAAAGATCAAGGCAAGCTGAGGTTGAAAGGTGCCCCCTCTTAGTCTGGCCCCCTGCAGGGCGAGATGAGGGGAGGGAAAGGGACGGTGCAGCCCCTCCGCCAGTTCTGACCCCGGCACCCGGAGAGCACGATGGAGTGGCAGCCATGCGCAGGCCGTGGGAGGATTCTTAGAAGGGTGGATGGGCGCCCAGGGCTGCAGTGTGCGGTCTCCCAGCAGCCTGGCCGCCGGGCGGCCCGGAGGGAGACCAGGAAGGAAGGCAGTCTTCGGCAGAGGGCACTCAAGTCCTAGGAATGTGCACTCAGCAAAGCCGCGCGTTTGCTCGGTGGTTTCCCGGGGACGCGGAGCTCATGAATCTCGGTAACTCGAGCCCAGGGCCTCATCACTCACGGTGATTGTGGGGGGATTGAGAGCAAGAGTGGATCAGTCTAAACAACACGCGCACACAGGGGACTCGTCCGAGCGAGTGGCGAGGCCACCGCCGGGCCCCTCCCTCACCAGAACAAGCCGGAGGGGGGTCCCGGGGAGGGCGCGGAGCCTCCCGGTTCTTCCGGGAGCCCTACCCTCACCCCCACCCCTACCCCCACCTGTGAGCCAGTGGGAGACGGGAATCTGGCGGGCACAGGCGAGGGCCTGCTCAGCCCGTTTTTTCGGGGATGTCAATGAAATGCGGGAGCACTTGTCCTTTCAGACAGCGGCCCCTTTTATTTGGGAATGAAAAGCGGCATTAGTCTGAATGAGGTTTGGAGGCCTCATAAATCCGGCGCTGGCTGCCTCGTGGGGGAGCGGGGAGCGGAGGCCTGGCTGGTGTGTAGACTTGTTTACCAACAATTCCAAAAGCCAGAAAGCAGGGATTGGACGCTCCCAGTGCCCTGAGAACCTGCTTGAGATAGCGCCAGCCCTGCGAATGGCTGATGGTGGCAAGGGCAGGAGGGGCAGGGGAGTGATGATCAGGGGTGCAGAGCTTTTCTCGCAAGGTGTGGGGATCACCTGACTGCCCCAGGATTCCCAAGCAAGGGGCCCAAATCCCATCGCCCTGGCCTTTTCATGAGGACTCCGTGGCCTCTCCTCACCCACCGTGATTGCTGACGGTGACCCCAATGAATATTTACTGAAGAAAGGAAGCAAAGCTGGCCACATGCTAGCTGCGTGACTTTGAACTTCTTATTGAACTTCTTTCTCTGAGGCTCAGCTTCTTCATCTGTAAAATAGAAAAATAATGCAGATCCTAATCACAACAGGCTGCGAAGGTTGGATGAAATGATGCCTGTGAGGCATTGAGTACACTGTCTGGAATGTAGACAACGTAATAAATGCTAATAGTTGTTACTACTATTGTTGTTGTCATTGTTATGCATCAGCCCTCTCCTAGGGCAGTAAGGGAGTAGGCTATTGTCCGTTTGGAGAACCTCTCTGCAACAAAATGGCTTATAGTGAAGTCAAAGGCAAGGCCCCATCTTGGACTGGGGTTGACCAGAGTCCCTCGGACCCCAGGTTTCCAGATGGGAGGCCCACTCCAGTATCAGAACCCTGCAGCCTTGTGGTTTTAAGATTATATCCCACCATAGCCAAACTATCAGCTAGAACATCCTTCATCCACAGCATGATGGGGAACACCTGTAGACTCTGGGGCGCAGTGGGAGTGAGAGCCAGCTTTGGCAGCATCTTTGGAGGTGCGCTCAGTGCTGAGTGCTCATCTGTCACTGTATCCCATTCTTACCCTTGGGGACCTCAGCTTCCCTTTCTGGCTTTCTCCATTCCCTTCTCTAGTGTCACTGAAAAGGCTGGCCACCTTGGAGGATGTTGCTTTTCTCTCCTCCACCTTTATCCTGGCCTGTCTAGAGCACAGATTACCCTCTTCCCCTGCCACAGCTCACATTAGAGCTTTCTCCAGTCTCCCCTGCCCTTGGCCCCCTCCTGACAGGTGTTCCCTGCTGTGTTTGCTCTTGGAGAATTAGCATCCAGGCTCTTCCTCGCCCTGCAACATCTCTTCTAATGGTCCTAGGGACCTTTGGAACCCTGCACCCTTGGCCTGGAGTTTAGGTCCTTGTCAATCCTCTTTCCATTTTCCCATCAGGGCACTGTAGTTCTCTACCTTTTCTTTTGGTTCCTCAGGGCAACCAAACCAGCTGTGGAAGCTAATAGGTGAGGAGAGTGTGTATCTGTGTGTGTATATGTAGTCTTGAATGAAGAAGCTCCTCCCTCTCTAGGCTTTATCCTAGAAGGTTGGTGGGCTTCTGCTCCCTTCTCTGCACTTCTTCCTCGCTGGTGCCCACTGGGGCCGATTACTCTCTATCAAGAGGTGGCAGCTGCTGCTTCTCTGGCTCTAGTCGGCATGTCCTTCCCTTGGATCCCATGGGCAGCATTTTCCAGTGGCTGCTCGGGAAACCAGCCGCTCCTGCTCCAGGGCAAAGGAGGCCCAAGTACTGCGAAGTCTGATCCCAGGGAACCTCCATTTCCTGGCGACTCTTCAAGGATGTCCTCAAGGCAGGCACACCTTCTGGTGCTGAAATCCCTGCGTGCTTCTCCTCCAATGGCCACAGCCTCTCCTCTCCGCCGGGTGAGAGGGAGTTCCCTCCCTCCTAATTGGCAGGGTTGCCGCTCTGTACATCCCCACACAATGCCACGGTCGCCTGCACCCATATAGGCAGGGAAGGAAAAGACAGGGACCTTATCAGGCAGGATAGAGCTCAAGGAACAGTATATTTGTAAGAAAATGAAAGATTTGCTCTTCAAATGTTGGGGGCCATGCTCTTACCAGACAGCTGGCAAATGGGAGAGATTGGGAATGATGGAATAGATAAAATTATTTAAATGAGAAAAATAAATTCACACACAGCCTAGCCCGCTGCCCGGTGACAGATCCGTTTATTTATCTACTGTATCGGCACCGCTTTGTCTCTGTCAGAAAGGTCATTAAACTCGCCTAACTGCGTAATTCGCAGCCTCCTGCTCCAGCTTCGCTCCACAGCCCTTCCCTTCCCTCTACACCCAGCACGCCACTTGAAAAAAAAAACAAAACAAAACACCACAAACAAAACCCCAAAACCCAAACAATTATTATTGTTAATAAACACGGTTTTTCTTTTTCCTTGTCTTAAACCCTTTGCAGCTTGCTCTCTCACGGCTCCTGCTCTATCCGACGGATAATTATTACAGGCTTTTTATTCTTTCTCAGGAAGATTGGCGAGAGAACATCGCAGGCTGCCCTGCATAGTTCAGAAAGAGGGGTGGGAAGGCTCAGGGCCCATCTCACGCGCCAGGCTAAAGAGAAGGGTTTAGCCACCTTCCTCCGCTGTAACATTGTGGCTTTAAGTCTTGCCTTCGACACAGGGGGCCTGGCCTCGGCTCTTCTGCCCCTTCCAGCTCTTGCCAGCTCCCCACGCCCCGCATGAACAAGTCTCTGTCTACACCAAACCCCAGCCTCAACTCTGCTTCCATGATGAATAGGATTGGGGAGGGAAACCGGTTCTTGGGTCAGTCTCCAGCCGCTGCCGTCCAGCCAGCGACAGCTGCTTCCGAGCTGGAAGGCGAGATTCCTCAGACGGCGAGTCCCTCTGCTCGCGGGGCGCGAGTGTCTCCTCTAGCTGGTCAGACCGCTAGGCTCCGCGGACTCCCAGCTCGCAGTGCCGGCTCTAGCGCTCTACGCCGGGTTCCCAGGCTCCGTGCCCTCGCAGCTAAAGGCAATAGGGGCGGCAGGGTGGCTGGAGACGTCTGGGAAGAGGAGAGTGTCCCAGTTCTCCAGGCGTCCCCTGCAACCGGGCTCAGGGTCCCTTTCCCTGCCCCCCGTACAGGTGTGAGCGCGCGAGTGTGCGCCTTTGGCGGGTGTGAGTGTGAAGTGTGTGCGCGGGGGAGTGAGCGGAGGGAGCGCGGGCGGCGGGAGGCGGGAGGCAGGGCGCGGGGGAGGGGGCTGGGAGGGAGTGTGTGCGCGCGTGCAACTCCACTCCGGGGCTTTGTGCGAGCCCGG
>NW_006399799.1:7162800-7182665 GCF_000299155.1 Elephantulus edwardii | reverse complement strand
CCGCGCCTAGAGCTGCCGCCCCAGGGAGCCCGCCACGGCCGCGCCCCGGGCACGCTCGGCGGCGCCCAACGATGACCGCTCCCTGGCGGCGCCTCCGGAGTCTGGTTTGGGAATACTGGGCCGGGCTCCTCGTGTGCGCCTTCTGGATCCCGGACTCGCGCGGGATGCCCCATGTCATCCGGATCGGTAAGGGCTCCCGGGAGCGGGGGTCTCCATGCGCCCGGCAGGGGCGGGATTGAGGGGCCTCGAAACGCGATCCTGAGATATCCTCCCGACCTCTCTCCGGGCTCCCAAGGCCGGCTGAGCACTGGGAGCTCTTCCTGGTGGGGACAAAGTTCCAGAGCCGGGGTCCAGGGCCTTACTTCTCAGGGAGGAGGGAGCCGGGCCGTGGCGGGCGAGGGGCCTTTGGCGCGATCCCGGGAGGTCAGACCTGGCAGAGTGTGGTGACGGGTTACAGCCTCAGTCCCAGTGTCGGGCGCAATTCCAGGCGATTGTCAGCAGGACCGGCTGCAGACCGAGTTCTGGGACTCGGCTTCTCTGTGGAGCGGGAACCCTAGGGAAGGCGCCAACTTCTCTACCCTCTTCGCTCCTCGCGGGCACTTGGCCCCCACCTGGTCATGGCCCGCAAGGCCTCGGCAGGGACGCAGGGTGCGGGTTCGCTTGGCGAGGGCGGCAGTTCACCTCTCTCCGTGACCGTCCTCGATCTCGGTGGCCCGGTCCTGCCCAGTGGCTTGGGACAGGGGGAGGGGTAGCCCCTCGGAGGGTCCTTCCCGCCGGGCCCAGGGGCCAAGGCCTCTCCCCGGCCAAGGGGAGCACTAGCGGCGGGAAAGGGAGCGACGGAGCCCGCGCAGCGCGGCGAGCGAAGGAGAGAGGGAAGCGAGCGGTTTTTAAAGTTAGCCGAAATCCCTCCGCAGCTGGCGGCGGCTGGAGGAGCGGCGTGCGGCTTTCCCAGGCTCTGGCGTCCCGGCATCTCTGCTTGCCGGAGCCTCTTACTCTGGGCTTTAACTTTGTTGTGGCCGCCCCAGGCACCCTGCGGGCAGCGCTCGGGGCTCTGCGAGGGGCTGTGGCGCGGCCGGGGGGGGGGGGGGTGCTGGCAGGGCTGGGCCCAATCCGGCCACGCGGGAGCCTCCGCCACCGCGGGCCCTGCGCTTGCCCCGGGCCGGGAGACCTGGACTGCCTGGGTTCCCGTGACACCGCCTCCAGCTTCTGGCACAAGCCGGGCAGAGCTTGGTCGAGCCAGGGCCACCTTTCTCCCCGTGGCTCTTCTCCAGGCCAGGACACTGTGCTGCTAGCGGTTGAGGGTGTTCAGGGAACTAAAGTCGGCTGGGCTCTGTACTTAAGGTTTTCCCAGCAGGCTGCCAGAACCCCTGGAGGGCTGTCTCCGCCCTTCTCTCTCTCCAGATCCATACCCCTCCTAGACTCCACATCTGGATAGGGCAGAGCACGAGCCTGGGCTCTGCCCGCGCGGGGTCCTTCAATTCCTGCCCAGCATCTAGCTGGCAGACTCCTGGAGAGAGTGGCGTCCAGGCACAGGAGGGGACTCTGGGGACAACCCTCACGGTCAGGCTTAACCGTTTACAGCCTTCGCTGCTCCTGACAGGCCAACAATATTTCAGTCCCTGTGTCTTTACCTGCCCCAGAGCCCAGCACCATCACCCTTCCCGGGACAAGTAGCCCCAGAAGGGGCCCTTCCTTTTTTCTTCCCTCTGTGAGGGAGGGGGGTATCCATGGCAGAGTGCCCTTGGAAAAGAAGAGTGGGCCAAGAGGGTGCGCCCAGCCCACGCATTGCAGTTCCCTCTTCCCAGGTCTTTCCTCCGCAGGGGGTGGAGTGCCCAACGTCAGGAATGGAGGTTTTAGGGGCCCAGAAAGACAGGAGCAAGTGAAGGCAGCTTCACAGGAGTCGGCCAGGCGGGGCATAATTATGTATCCTCACCTATCTTCTCTAAATGTGAAATAGAATTGTGTTTAGGGGAGAGCTGGGAAGCTCTCCTTGCCCCAGGGATAGCACATCCCAGATCTGCCCGCCCTTTCTTTGGTTCAGTATGTAATAATGCAATTAAACGATGGCAAAGCCTTCCTCTCTTCTAATCTTCTTCATATTAAGCCCAAAGATTAATTAGCATGTAGGCCCAGGCCATTTATATCCTAGAGCCCTGCCCCATTTGATTCCCAGCCCATAGTCTGGGGGGTGCTGAGCTGGTGCCAAAACGTGACCGCTGGGGCCTTGCCAGCTTGGGTGGGGGATGGGAGGACTCTGAGGCCTCGGGGCTTCTCTGGAGGCTCCTGGGAAGCTAAGCTTCCATCTCTTGGAGTCCCAGCTGGAGACAGGGCAAAGAGCTGTCTCCAGCTGAAAAGCAACCACAGGGCTTTGACTGGGCCCCATGTCAATCTCTCTTTCTCGATCCCTCCCTATCCCTGGAATCTCTCAGAGGTCTGGCTGAGGTTGTAAAAACTAAGGTCCAGAAAACCGGGCCGTGGGCTCTAGAGTGTGTTGGGAGCTTCTGTTTTCCAAGCTGGTGGTTGGTGCCTGAGCCGGCTGCTCTTGGAGCTGAATCTCTCTAGTAGGCAGGCATCGCTGAAGTCTAGCCCCGGGAAGGGTTTTCCTGCAGGTGTGCAAGGGGCTCGCTGGTACCCGCCCTCTCCCTTTGTGCCTCTTTTTGGGGACTGAAATTTCCCTTTGGACAAGGAGATGGATAGCTCAGCAGTGTGACAGAGTGTTCAAACAATCCGTTTTGAATAGATGAATTGCATTGCTCTGTCTTTTTGTAATTGTGTCTATCAGAGGGAGAGGTCAAGGCATTGATTGCTTGGATGGTTTGCAAGTAACAAAGGAGAGCGAGAGAGAGAGCAAGGGAGAGAGAGTAATTGGATTGTAGTCTGCGGAAAAAAATGATCATTGATTATTTTATATGACTATGTGGAAGATACATTCTGCGTATGATTATCAGGTGTTCCTCACTGAAGGTTTTCAAGGCATATTGTTCAGCATTTTGCTGTTGTTATCATCATCATCATCATCGTTATTATTGTTCAGATGGATTGTGATCTTGACCACTCATAGAAGGCAGTTTAATGCATGGTTCCACTCAGCCAAATGGGATTCAATGACCTCTTGTGGAGACCCAGGTTTCCTGATCCAGAAGTGGAATTAAAGAGAGCCTGGGGCTGGAAGCCAAGAGTCCTGGGCTCTCTACTCTGTTCTCCTGCCAGTTTATCAGTCCATTTTGATCAGATCATACTGCAGCGTCCGTTCTCGAATCTTGGTTTCTTCATCTGTAAACAATTGGGCTGGGCTTTGATGGTTTGAGCTGTTGTTTCCAAGTTCTCTTTGGCACATGCTGCCGGGGACTGTCCGCGCCATTGTTGATTTCACGGTTAGATCCTTCCTCATGTTGCATACTGTAGGTTGTAGGGCCAGGGTAGAATTTGAAAAGAGAAACAGACAGTAGTGGCAGCAGCTGGGGAAGGCTGGCCGGCTGCTCTGTGTGGTGGAGGCATGTGAGTGGATGGCGGAGCTCTCTAGCCACCCAAAGGGGAGATTCGAAGCCAAATGACTGCAGAGACATAAAGCAGGGTGTGTGTGTGTGTGTGTGTGTGTGTGTGTGTGTGTGTGTGTGTGGTGTATGTATGAAGTGGGAGAGAAGGGCTGGCCCAGCTCTGGACTCTAAGCATCTCCAGACTGAGCAGAACTGAGTTTTCCGTCCTGAGCAGGGATGGGAGCCTCCTAAACATAACAGGGGCCCAGGGGTAACAGCAGTCAATCCCAGGGGTGTGAAGACCCCTCCCCTGGAATTACCAAACCATCCTGATCTAGCTTGCTGAAATCAGTTCAGTCAAATGGTCCTGAACGTTAGTCTCTTGAGTTTGAGATCTGCTGTGTGTAAAACAATGAGAAATTTCTCACAGTGACGGGTGATGCGCTGAAACATCACTGTGGAGGAGCAGACAGGAGCTGAATGAAGATCAATAGGGTTTTCCCCTCTGGAAGTAAATAGCTTCAGACAAGACCTGGGAGCGGGCCTTAGAGAGCATTAACTTGAGGAATTTCTGCCTCTACTTCCAGCCCAGAAGCTCCTGTCAGTCTTGGCTTCCTTCCTTTTCTTGCTGGAGTGTCTTCCAGATGCCTGCCTCTCATTGCGCTTTAAGATTCACCTTTTGAATGTCCAGATGACTTGGGGTTTTAGAGGTGGTTTATGCAGGGTAAGGCAGGCACTGTGGCCTTCCAAGGTCATCCGTGTCACCTGCCACTGGGCGCAGTGTCTGACTTCAAGTCCAGCCCATGGTGCTTTTTCTCCCTGTGAGGGGCAGCTCTTCATCCTCCTGCCATCTGGGGTGCCAGGCTATTTGATAGCATGCACAACCCTCTCTGAGTCTCTATGGCCCCACAGGCACTGTGTCCCAAACCCTGGGAACCGAAGCCCTTGGTGGGGAGGAGGCATTGAGGCCCTGCTCCAGGAATCCCTCCTCTTCTTGGGAAGGTTCAGGCTTGTAATGGAGTGGCCGCTGGCCTGCCTTGGATGGGCTTTAGGGGAAGACTGAGTTAAGCCCAGCAGCTGGGACTGTATTTCTGATCTACCAAGGCCAAGCCTCTGCGGTACTACGACAGTCAGCGTCTTCTGCCTCTCTCCCCACTGCAGAGTCAGTCCAGCCTAACCTCCATTGCTCAGGACTCTCCAGAGGAAATAAGAGAGGGATGCACCACCTGAGTGGGCAGTGGGTCGTGCTGTGCAACAGAGAGCATGGAAGCTCCAGAAGCAGGGCCTGTCTGCTGGGATCAGCACCGGGTCGGCCGGGGCTTGTCTCCCAGAGGCTGGGTGTGTGAGGCTGATACTTTAGGGGAATGGATGGATCAAAAGGCCGAGTGTAGAGGGCAGCAGACCCAGACCAGGCTCAGGCCCTGGCATGGGCTTGTTTTGAAGGAATCTCTCTGCTCTCAGGTGCTGATTCCCCAGCAGCAGCACCAGAGGGCAGTGTATCTGTGCTCAGGTGGCTGCCTGCCTGTCTTCTGTCTGGGGCCCCACCTGGATCTGGAGCAAAATAAAAACAAGAAAGGAAAAAACCCCTAGAAAAACAGCAGTGCAACAACAACAACAACAACAACAACAACAACAACAACAACAACGATATTGCTGCTGTTCCTTGCCATTGAATGGACTCCAGCCTATGGCCACCTTACACATAACAGAATGAAATGTTTCTCGGCCCTGTGCCAACTTTAAAATAGTCCTAATTTATTGAGCATTTATTAGGCACCAGGCAATAACTGGTAATGCTGATGAGTAGTTTAAAAAAAAAAACCCAACAACACAAAACTCATTGCTGTCGAGTGAGAACCGAGTCATCTCTGACCCTCCAGTGGGTTTTTGGGGACCATAAATCACACAGAGGGGATTATTGCTCTCTCGGAGCTGCTCATGGATTCAAACTGACGGAGATGCACAACTTTTACTTCAGTAGCACAGCTTCCTACAGTCTGTGCCACTGGGTGCTTAATAGATGCAGATGCTGCCTTTCCCCCAAGCTTACTTAGCTTTCACAAACCCTGCTGTCACTATCCCCATTTTGCAGACAACGAAACTAAGCCCGATTGAAGTTCGTTGATGCCAGCATCGAATGGGCCGTGAGTGGTCAAGACTCAGGTCTGTTTGTCTCCTGACCTTGTGTTTTTATCTGGCTGTGGGTGGGTCCCTGGCAGCATAGTCTGTAGTGAGTTGCACTGCTCTCCCAAAGGCTGCACCTCTCTAATGGGTCAAATCCATCAGAAGCTCCCAGGAAAAAAGGTGGGCAGTCTCCAGCCATGATATTTATAGTCTCAGACACCCACTGGAAGGTCAGCTCTGAGTTGGTTAGGACTCAGTGGAATGAGAATAATCTAAAGATGGAAACCTCAGGTGTAAGTAATGGCAGTCAGTGCTTCTGCCCCACGACTGGCAGCTCAGAGAGGCCTCATTGGGCTGGGCAGGAGCGTGTTAGGTCTGAATGACCAGGGGGGAGGGAGAGGATAGTTGGTTGGATTCTGCCCATTTGACAACATCTGAGCTAAAAAATAGAGAGGAAAATACTAGGGAGGTACACTTTTTCCTCTCATGTATATATGTATGTGTGAGTGTATATATATATATGTGTATATATATATTTGTGGGTGTGTGTATATATATTTGTGGGTGTGTATATATATATTTGTGGGTGTGTATATATATATATATATTTGTATACCCAAAAAGCTGACCCTCCAGCTGGTTTCCAGAGGCAGTTAATCACATGGGAGATTGTCCATCCTTCTCCCACAGAGCAGCTGGTGCCCTCAAACTACATGCCTTCAGGATTGCAGTACAGCTTCTTGCCACTAGGCCACCAGAGCTTCCTCCCTCCCTCCTTCCCTCCCTGCCTCCCTCCCTTCATCTATCTATCTATCTATCTAATCTCATTTTTCACATCTTTTTTTAATTACCCTGATTTATTTACAAATTTTGAAAAACATTGTTTTTCTCAAAAGATCCTTCCCATTTCTTTCACCCCACCCACCCATCGAACTGTGCAACTTTATGATTCCTTTTCATCCCTTTTTAACAAACACATGGGTTAGTTTGTTTTCTGAGCCAGGCTTGCCTTTCTGAGGAGCCGTGGAGCAGATTTGCTTTCTTGAAGGAAAAGTGCAGACAGTCTTTCCTGCCCCTCCAGTCATCAGTGCACTTGCAGTTAGTGAGACCTGGATGTCAGAAGTTGCCCAATCAGCCTCTCCTTCCAGATACCAGCTCTACAACAGCAAAGGGAAACCCCATATTACCTCTCTCTGTCCGCAATAATTCTGGGAATAAGAGTGATTGAGATAATGATGGCTGCCGCGCTGAAGTGAGGGAACATGTACCTTCAGGGTCACTAGAGAAATGCTGCATTTGGGAGAAACACGATCAGATGGGCTAGGTTATATTCCTGGACCTCAATTTTCTTATCTGTAAAATGGGCATGATTCTACTTGCTGTAAGAAAAGATAGTGGTGATAGCTTTTTAAAAATTTGTAAATGCTGTCGGTGGATGAGTGTGCACTATTGCTTTGAGGACTCTGACACTAGCAAAGGGTTGACTTAGACTAGAGTGAGGGAAGCGGAACTCCTCAGGAGCAAAATTTAAGGAGACACTTGCGTGGTAACTCTGCCGTTGCAGGCCACTGTAACCCTCTGGTAGTCTAATAGTAAGGAGTTGTGCTGCCTTCCCAAAGGTAGGTGATTCAAATCCACCAGCTTCTCCACAGAAGAAAAATTGGCAATCTCCTGTGCAATTTAAATCCTCTGAAAACCTGCTGGAGGGTCGGTTATGACTCAGTTCTGTCTCCACGGTGTATAACAGTAATGTGCCTTTCAAGGAGCCCTGGTGGGACAGTAGTTAAGCGCTGGGCTGCTAATCTACAGGCTGCTCCTTGGGGAAAGGACATGGCAGTCTGCTCAGTCAAGATTTACATCCTTGGAAATCTCATGAGGGGGTTCTGTTCTGTCCTTCAGAGTTACAGTGAGTTGGAAACCACTTGACAATGCACGACAACAGATGCCTCCCTTGCTTCACTTCCATCCTCCTCCTGTGCCAGCATTTTCCTTTGCACATGGAGACAGAATGACTTCCTTCTCTGGGTGTTCGAAAGACAAAATCCTAATTGAGTGTGATTTGAAGGGAGGAGACTGGATTAAGGGCCAGGGGACTTTCTTTGAGGACAGTATGTTGTTCTGACTTTGTTTTCTCTTTTGCTACACACTTAAAAGCCATTCTAGAGAGATCTGGTGGCATAATCCATAGGCAGTTGTTCTTTCTGCTCCTCCAAAGGCTGTGTGCCTTCCTGGTGGTTTGAATCCCCCAGAGGCTCCTCAGGAGAAAGATGGGCCATGTCCTTTTGTGATTTACAGATAGGAATCAGTGCAGGCTCAATTGCAATGACTTGGACTTGACTTTGCTGGCTGCTCTGCCATAAACCACTCTGCTCCACCTTGTTGTTTCTTTGGATTTATTTCCAAGGTCCATACTACCTCCTGCCCCAAGCCTAGATCCTCTCTCTTTTCGAACTGTGTTTCTCTTAACAGTCTCCCGGCTTCCTTTGACCTTTATGCTTTGTTCACTGATGGCTGTTGACCTTGACTACAGTTCTGCTTGTGGATGCGTCTAGAGGTTTCTCTAACATATGTATGTGTTGCCTCCCTCATTAGACAAGGAGCTGCCTGAAGGCAAACGTTGTCTCTGCCCCATTACTACCAAGAGGCAGAGTGAATCTTTTGGAGTAAAATAATGTATTTCATTGATACTAAGATGCACTTTTTTAAATTTGTGAAGTCAGTATGTGTCTTATATATCATGTCAGAATTTGTTTGCAGTGATTTTTTTCTTTCTTAGTACTAAAAAATAATATAATGATGTGTCTTGGATTTGATGAAATATGGTGGTCCTTTATTTGCATACGGCATTTAACATGTACTTGCTATGTGACCTTGGGCAAACCACTTTATTTCTGAGCCTCTATTTCTTCACTGGTAGGAGTATTGCTGTTAGAGTGAACCTTATTCAGCTGTTTTTCACCTAGAAGAGGAGCAGGTTCGTGCTTGATCGTAATAGTATTGTCTTCATGGGATTTTTTTTTAAAATAAAAAGTACATTTCATTGTGATTTTTATGAGGCTTAAATGAGATGAAGTATGTAAAGCTCTTCATACTTAATGACTGATGCTTAGTAAGTGGTGTTGTTGAGTCAACCAGGTCTCAGCCAACCCAAAGCTGACCCTCTAGTGAGTTTTCAGAGTCAGTAAATTGCATGGGAGGAGGTTGTCCCTCTTTCTTCTGTGGAGCAGCTGGTAGATTTGAACTTTGTACTTTTGGGTTGGCAGCACAGTTCCTTATTAAGCCACCAGAGTTCCCTTGTGCAATTAAGTGCATGCCATTTTCTTGTTGCCACATATCTCTGCGTCCTCCAGTGGAATGTGGAATACTACAATACTAAGGAGTATAAGACTCACCCTTCCTAGACAGCTCCTGTATACCAACTCCAAGACTCTTCCTGGCCTGGTATTTATCACACATCCACAGCCCATGAAACACTGATTCTTTCTTGCATTTCCAGCATTTTAATAAAAATGTGTTTTGTGCATTCAGAGCTAAGAAGACCCTGGTTATGGGTTGCTTTTGAGGACATTGGTCCAGGAACTTATGTTCTTGGATAGAGGGTCCAATCTTGCTGACTTGATAGGACAATGGGGCCCAGAGACTGTCTGTGGCTGGAGGTTGAGCCCCAAGGGGATAGATTCTACTGTCTCTGTTGGGAAACACCAAGTAATGAAGCCATGGACAAAAACCTGGGAGGAGATAGTCCCCATGGTGATCTCTCAGTTTTGAGATAGTTAGATGAAGTAGATATGTGGGTGGTGGTGGCTGCGACTCCAGATGCTTTGGTGTCATGCTGAATGGTGGTTAAGGACGGCGGAGCAAGAAGGCTAAGATTCTGGTTTGTGTCAAGAGGGTTCTAATCCATAGGAGACAATTAAGTTTTGCACTTTTGAAGGGCCTGATGCAGGCAAGCTGCGGATGGAAGGGATTTATAGAGGTCTCAAAAAAACTGCAGGGATGAGCTCTTTAAATATGGGAACAAGGGAGACTTCTGCAAAGCTTTCCTGCATCTGTTTTGCAGAACTGAAATATGCTATTCCAAAAAGTCTGCCCAATTGGGCGGAAAAGCAGGAGCAGGGAGCCAAGGACTTCCCAGGGCTCTAGGCATCACATTTCCTGTCTGTGGTGAAGAATCACAGAATCCAAGCTGAGAAGGACTCCAGGGGTCATTCTTTCCAAGACTCTGGTTCTCAAACATTAAGGGCTTTCAGAATCACCTGGAGTGCTCATTAAGACAGGGATTTCAGAGCCCAGCCCCAGAACTTCTGATTCATTGCGCTTGGGATGAGTATTTACATTTCTAACAAGTTCCCAGATAATGCTGATGCAGTTCTTAAGGGGATCTTGCTTTGAGAACCACAATTGTAGGCCCATGGAGGATTCTTCCACCAGGTGAATATCTATTTCTGACTGAACAGCACCTGTAACAACAGGCTTACCACTTTTTTGGTCCTACTCCATTTGCTTTTGCAAAATTTTCCCTAAAAAGCTGCAACCTACCTAACTTGGATGTTGAAAGTGTGGGCTGGGAAATCTCTAGGTGAGTTTAAACACAGGTTTCCTCCCTCCTGGCTGTGTGACTTTGGGCATGTCACTAAACTTCTGTAAGCCCAGATTTCCTCACCTATACAATGAGGTTAATAATAGATTTCCTCACCTAGCGTGATCGCAAGAATTAGCATGCTTGGCGCAAAAGCAACTCTTGACCCATCGCAGCAGTGTTAGCCGTGGAAATGCTCATAGGGATGTGCAGTCAGACAGCCTCCGTTTGAAGGCTGCTTCCATCACTTCCCACCTGTGCAATCTTGGGCAAATTATTTAATTTCTCAAAATAATAATAGTGATGGTATCATACTCAATTTTTGGTGAGAATTAAATGAATTAATGTGTTTAACATGCTCAGAACACAGCCATGATAAGCTTTCAAGAAATGTTAGCTATTATTCTTACTATTATGATTGTTCCACCCACTGATTCTGGTTTGGATTTACTTGCCTTTCAACACTGCAGACATGCACAAATGCAGAGGCATCTCTCCAGACTGAAGATGCTTAATTCCTCCAGTGCCATGTCCAGAACTGACCATAGTACTCCTTAGGTGTTGGAGCTGGTAAGATTATCATCTCCTTAGATCTCAGCTTTAGTGATCATTTCGGCCCTTTTATCAGCTATCTCACTCTGCTGGTTTATAACTGAGCTGGTGGTCTCGTACGATCGTGAGGTCAATTCCCACAGGCATCCTGGCTGATCTATAACTTCTCTCATTCTTCCTTTGGCAGTTGCTCTTTTGAGCTGAAGGCAGGACCTGTCATTTATCCCCAGTAAATTATTAGAGTTAAACCTTCAGGCAGTTATTTTTGCTTATCGTGTCTCACCCACCAAAGTATGTTCCATTGCCCCATCCTTGGAAGGCAGGCAGGTTTCTCACCCTCTTTCTCTCATTACCTCCCCCCTGGGGGCTGTTGGCTCCTGCTACTTGTGCTGCCACCAAGCAGGGGTCAGGTCTCCCTTTGACGACACTGTCCTTTAGGATCTGTTGTGATTGACAGCTCCAGATATCAGTGCTGTCTGCCTCTCCTTGCCTCACACTCTACACAGGTTATGTGGTGTTGGTCTGCAGTATGATTGGACTTGGGAAGTATATTCTGGACATGAAAGCTGTTTTGTGACTCAGTATTTGGTTGTCTGACATGCTTAATGTCATGTGAGTTGTTGTTGTTATGTGCCGTCGAGTCGCTTGCAACTCATAGCGACCCTATGTACAACAGCCCTAAACTCTGCTCTGTCCTGTGCCAATCGCACCGTCTCCGATACACCCATCCTGATTACCCCAGTCACTGAATCAATCCACCTCATAGAGAGCCTTCCCCTCCTGTGCTGTCCCTCCACCCTCTCCAAGGACCGGTCCCTCCTTACAACATGTCCAAAGTATGTCAGACGGAGCCTCAGAATCCTTGCCTCCAGGGAGCCACCCGGTTTGACCCTCTCTAGGATGAATCTGTTTGTTTTCTTGGCAGTCCATGGTACATTCAATACTCTTCTCCAGCACCACAGCTCAAAGGCATCAATTCCCCTTCTATCCTCCTTAGTCATTGTCCAACTTTCTTATGCATAACAAGTGATAGCAAAGACCATGGCCTGTATCAGACGCACCTTAGTCTCCAGAGAGACACCATGTGAGTTAGGGGAGGGAAATAAACATGCCTTCCATGCCCTCTTCGGCTATGTCTGCCATAAACACATGAGGCAGGAAATGACCAGTGTCCAAGACTGTTGGCATTATGCAAATAGTCTTGGATCTACTTCTTTATACTTAAGTCAGCTTCAAAATCCCCTTGGTTTCCTCGAGCCTTCAGATCCTCTATGATCTGTCATAGTTGGCATCCCTAGACCCTTGTACTATCTCTCCTTGTCTCATACCCTCTCCTTCACTGTACTGAGCGCCTTAATGTCTTCAGAAGGCCCGGCTTTCCTCACATTTCAGGCCCCTCATTTTCCTCTGATCCATGCCTGGGAACATACTTAACAATATTCTTTCTTTTCTGCTGGTCAGCTTCTACTCTTTTGGGTCTATTTGTGCATATCCTTTTTTCTCCTCCAGGAAGCCTTTCTTAACACTCAGCTCCTGCACTTCCCTAGAGTGCATCTTATTTTACCTTAAGTTATTATAAGTGCACAAAGTAGAATCAATACTTGTTATGTGCCATTGAGTCGCTTGAAACTCATAGCAACCCTGTGACAACAGCTCTGAATTCTGCTCTCTCTTGAGCCCATTTCATCATCGCTGACACACCTACTCCCGTTACCCCAGTCACTGAGTCAGGCCATCTCAAAGTATGTCAGATGGAGCTTCAGAATCCTTGCCTCCGAGGAGCAGCCTGGTCCCACCCTCTCCAGCACAAGCCTGTTTATTCTCCTAGTAGTCAATGGTATATTTAGTACTCCTCTCCAGCACCACAACTCAAGGCATCAGTTATTCTTCTGCCATCCTTAGTCATTGTCCAGCTTTCTGATGCAGAACAAGTAGTTATAAATACTATGGCCTGAATCAGGCACACCTTAATCTCCAGACTAACATCGTTGCTCTTCAGTACTCTGGAGAGGTCCCAGACAGCCGCTTTCTCCAGTGTCATTTGTCTTTTGATTTCCTGGTTGCTGGCACCAAGGGTGTTGGTTGTGGAGCCAAGCAAACAGAAGCTGTTATCAATCTCAATCTAGGGACCTGAGAGATAAGCATTAGGGATCCAGAGACCACCCTTGTCTTGTTCAGCACTTTATCTTCTACATGGTACATAGTGGGCAATCAGTAAGTGTTTGTGGGACAAATAAATGTCTTGATGAGAGTAATTATTTAAATATTAGTCTACCTGAAAAAACACAAAGCGCATTCTGTAGGGCTGATTCTAACTCCTGGGGACTTTCTCTTGGGTTTCTGAAGATGTAAATCTGTACAGGAGACTATCCATCTTTCTCTTATAGAGCAGCTGGTGGGTTTGAACAACTGACCTTTTGATTAGCCGTGCAACATGCCATGCACTGTGCCAATCAAAACTCTTTTAAGTCTACCTCACATCTCCATAATTTAGTTCAGTATTTCTAATCTTGTCAGTGAGGATTTCATAGACTTTATTAGATTTCTCTTTAATGGCAAGGTACTATAGATGAACATCTAACACATCAGTTCAGTAACTTCCATGCTAAGATCTTTCCTATCTAATATTAGGTGGAGAGAGTATTTTGAGGGATTGAGCTAGGGTTTGGATTTTGCATCGTGTTTATATCATGATAATTTTTTTCTTGAGAGAGATATAGACTTCAGTTTTTAAAATTCTTTTATCTTACTATTTTTAGTGTGTGTACCATCAAATCGGATCTGACTGGTACAGGAGGAGATTGCCCTTCCTTCTCCGGCAGAGCATCTGGTGGATTCAAACTGCACACCTATGGGATTGCAGTGTAGCTTCTTGCCACTAGGCCTCTAGAGCTCCCTAGACTTCACTTTTGAGAAAAGAATGAATAAGAGACCATGCTCCTCCTTCCATTTCTAACTTCACTCCTCTCTCTTTCCCACTATCCCCCCTCCCCCGTCTCTGCTACTTCCTCTGGTAGCTGCACCAAGAATGACATGTCTGCTGGCCCATCCTTAATAGGCTGATCACTCAGGACAGCCGTCAGAAGAGCTGTTGCTGCTGCTGCCAGTTTCAGGTCAGGTCTTCCCTATTCCTGTCTTTGCTACATCACAGGATCTAGCCAGGATGTGTAGACAGCAGATATACATGACAGCTTTGTGTAATGCAGAGGTATTTACCGCTAACCTAGCAATTCAGGCTCTATGGACAGTCAGCCTTGGCCATTTAGTTGTAGGAATGCATGTACCATCAACACCGGGTGCTGGGCAGTGTTGATGTGCATACGTGTGTGAGCTTGTGGGAGATGACCGATTGGGGTGTTGCTCCTTTATCACGGGTCACTCAAGTCAGAACTACTTTTTATTTCAAGCCTGATGAAGAAATAGAGCTATCCTTGGGAGAAACTGAGGCTTTAACTTAAGTGATGATTCTAATTCTGACTGACCAGGCTGACACACCTACTGTAAAAGTATAGCTGAGGGTGTGCACGGAACTGTACTGTTGGGTCGGCAGTATAACCCTGAGCTTTCCTTCTAGAAAGCTGGACTCACCCCTAAGGCCAGGCCCTCCCCTATCCTTGCTCCCCTCCCCAGGGATACAGATGACACGTCATGAGCACAAAGAGACTGTTGCCTACATGGTCATTTTTCCTGCCAGTTTAATAGAGATGACAGCCGTCTATTTTACTTGTCTCGTAACATCGAATCAGTAAATAAAATATGGGCGAACTCTCAGGTTTAGCTGAATTATGACTGGTCCGTGGGGACTGAGGGGTGGAGGAGAGGTGAATAGAGAGATTGAATCTCTGACTTTTTGCAAGAGAAGCTGAGCCTTAAGCCTTCCTCCTACACCTGGGGAATCTTTGGTGTTGGAGGAAGACCTCCTGCATGGTGATTCTGCTTTGTGATCATTGCGCAGGTGAAAAGAATGAGAACACAAGAGTAGGTGCTCTGAATGTTGGAGCTAGTTGAAGTGACTACCTGCCTCTACTCTCTTTTGTCACAGTTTGAGAGACTGAGGGGACAAAAGGGCAAATGACTTGCATCACTCCAGTTAGAGGGGCTGAGTTAGCCAGGCTTAAACTTGAGTCTCCTGATCCTGGTGGCACTGCAGTTCAAGTATTCAGATCCTCACCAGAAGGCCAGTGGTTCATACCTACCCTCCACTCCACAGGAGAAAGACGAGGCCGCCTGCTCTTGTAAAGATCTACAGCCTTGGAAACCCTGTGAGGAAGTTGTGGTCTGTAGTACAGGTTTACTGAGAGCTGAAATTGCTCAGTGGCAGTGGGTTTTGTTGCTCAGTTTCCTACTTCACACACACACACACACACACACACACACAATTACCCCCCTCCCCCTTGAAGCTTTAAATTTTTTCTCAGGAAAGCTGAAGAGATTAGACTTTTGCAACATAGAAAAACAGATCCCTGAAACATTTTCCACACTGAAAGATAAATGCAAATTGGATCATATGTGTTCAGAAAAGCTTACGGATAATGGCTACATTGTGTGGAATTCAGCAAGAAGCAGGGACAGAGGGTCAAATCAAACCCATGGGTTCAGCACCACAGGGAGCAGACAGGCCCCAGGGTAGGGAGTAGACTCCATCTGCTTGCTGACTTTTTCCTTTACAGATGATATGTGGTTACTGTAAAGGAGCGACAGACAAGCAGACATGCTTTGGTGTTGCATTTATCACCAAAAGGAGCATTTTAAGATCTGTCTTGAAATACAGCATTATCTGTGATAGGATAATATCAGTATACTTACAAGGAAGACCAATTAATACCACTGTTATTCAAATTTATGCACAAACCGCTAATGCCAAAGAAGAAGATGTTGGAGGTATTTACCAACCTCAGTTGTCTGCAATTGATCAAACATGTAATCAGAGTGCATTGATAATTACTGATGATTGAAATGCAAAAATCGGAAACAAAGAAGAAGGATCAGTAGGTGGAAAATATGACCTTTGTGATAGAAATGATAGTGAATATCACATGATAGAATTTTTTAAGACCAACACCTTATCCATTGCAAATAACTTTTTTCAACAACATAAACGGCAGCTTTTCATCTAGACCTCCTGGGACGGAATGCACATGAATTGCAATGCCTACATCTATGGAAAAAAACAGTGAAGACTGCAGAAGAGCCCATCAAATGGCCATATGCAAGTTCAAGGTGAAGCAAACAGAAGAGAACAGAAGGTCACTAAAAAGACGGAGAAGAAAGGAAAGACAAAAACGAATGTCAGAAGAGACTCAGACTGGTTTTGGGACCTAAAGCAGCTAAAGTGAGTGGAAGAAATGATGAAGTCAAATACTGAACAGAAGATTCACAGAGTGGCTTGGGAAGACAGAGTAAAGTATTAAGATGAAATTTGCAAAGGCCTGTTGTTAGGTGACCTGAGTGGGCTCTGACTCATAGGGTCCCTGTATAGAACAGAATGCACGTCTTCACAAGCCTGCACCATTCCCACCATCTCTGTGACGCTTAAACCTATTGTTGCAACCACTGTGTCGATCCATCCTGTTGAGGATCTTCCTCTTTTTTGCTGACCCTTTAGCGTACTTCTCTAGGGATCGGCCCCTCCTGATAATGCCCACAGTGTGTGAGAGGAACCTCACCCTTCTTTCTTCTAAGAAGAACTCTGGCTGGACTTCCCCCAAGACAGCTTTGTTTGCAAAGACCTGGAATTAGAAAACAAAAAGGAATAAACAAACTTGGCATTTGTCAGGCTGAAAGAACTAAATTAATTTAAGGTTTGAGTTGCAGAATTGAAGGATTCTGTGGATAAACTGTTGAATGATGCAGGAATCAGAAGTTGGAGGTCAATGTGAACTGTCACCTTTCCCTGGGCAGAAACAAGGGACTTGCTCTTTTATTCCCAATTTGACCCTGGAATCCAATGGAGGGCCAGCTATGCTTGGGTTCTGATTCAGTGACAAAAGCCATGGAGAGGACACTATTCAGTAGCGAACTATTCCAAGGTTACCACATCTTTTGAGCCTTAGGGTTGCTATAGGGACTGGGTCACCTTCCAGACTCAGCCTTATCTTGGGGTGACCTTTGCCCTTGGGGCCCATTAGGAGGCTGTACTGACCTTCCTCCCTGTTGTTAATGTGCCATCAAGTTACCTGCAACTCATAGTGACCCTATGTACAATAGCTCTGAACTCTGCAATATCCTGAGTTAGTCTCTCTGTCTTCACCGCACCTACCCCTATTTTTCCAATTCCTGTGTCAGTTCATCTCATCTAGGGTCTTACTTTCCTGCTGTGTCCCTCCACCCTTCCAAGCATAATGTCCTTCTCTAGGGAATGTTCCCTCTGGCCACAAGCCCAAAGTATGTGAGATGGAGCTTCAAAATCTTTGCTTTCAAAGAGCAGCCTTGTCTCCCCTTCTCCAGGATAAACCTTTTTGTTCTCTTGGCAGTGCGTGGTATGTTCTTCAGCATCACAACTCAAAGGCATCAATAATTCTTCAGTCAACTTTGTTCACTGTTCACCACTCTGATGCATAGCAAGTAATTGCTAAGACCATGGCCTAAATCAGGTGTACCTTAGTCTCCAGACTGACATCATTGCTCTTTAGCACATCCCTGACAGCAGCTTTCCCCAGAGCAATTTGTCTTTTGATTTTCTGACTGCAGGAGCTAAGAGTGTTAAGTTGGGAGTAATACATCATGTAACCTCTGCACCAAGATGAGCTGGTCAGTATTCAACCATTTCAAAAAAGTAGCATATGATCGAGATCCAATGCTGGAATAAGACATAGCTACATTGAAGGCAGTGGCTTTAGGAGCTGACAGAATACTGGTTAAAATGTTTCAACAAATGATGCAGTGCTAGAAGTGCTTATGTCAAGAAAGTTGGAAGACAGCTACTTGATGAGTTAATGGGAAGAGTTACAGATTTGTGCCCATTCTAAAGACAACTGATCTGACAGTTTGTAGGTATTATTGAGAAATACTGTTAAGATCACACACAAGTAAAATTTTTGCTGAGTAATTAAAAAAATAGTTGCAGCGGCACAACAGGAAACTGCCAGCTTCAGAAAGGGGCTTGGGAAAATGGGTAGCATGGTTGTTATCAGGTGGATTTTGGCAGAAAATGGTGTGTGCTATCAAGTTGACTCTGACACATAGTGACCCTATGTACAGTAGCTCTGAACCGTGCGCTATCCTGAGCCAATTTTATTGCCTTTGACACAGTTACCCCCCATCCCCCCAGTAACTGAGTGACATCATTGCTTTCCAGTACTCTGGAGAGGTCCCTGACAGCAGCTTTCCCCAGCACAGTTCATATTTTGATTTCCTGACTGCTGCTATCAAGAGTGTTGATTGTGGAGCCAAGCAAACTGAAGCTGTTAATAATCTCAATTTCTTTACTGTCTATCATCATGCTACCAATTGGCCTAGTGGTGAGGATCTTGCTTTCTTGATGTTGAGCTTCAGTCCACAGTGAAGGCTTCAGTCCTTGACCTTCTGCAGCAAATTCCTCAGGTCCTCCTCAGTTTTGGCAAGCAAGGCTGTCATCTGCATAGCATAGGTCATTGATGTGTCTTCCTCTAATCTCAATGTCACATTCCTCCTCATAAAATCCAGACTCCTGAATGATTCCGCGTATAGATAGAAAAGGTATAGAGATAGGATACATCCCTGATGTACACCCTTCCCGATTTTGAACCATGCAGTGTCTCCTTGCTCTGTTCTCATGACTGCCTCCTGGTCCGAGTATAGGTTTTGCATAAGTATAGTCAGGTGTTCTAGGATTCCCATTCTTTTCAGAGTCAGCCACAGTTTGTTGTGATCCACACAGCCAAATGCCTTTGCATAGTCAGTGAAACAGATAGACATTCCTCTGGTATTCTCTGCTTTCAGCCAAGATCTGTCTAACATTGGCTATAATGTCCCTAGTGCCATGGCCTCTTCTAAACTCAGCTTGCACTTCTAGTAGTTCTCTGTTGATGTGCTATCCAGTAGTTTTTGGGTACTTTTCAGTGGGATCTTGCTTGCGTGTGATATTGATGATATTGTTTGATAATTTTCACACTGTTGGGCCACCTGTATTTTATTAATTGTAGAGAAAACTGCAGCTGTGTAAATCATGACACATTATAGCATTGCAAAGAATAGAAATTCCAAAATGCTTTCTTTTGGCCATGTGAAACCCATATATAGACATGTCTATACAAAGATCAAGAGACAGGCAAATGGACACTGAATGGTTTAAAATTAGGGAAAGTATGTTAGGGTTGTACCATACTTGATCATACTTATTTAATCTATATGCTGAGCAAATAATCTGAGAAACTGGACTATATAAAGAAATATGTGCCATCAGAATTGGGGAAAGATTCATTTATGACCTGCAATATGCAGATGATACATGTTTGCTTGCTGAAAGCAAAAAGGGCTTGATGCACTAACTGAGGGATATGAAAAACTACAGCCTTTGGTTTGGAACCCTCTGGTGGCATAGGAAGTGTGGCTTCACTCAAACACTGCTTGGCATTGAGTCTAAATTGACTCATAGCTCACCTTCCAGCAGGTCTTTGGAGACTGTAAATTGCACCAGAGGAGGTTGTCTGTCTTCATCCTGCTAAACCACAGGTGGACTCGAACCACCAGAAAGGGGGTTAGCAGCACAACTCTGTATGGATTACACCACTAGAGCTCTTTAGTATGGATCACAGCTCTACGTACAAAAGCAAACCTCCTCACAACCAGACCAGGAAGCAATACGATGGTAAGTGAAGACAGTAGTGAAGTTTTGAAGGATTTCACACTGCTTAGCTTCACCATCAATGCCCATGGAAGCGGCAATCAAACAGCAACAACAACAACATATCGCACTGGCAAATCTACGTCAGAAGAGCTTTTTTTACATATTAAAAAAGCATAATTATCAACCAAAACAACTATGAGATATCATCTCACCCCAGTAAGAATAGCAAGATTTAACAGAACAGCAAGCAACAAATGCTGACGAGGATGTGGAGAAACTGGAACTCTTATTCACTGTTGGTGGGAATGTAAGATGGTGCAACCATTGTGGAAGGTGGTGTGGCGCTTTCTCAAAAAATTGCAAATAG
>NW_006399799.1:7108637-7162215 GCF_000299155.1 Elephantulus edwardii | reverse complement strand
GGGCAGGGAGAAAAGTGTGGCAATGAATGAATGGAAATCCAAAACCTCTGTAAATGTCTATTAAAATTAATAATAAAAAATTTAAAAAAAAGAAAAGAAAAAACAAAAGCATTAATATCACTTTGAGAACTAAAGTGTGCCTGACTAAATTGAGCTATAGTATTTTCATATGCACTTGAAAACTGGACGATAAATATGAGAGACAGAAGAATTGATACCTTTGAATTATGGTATTGGAGAAGAATATTAAATATACCATGGACTCTAGGAGAATGAACATATATATTTGGAAGAAGTATAGTCAGGACACTCCTTAAATATGAGGATGGTGAAACTTTATCTCGTGTACTGGGAAGGTGTTACGAAAGGCGGTCCACTATACTTGGTAAAATAGAGACTCGACAAGAAGAGGGGAGCTCTCAGTGAGATGTGCTAACACAATGGCTGCAATAGTGAGTTCAAACATAGCACGGGTTGGGATGATGGTATGTGCTCCTTTCTGACTTTCTCTGCCCGCAGCCATCAGTAGGAGCCAGCTCCTTGCTATCTCGCAACAACCACGACAACAACAACAACAACATCTCCCTTGGCTTGTGATGTTCTTGAACTGAACTGAAAGGAAGCATTTGGGAACACACAGTAGGAGAGTAAGAATTGCTCTTTGTGGCTGTTCAAATCAATAACTCATGTTAAAAGAAAACGACACTAATGGATAGAATTTTCTGTCTTTTTTTTCCTCTCCCCCATAAATTGTTTTTAAGCCTTTGGTGCCTTGTTCGGCTTGTCTGTTAGGGAGCAGTAGCAGATGACAAAACGAATGAACATTCCATTGTCAAATATCACACCTGATATCAGGCGTCTCTGCTCAGCTTGTCAGCGTCATCTTTCACATTGCATTTGGTAAGTGGGCTTGTGTTAGGTATTTTTATCCTGCTTAAATGTGATTTCTTAAAAGTATTTTATGTGTTATTATTTCCTGAGTTGTGGAGCCCTGCATACCTATAATAGAGCTGTTTTCTCTGCTAGTAAATAAAATTATTTCTCGTTCAGGTGACGAGAATTAAATGTGTCACAGCTTTATGACACTCCCCACAGAACCCTGGCAGTACCAGGTGCTCCACCACCTGGATGCATCTGAGAACGCTTGTGATCCGGCTGGGCATTGACAGAGGCTCATTTCAGACAGGCAAAGTACACCTGAGTGACCTTAGGGGGGGACGTGTCTGCCACTGGGGTACCAAGAGTTGGCTGAGATGCTGTAGCCACCTGGATCAGTAGCCTAAAGGTCATAGAAAGCTGATTGTGTTGTACTAGGAGAGTTAAAAGGGAATGATATTTGCTTATGAGGAAGAAGAGAGATTTAAACTGCTGTGAGTTTGGAGACAAGATGGTTTCTTGCAGTCCTGCAGCCAATGGAAAGATCTGGAATGGACACTGAGTAAGCAGACTATGGTGTGTAGAAAATAGGGCCATTGCAGGCCTTTGGTTTGAGATATCTCAGCATGAGGGCATTTGGGCTTTTTGCTGTTGCCTCCTAGATTCACAGAATCAGAAGGGGAAAAAAATCTGCTTTGGAAATGTGGCTATTTTTATGCTGTTTGTAATTTAGTGTTTATTTCCTGTGTTTTTCACATGGGCTCTGGGCTGACTCATTGATTCACCAAACATTTATGGAGCACCCACTCTGCTGCAGAGCACTCTGGGGCCGGGGAGATGGGGGCCTTGGGAGGATGTGGAGGCTTTCCTGGGCTTGTGAAGGTCCTCATGGTAGGCCCTTGAAGGTGACTTTCAGTAATAGCCATGGTTTCTTGAACATTTTGGTGTGTATGGTTCAGAGGAGAGCCCCACACTCAAATCTTACTCATTCACCTTGTCTTTGAGAGGAATAATGACATTCCAAGAGGCATTGGTTGTTGTTACCAGCCAGAGAATTGGCCCCTGACTCATAGTGATCTCACATGCAGTGCTAATTAACTGTTGGTTGATTTTCTGAGAGTATATCACCAGGTAGTCTTCAGTATAGATTGAAGCTCAACATCAAGAAGATAAAGATTTTCACTACTGGGCCAACTGGCAGCACCATGATGGATGGAAAAGAGATTGAGATTGTTAACAGTTACATCTTGCTTGGCTCCACAATCAACACTCTTAACACTAGCAGTCAGGAAATCAAAAGAATTGCATTAGGAAAATCTGCTGTGAGAGACCTCTCCAGAGTGCTGAAGAGCAACGATGTCAGTCTAGATATTAAGGTGTGCCTGATCCAGGCCATGTTCTTTGAATTAGTTGCTATGGGTCAGAGGGCTGAACAAAGACTAAGGATGACAGAAGAATAGGAATCAATGCCTTTGAGTGTGGTGCTGGAGAAGAGTATTGGACACACCATGGACTACCAAGAGAACAAACAAGTCCTGGAGAGGATGAAACCAAGTTTCTCCTTTTGGAGGCAAGGACTTTGAAGCTCTGTCTCACATACTTTGGGCACCTGGCCAGGAGGGACTGGTCCTTGGAGAAGGACATCATACTTGTCAGAGTGAAGCAACAGGCAGGAGAGGAAGACCCTGGATGATATGGATTGACACAGCTTTGGGGGCGTAGAGGTGACTGTGTCAGGGACAGAGAGATTGGCTCAGGATAGGCCAGGGTTCAAAGCTGTGGTTATGATTGCTATGAGTTGCAATTGACTCAACAGCATGTAACAAGTACAACAGACCACCAGGACTTTCTTCCTACTGTGTCTTGGTCTGTAAACTCTGCTGAAACGTATTCAGCATCATAGTATTATACAAGCCTCCATTGATAAGTGAGTGGTCACAGTGCATGAGATACATTGCCTGGGAATCGAACCTGGGTCCCTTCCATGCAAGGACCCTTTCTACCTTGCCCTGCAGAAAGGATAAAAAACAAGCCAGAAGTTACATAGCACAGTCTCGTGAGAAACTACATTTCTTTCCTTTCACTGTTTCCTTCTTCCTGCCTTCTTGTCCTTGCCCCTTCTAAATCATGCCCTCACCCCATGCTGAGCGTGTCCTTTCACCCAGCACTGTTGTGCACCGTCCTTAAGCTCTCCTGTGGAGTTCATCTTGGATGGTTTCCTATCTCAAGGGAGAATGACACTGTGTGGTTCCTATATAGATAGATGCATGTAAAAGTCAAAACAGAAACTCACTGCCATCAATTAGAAACTGGCCCTCAGCTGAATCTCCTTTGGGTTTCCGAGGCAGGAAGTCACACGGGAGGAGGTTGCCTGTTTTTCCCCCTGAGAAGCTGCTGTGTGTTTGGTCTGTCAGAGAGGTGTGACCTTTGGATCACCAGTACAATTCCCTAGGACCTGTGCCAACAGAGCTTCCTTATGTGTAAGTAGCAAGGGGGAAAACACAGGGTGGTGGTTAAAAATCTAATTTTATAGTCTCATCTGTTTGGTAAGAAAGTTCTTCTTTCTGGCTAACTTAGATTTTTCCTGCTGTGGTGTAAATCCATCTCTTCCATACCATGACATGGCTATTTGTGGGGAGTGGAGGGTGGGAAGGAATATCCAGGTTGGGAGCCAGTAGCTTCAGGGGCTGCAGCAACGAAGCTTTTAGACAATTAAATTGAAATAGCTACACTTTCCCTTGCATGGGCTTTGGACAGATTTATAATATTTTCTTTTTTAAAAAATTGGGTTTTTTTCACAGAGACAATGATTTATGGAATAATCAATTTCTTTATCTACCTAATATATTGGAGTGATCTGTCAGTGCAGGCATCAATCTCCCCCTGAGGCTGGGGAGGGCAGACAGCCTTTGAGTCATATTCATTCGGCAAAAGACAGGGTTGGGTTTTTTTCCCCCCGCCCTGGGTTACTTTGATCCTGGAGAGTCTGGGCTCAAAGCCTGTGGTCAGGAAGATCTGGACAAATGCCGCTTCATTCTTCCAGAAGAAATACTAATACTTTCTCTTCATCAGGCTGAGCCGCACCCAGAGAGGCTGTATGACAGTGCAGGCTCTCCTCATTGGGCAAGTGAGGGGACTAAGTGTCGGAGAGGAGAGGACAAAGGTAGTTGTTATGTGCAGTTGAGTCACTTGCAATTCATGTACAACACACAACTCTATGTACAACAGCTCTAAACCCTGCTCTATCCTGTGCCAATCTTATTGTCTCCAACACACCTACCCCCATTATCCCAGTCACTGAATCAATCCATCATTGAAGTTGTTGTTGTTGTTGTTGTTATGTGCCGTTGAGTCACTTGCTACTCATAGCGACCCTATGTACAACAGCCCTAAACTCTGCTCTGTCCTGTGCCAGTCGCACCGTCTCCGACACACCCATCCCTATTACCCCAACCACTGAATCAATCTACCTCATAGAGGACTTCCCCTTCTGCGCTGTCCCTCCCCTCTCCAAGGACCTGTCCCTCCTTGCAACATGTCCAAAGTATGTCACACGGAGTCTTAGAATCCTTGCCTCCAAGGAGCAGCCCGGTTTGAACCTTTCCAGGATGAATCTGTTTGTTTTCCTAGAAGTCCATGGTACCCTCAATACTCTTCTCCAGCACCACAGCTCAAAGGCATCAGTTCTCCTTCTATCCTCCTTAGTCATTGTCCAACTCTCTGAGTTGATAGCAAATGACATATAACAAGTGATAGCAAAGACCATGGGCCTGTATCAGGCGCACCTTAGTCTCCAAAGAGACATCATTGAGGTAGCTATCCTTAAAACTCTATGGACTGCAGTGTAGAAGAGGGAGCAAACCTGGCCTTAGAAATTCCAGAAGACAGAATTGGGGCCACTGGGGCCAATGTGTTACAAACTGGTATTTAAAAGACAACTCCAAAGGAGTCCAAGAGACTTGGAGGCATAGTGAATAAGCACTTGACTGTTAAACCAAAAGGTTGGTGGTTTGAACCCACCAGTTGCTCCATGGGAGAAAGTGGAAGCAGTCTGATTCCATAAGGGCTTATTGCCTTGGAGAAACTATGGGACAGTTAACTCTGTCCTCCAGGGTCAGTGTGATTCAGAACCCACTTGAATGCAAAGGACAAAGAAGTCCAATATGGATGGAGCATCTAGGTGACGTGGAAAACCGTGCCTGAGCTGTGGTCTCATGGAAGGCTGTTTGCACACTGCTAAGGAGGCTGGACCATCATCCTGGTGACTGGGTGACATGACTGCAGGAAGCAGGAATGGAAGCTGAGAGATCCATCAGGAAGCCATTTAAATAGCCCAGGTGATAAAGGGCAGGGTCTCCAGAGATGGAGATGCATGGAGATGGAGGGTTGCCTAGAGACCATGTGTCCTGGTGAGAGTCTGGAGGTCTTTCATTGCCACAGGCTAGAGCAGTAGAGGTCAGGCTTTGATGTGAATAAGCTGCCCTCCGCAAAGCCACTTGACTGTCTTCTACGTCTGTCATCTCTGCCACATCGTGCTGTCGCTGAGCACAGCTGGGCTTCCAGCCATGTCTTCCACCCCCCCTGGCTAACCAGAAACCTCTGACTCTTGACTCCAAAGCAGTGCACACTCCTCTCACAGTCTGCTCCAGCCCACAGGCTGATGTGGTATTTCTTACCATCCAGCCGGGCCTTCTGAGCACACCAGGCCCCTCCGGACAGCCTGGGAGGGCGACTTGGGGCCAAAAGCAACAGGGGCCTGGTGGTTCCAGCTTTTTTCTTGACACCCCAAAAGCAAGTGCTTCTAAACCAAGCTCTGTTCTCTTACTGGGGGATGGAGCCATCCTCCTCCCCCTCAGCTGATGTGGCTGTGGTGGATGGGGGAGAATTCAGCCTGCATTGTAAGTGCTGGGGATTGATCCTGGAAGACTGCTTGGTGGTGGCAGCAGAGATAGGCGCAGCTCCATGCTTGCTTGGCTGGGCTCTCATTTATGGTTTACATTTCCAGCCCCTGTGAAGGTTCCTGGGTGGTGCAGATAGTTTGACTCAGGTGTTAGCCTGAAGGTTCATGGTTCACATCCATCCAGTGCTGACATTGAAGGAAGGCCTGGCAATGTGCTTCCATGAAGATTACAGCCAAGAAAATCCTTTGGAGCTGTTCTGCTCTGTGACGCTTAGGGTTGGCAGAGTCAGAATCTATTCGACTATCAGGGTGAGGTAAAGCGGTCTGCTTCCATGAAGCTTTATAGCCTTGGAAACCCTGACTCTGGGAGCAGTTCTACTCTGTCCTGTGAGGATTGTTATCACTCAGAATGTACTTGACAGCAGTGGGCAAAGAAGTGCTATATGGATGGAACAAATAGAGGTGGTAGGGAAAACCGTGGCTTTCTGGTTTTTATTTTGTGCTAGCTTGGTGTTACTATATGAATACAAATAATGATAGTGACTTACTAGGGCCTTCCTTAATGCCAGGCACTGTGCTAAGCATCTTCTAGGTGTTCCATAATTTAATACAACAAATACTAGGTGAGGAAACTGAGAGCCTGGGACACGCACCCAGAGAAAACATCCTGAAGCTGTTAACTGGTACCAACACCATCCAGATTGCTGCTGTTATTTTGAATAATGGATGCAGAGGCCCATCACAGCGCGTGGGATGTAGTAGGTGCTCAGGAAGTGTTTGTTGAACGTGTTCTTGTAGATGGCAGAAATCCCGTGTATGGTCTGGGTGGAGACCAGCTGGGATCCCTCAATCCCCGAGAGTCTTTTGGCCAGGTTTCCCAAGCCCAGGCCTGTCTTCTTGGCTTGATCTCAGACCCTTTCCTTCCCAAGCCTCTTGTCTGTCTTCCATTCCTCCACTTCTGTTCCTGGGACACCTGGATTCTCTGGAGTACCTGGGAGCTGGGAGAGCACAGGGACAACCCCCAGTGCTTCCTCTAAGGCCTAGCAAGGTGAAGGTGCCCAGCTAGGAGATGGTGGATGCTACCAAGACTCGAATGGCAGACTTTCTCCACATGACTCCAAAGCCATTTCCTCGGGTAGGCCCTAGACACGGGGCCCAGAGGAGGCATTTAATACATGCCTGACCATCACATTGAGTTCTAGAGTCACATATGAGATGGAGCCATGTGGAACTCTGCCACTAGGTGGACAGTGGGGTCTTTTGTTGCTTCTGGATCTTCCTTCGTCCTTTCAGTTCCGGCTGGCTTAGTTGGTGCTCTGTGTCTCTAGGGCAGCATTACCTAGAGTTAAGTTAACACGTGCCGGGCATAAAATCCGCTGTGAGCCCCTCCACATTACTGTGTCTTTGAGGCTTGAGGACAGGGCGCAGGCGTCAGAGCTCGGCAGGAGTGTTTTAACAGCTTCAGTCCTTGTTCGCTCCCTGCAGTCCCTGCCGTGGCCATGGACTCATCACTCCGACAGAGCCTGGGCAGCTGATTGGCCTGGATAATAGGCCACATAGACTCAGGCCCCTTTCCAGCCACCTCCCTGCTCAGAGTGGAAAGTGCAAAGTAGGAGGCTTTGCAATGCAGCCACCTTGGCCTTGGGCTGGAGTTGGGAGAGAATGGGGAGCAGAAGAAGAGGCTCCTACCCCAGTCCAGGAAGGCACAGGGTGCTGAGGTCCATAACCCTGGTGGCTAGGAACCCAAGGGCACCTCCAGCAGGAGGGGGACTGTCTGGTGTCAAGAGTCCCTTGTGGACCTTTGTCAGGAGGTAGTTGCTGAGGACTGAGCAGTGAGTAAAAACCCCAGCTGAGAGCCTGGTATAAAATCAAACAACAAAATACCAAAACTAACCCAACTCATAGGAACCCTGTAGAACTGAGTATAGGCTTGTCCCTTAGGATAGCCAAGGCTTTGATTTTTATAGAAGCAGACCACCACATCGTTCTCCTATCGAGGTCCAGCGAAACGACTAACTTCTCCATTAATAGCTTCACTGCTGGACACCAGGGCTTCCTCCAGTTATTGCCTGCTGACTCAATCTTTCCCAAATCTAGAGGTTTCAATATTCTGCCAGCCCCTTGGAGCCAGGTGGCAACGGGAAGCTTTGAATTATTTTGGGAGATATTTTCTTTGTAGAAACTCCAGTTCTCTGTGCACATGGGATAAGTCTGGACCAAAGGGAGCTGGCTTTTCCTTTCTTGGTGTTTGGACCAACTCTGCCTGCCTGCCTGCCTGCCTGCTAGGAGGATGCAAGATTTTCCCGCAGATCCAAACTTGAGGATCTTTGGACTCTGAAACACCTCCCATTTGGGTTTCTAGACATCTGGCTTTTTGGGGTATAAAAATGGACCCCTTTTTGTGCAGGGGGGAGGCTTGGCTTGTGGTGTTAGGTATTACCGCAGGGATAAGAAAGAGGAGTCCCACTCTCCAGGTCACCTGTGAGGGTGCAAAGGCTGCTTGGATACAGAATAAGGGGCCCAGATTCCACACTCCTGTCTGTCAGAGTCCGTTTCTAAGGTTCCTGTCTTTACAGAACCTTGCCCACTCCATTTAGGGCCATAAGAAATAAACAAATACGTATTAAGAAACAGATTAATAAGTGTTGTGCATGAAAACACTTGGTAGGCACTCCTGGCTTTGGGGACAGGGGTTCTCTGAGGAAGTGGTTCTGAATTCCTCTGGGCGGCTCCTGAGGTGGTCTCCGTTCTGGTCTAGGGCACCATCTGGCCTTATGCCATGGTTTGTTGGTTACTCTGGCTCTAAGTCTTCAGGGTTCAGGCTCATTCTCCCTTCTGTGTATCCTTTCCTGGGGTCACTCTTGATGAGGCATGACCCTCCCAACAAGGGGCCTCACCAAAGCCTCCTCCCAGTCATGTGCAGCGGAGCCAGAGCCAGCCTTACACAGATTCACAGTCAGGCCCCGCGTCTCAGTGTGTGAGCCTTCTGGGCTCTAACGGTGCCTGTCCGTCCCTGGGCCAGATGGGGATTTAAGTGGCAAAAGTTCTGATGGGTTTCTTCCGTGAATTGCGTGCCAGAGTTTATGCCTACACTTATCCCACCCATCTGGAGGTGAGTGTACACATTCATCCATGTAGTCAGATGTTTGGAGAGCAGGACACCAGGCCATCTGGCCCAATACTCTGATGAATTATTCACTACATCTGAGTGTCTGGGTCTGGGCTAGGTGCTTTGGAGGGCTCAGATGATAAAGCAGCGTTTGTAGCAGTGATTTCGTTTGCTGAGTAGGTTCACACTGAGGTCTTGTTTGACCCTCCTAACAGTGAGTGGGGTAGATTTGGGAAAACTGCAGACTCCCAATTTGCACATGAAAAGTTGGATTCCAGGGAGGTCAGGTCACTGTGCAAAGTCCTACTAGTAAATAGAACAAATTCCGAATTAGTTGCTATCAAGTTGACTCTGACTCAATGGAAACCTCATGCCTGTTAGAGCAGAACTCTGCCCCATAGGATTTTTAATGACTGTGACCTCTTTTCAAAAGCAAATTTCCAGAACTTTTTTTTTTCTTCCTGTGTCTCTGGGTGGATTAGAACCACCAGTCTTTTGGTTACTAACCAAATATCTTCACTGTACTACCCAACATTCCTGCCATAAATTCATTACAGAGGACATAATCAGTGCCCAAGCCTGTTAGCTCTATGCAGGTGGATTTGTATCCCTATAATAGAAGGAGAATTGATGCCTTTGAGCTGTGGTGCTAGGTAAGAGTGTTGAATATACCATGAACTGCTCGGAGAACAAACAGGTTCATCCTGAAGAGGTTGAAGCCAGTCTACTCCTTGGAGGCAAGAATTCTGAAGCTTCGTCTGACATACTTTGGACATGTTGCAAGGCAGGACCAGTCCTTGGAGAGGGATGTCATGCTTGAGAGGGTGGAGGGACAGTGCGGGAGAGAAAGGCCCATCTATGAAATGGATTGATTCACTGACTGGGGTAGTGGGGATAGGTGTGCCAGAGACAATGAGAATGGCACAGGATAGAGCAGGGTTTAGGGCTATTGTACATAGGGTTGCAATGAGTCTTAGGAGACTTGATGGCACATAACAACAATAACAGCCCTGTGCTTTATTGTTGTACTGTAGAGTCAGAAGTGACTCATAGCTGACCCTCTGATGGGTCTTCAGAGGCAGTTAATTGCATGGAGGAGATTGCCCCTCCTTCTTCTGTGGAGCAGCTGGTGGCCTCAAAACTCATGCCTTCGGGATTGCAGGGCAGCTTCTTGCCACCAGGCCACCAGAGCTCCCTTTAACCACTTTCAAAATGCAGTTGGTTTCTCTAGTAAATACAAGATCAGAGAAGTCTTCAGTTTAGATCTGCTATCACCAGTTCCTTGTTTGGTGACCTTAGGAACATAATACCAGCCTCATATTTATCATCAGAAAACACAGAGAAAGAGGATAAGAGTCCGGTGTTTAGCTCAGGACCTGGTGAAAAGTAGGTGCTTGGTAAACATAAGCTCCCCTCCCTTCTGAGACTTCTGTTTCAGGGCCAGGCTGCTTTCTAATATACCACCCTCTCCTCAACCTTGTGGTGGCTCAAGTTCATTGTTGTGACCTTGTAAAGGAGCGTCTGGATGTTTGCTGCCAGGTAGACAGAACACCTGGAAGATTGGCTGAGGATTTTTTTTTTGTTCTTCCCCCTCCATCCATATGTTTTGGTGTCATGAAGATGAAGCCACAGAGATGTAACTGCCAGGGCCTGATTCCCAAAAGGCCATAAAGCACGACGATCCTGCCTGGACCCGCTCACCGCAATCCTGCAAAGTGCCCCTCACATCCAACACATGATTATTTTTTACAAAATCGCTGAACTAGCCATGTTAGCTGTATTGATCAATAAATTACTTTGATGAAAACTCAATAGGCAATGGCCTCCTGGCACTCATTCCCACACAATGGAAACGCTTTTACACTTTTCCATCTCAAAAACTTCAATGCCATTTCCTGTCCCATTAATCTTCTCTTTGTACCTCTCCCCAGGGGCCAGGACAGGCCTTGTCTGTGACCATAGGCCACGACAGGAATCCCTTGGCCCAGGACACAAGAGCTCCACAGAGAGAGAATTATTTCAGTTACTCAGCCATTAGAGAATAGTCTTCTCGCTTTTAAAATTTCTCATTGTGATTTGAGTGAGAGTTTACCACTCAGCCATTTGTAACACACTTTGTTTTGTAGCATTAGTTACAATACCTACACAGTAATCATGTTTCCCCCGCTTCCTCCCTGTGATTCTCATTTCCATTAATTCTATTTACTAATTTTCACTAGCCTTAGAGAACAGCCTTGTGTTTTAGGGAACACTGCTGCTGGAGCTGAGTATTCTCCATGGGGTTCACGAGATCTATCATTAGTAACCCTGCTAGGGAGCATGCTTTCTAGTTACAGTTCTAGCCTCCCTCTTTAGAAGAACTCAGAGCAGTCCTGAGGTCTTTCCTATCCACTCATGACTAGCGACGGTAGAAGGAGAATTGATGCCTTTGAGCTGTGGTGCTGGAGAAGAGTATTGAATATACCATGGATTGCTAGGAGAACAAACAGGTTCCTCCTGGAGAGGGTGCGACCAGGCAGGGATTCTGAACCTTTGTCTGACATACTTTGGATATGTTGCACGGAGGGACCAGTCTTTAGAGAGGGACATCATGCTTGGGAGGGTGGAGGGACAGTGCAGGGGAGGAAGACCCTTGATGAGTTGGACTGACTCAGTGACTGGGGTAATGGGGGTAGGTGTATCAAAGACAATAAGATTGGTACAGGATAGAGCAGGGTTTTGGGCTGTTGTATATAGATAGGATCACTATGCGACTTGACGACACATGGCACCACCACCACCAACACTAATGCACAGCCATTACTTACCATCATTGAGGCCTTGGTTGTTCCTTTATATTGAACACAATTCATTGGAACTTCCAAGCTAAGAAAGACTGGAACTAAAATATGGGCAATGTACTTTCTGAAAGTAGACAATGACAAGTCTTTAAGTCATTGTGGCCTGTTGTGCATGGAATTGCCATCGGAAAAGCCATTCAATGGCAGTTAACAACTACAGTGAGTCCATGCTGGGAGCGCTCCATGTGTAATTTGACACCCAAGAGGCAGGTCTCTGATGCTGACTTTCACCTTTTGGATGTAAGGATAGCTTTCTCTGTGTGTTCATACAAGACAGGCACCATGCTAAGTGTTACATGCATCAGATGAGGGAGCAAAGCGTGCGGTTCTGAGTCCAGACTCTGGTGCCTGACTGCTGAGTTTAAATCTTGACTCCTGACCTTGGACAAGCTCTTAATATCTCTGTGATTCAATATCTACATCTGTAAAATGGGTTAAGAAGTGCCGACTTTGCAGGATTATAAAATACTTTTTTTTTCTTCTTTGCCTCCAGGCAGCACTCCAGCTACTCCCTCTCCAAAACATAACTGGTTTCTTAAAACATTTTCTATTGGTTTTTATTTATCGTTCATATACATCATGTTTTGTATATGCACTTTGTGGTTTAGTCCTTCATGTAAATTACGTTATATATCATTTAGACAGTCATTTGTGTAAATTACATTTTATATCATTACTTATCATTGCTCTATGCCTGTTATCCTCACTACCAGGCCAATAGACAGCATCATGCTAGAGAAAAGATTGTTAACAATTGCATGGATCAACACATTGGCACCAGCAGTGAGAAAATCGAAAGGTGAGTTGCCTTGGGAAAATCTGCTGTCAAGGCCCTTTCCAGAGTGCTAAAGAGCAATGATATCATTTTAGAGACTAAGCTGTGCCTGATCCACGGCATAGTCTTCTCAATTGTTTGCTATGCATCTTAGAATTGAACAATGACTAAGGACAACAGAAGAATCATCGACACTTTTGAGTTGTGGTGTTAGAGAAAAGTATTGAACATATCATGGACTGCTAAGAGAACAAACAGGTCTAGCCTGGAGATGGTGAAACCAGTTTGCTCCTTGGAGGCGAGGATTTTGAAGCTCCATCTCACATACTTAAAGCATGTTGCCTAGAGCTATCAGTCCTTGAAGAAAGCATCATGGTTGGAAGGGTAGAGGGTTAGGACAGGAGAGGAGGACCCTGGATGAGATAGATGGACAAAGTGACTGTGGGAGTGGGGACGGGTGTTTCAGAGGTGGTGAGGTTGGCTCCGGACAGGGCAGGGTTCAGAGCCATTGCTCATAGCATTGCTGTGAGTCATAGTCACCCTGACAGAACATAACATCAACAACAGCAAGCCTATTATCACTCGGACTTTTCAAGTCCTCATTTTGTACCTTTCCCATTTACCCCATCTTCACCCACTAACCTCTGCTAGCTGAGTGAAACCCCCTTTGTCTTTTTCTGCCTATGGTTGTTGTTGGGTGCCATTGAGTTGGAACCGACTGAGAGCTGACGAGAGCTGACACTCCAGAGGGTTTTCAGAGGCAGTAAATCGCCCAAGAGGAAACTGGCTGTCCTTCTCCTTGGAGCAGCTGGTTGATTGTGCACAGCGCCCCTTTAGGACTGCAGCGCAGCTTCTTACACTTGCTCCTCAGAGCTTCCCTGCCTGTGGAATAGGTTGCAAAAAGCCGTAGGGACTATTCTCTCCCCCATAGATTTCAATGCCGTAAACATATTTCATCCAGTTTTTCTCAGTCTTACCCCCACCCCAATGCCAGCCTCATTCTACAACAGTGGCACCATATAGCATTTGTCCCTTTGTGACTGAGATACCTCACTCAGCATAATGTCCAAATGAGGGAGTTTTTCTTTTGCTTTTCAAGGAGAGGAGCAAATGGGAGGGGGGAGGGGTTTGTGCGGGGAGAAGGGTGCAACAATGAATGAATGGAATCCCAAAATCTCTGTAGATGTTCATTGAAATGAAAATAAACAACCTAAATTTAAAAAAAAAACCAACATACTTAATAAAAAAATTTCAAAATCTGAAAAAAAAAAAAAGCCGTAGGGAGTAAGAATGTAGAACAGTACCTGACACATGGTAAGCATTAACTGTCAGAGGCTTTAAGCTGATGAAGACCTTAGTGCATTTGAGCTACCATCATCTCATTTAATCAACACAACAAAGAAAAAGGTGAGAACTATTACTCTCCCATTTTACAAATGAGAAAACTGAGGGCCTATGAGGTCAGATGGATGGCCCAGAATCTCTGGCATTTCAGCATTGCTGGTGTAACTCTAGGCCCCAGTGCTTTTTCATGGTGCTGGATAGCTTCATGCAATCATAGTGTTTTAGAGTTGGAAACCCCAAAACCAAAACAAAAAGAAGCCCCCTGCTGTCCAGTTGATCTGGGCTCACAGTGACTCTATAGAACATAGTGGAACTGCCCCAAAAGGTAGGAGCACACTGCCTCATTTTTCTCATGAGGGGCAGGTGTTGAGCTTGAACTACCAACCTTTTGTTTAGCAGTAGAACTTACCTATATCATCCTGGGGCTCTGTGGAGTTGGAAAGCACTTGGGCTAATAAAAAAATGTGGTGTTTGTGGGGAGACTAATGCCTGGAAAGGTGAAATGACTTGTCTGAGAGCACGCAGCCAGTTAGTCAGGTGGCTGGTCCCAGGTCTGTGTGCTTCCTGGACACATCACAGCAGGTGCCCGGACAGTCTTTTGCTACGGGACAGTCCACAGTTATGTCTGTGGTCCCGCATAATTACACAGTTTTACCACGTCACTTCAAGAATGTCTTACACTCAATGTAACACAGCTGTTAAATGAGTCAGTTCTGGAGTTAACACTTGTTGGGCTTGAATCCCAGACCCACAACTTCTTTTCTTGTACTTCCTGTGCCTCAGTTTCTCCAGGGCTGTGGAGGGCATCACATGAGGCGAGCTGTCGGGCATGTGGAAAGCACCTCTGTAGATGCTGCTGTTGTCGTTGGCGCTGATCACGGGTGTACCCACGTCTGTGGTTGATTTCTTATTCTGTGAGTTGTACTATATCAGCAAATGAAGGTCCCGAAGGATTTACTGAGTCATTAAAATCAGTTCAACTTTGAGGAGGCAGCTATTCCCCAGTCGTATTTTGACTGTCTTCCAGCCTAAGGGACTCATCTTCCAGCCCTTTTGTCAGACGGTGTTCTACTGTGATACAAACACAAGGTTTTAATGGAATCAGTTTTGGAAAGAAATTGCCAGCCTTTTCTTTCTACCCTATCTTAATCTAGTAGCTTCACTGAAACCTGGCCCTTGTGGTAATCCTGCTGGTATTTGAAGCTGACTCCTGACCTTGTGTCAGCTCTTAATATCTCTTAGCTTAGCTTCCAGCACCATGGTGACGTGTAAGCCACCACAGCTCGAGAAACTGATGCTTGGGCAGTGGGAGCAGATACTATTAGATTCTAGAATATAGATTATATATATTATAGCAGAATTATTTATTCTCATGTTGTTTTGTGGTGTCAAGTCAGAACTAACCCATAGTGGGCCCTCTAGCAAATTTTCAGAGGCATGAAAGGTAGTTGCCCATCCTTCTCCTGTGGAGCATCTGATGGATTCGAACCATGTACCTTTGGGATTGCAGTGCAGCTTCTTACCACTAGGCCACTGTTGTTGAATACCATTGAGTCAGAACCAACGCATAGCTGACCCACCAGCGGCTTTTCAGAGGCTGTAAATTGCATGGCGGGAGATTTCCCATCCTTCTTCCGTGGAGCAGCTGATGCATTAGAACCACGTGTTTTTGGTATTGTAGTGAAGTTTCTTACTACTAGGCCACCTTGAGCTGCAGATTTATTATTATAGGATAAATGCCCATTTGTACTCTTAAACATATTTATAGTTTGTTGTGACCATCATAAGGCTCTGGGAGACTGAAAGGGTAGAGTTTATCATCCCTAATTTGTAGCCTCCCAGTAGAGTGTGGGTGTCCCATCCAAGGTCAAATGTCTGGCTGGTGAGAGAGGTCAGACCCACAGTCACCTGTGAATCTGCAGGGTGGCTTTTCTCTGTCACTACCCCTTTCAAGCCCACACCTCATTTCAAAGCTCTGCATATCACAGGCAATCAAAGCAGCCCCAAAGAAGTGGATAAATGTGGCAGAGCAAGGTCCCCAGGGGACTCAGCTTGTGGGGACCAGGCTTCCCAGGTGTGCCCTCTCCCAACAAACCACGTGTCCCTGTTGATAGAGAGCATCATCTGTGCATCAGCCCCCATGCTGGATGCCCGGTGGAGAGGGCATCTCTGTGCAGCAACCCTAGCCCTGGGCCTACTTGGTGGAGGTGCTGTCAGTTCATGCACAGCCCCCGTCCTGGCCCCTCTGTGGAGATGCCTTTGCCCTGTTCACTGCTTGCATTTTTTCTCCCTATTATCTAGGATACCCACCCGCTTTCTGCTCAATCAGGAGCCCCTGCCCTGCTCCCTCCGTCAGCATCCTCAGGACCATGGCTGTAGGCCAGGGGACATTTTTCCCAATTACCAAGATTGCCCAAGTTCCAGCTTCAGCCTGGCCTGGCCCAGCCCCATTTGCATGCCATTAGCTATGATGCCATGCATTATGGATTCATATTTAATTTTAGTACTTTTTTGGAGGCAACTCTAACCTAATTAAAATCTCCTTCTCCAAGAATCTGACATTTCCCCGAACCCTGGGAACGTGGGCTCCACAGGAATGGACCACACACACTCACGCACACACACATACAGACACACCCCTCCAGCCATAGATAGAAGCTGCCATTTCAATCTCAGCGCTGGATTATTTTTTAAAATGGAATACACACACACACACACACACACACACACACACACACACACACACCCCTTTTTTTTCCTTGGTGATTTGTATTCAGACTTAGCTGCTGTGAACCCCCTGGGGGTTGTGCCTGAAGAGGTCTTTAGATCTCCAGGCAGAGGAGAACCTGGGCTTGGAGTGAGCGGAGATGTAGGCTCTGGCCTAAGCTCACCCATCTCCCCCTTGTGAGTCACCGAGCTGCCCAAGGCCTCAGTTTCTCCTCCTGCTTGAAATCATCTGAAGATTAAAACCCCAAGTCCCACATTGTGCCAGTCTCTACCCAGATACTCAGAAATGAAATATGAGAGGCCCTGATCTAGGTAGTACTTTGGATTTTTGTTTCATAATTATATAAAAATAAAACATTTCTTGAATATTTGTCCTATACTAAGCATTTTGCAGGTTAATCATCATAAACATAATTTGGTGGTGACAGTGGTTAATGTGCTCTGTTGCTAACTGGAAGAGGCAGTTCATGTTCAACCCCAGGCACCCCAGAAGAAAGACCTGGTAACCTACTGCAAAAATGCCATCCATTCACACAATGGAATACTACACAGCATGCAGGAACAATGATTTTCTAAATTATTACCTAACTTGGGAGGGATTGGAGAGCATTATGCTGAGTGAACTAACTCAGTCCTATAAGGACAAATACTGTAAAAGACCATTATTGTAGAATGTGTACAAAGATCCAAAGGGAGAAAGTGGGAGCAGAGGGCTGAGGATGGGTGGTGTATGATTAATCATAGGGTTGCACAATTTGATGGGTGGAGGGAGAGGTGGATGAAGCAAATGGGAAAGGTCGAGTGTGAAAAACAATGTATATGAACTTTGTAAATAAACCAGTATTTTAAAAACCCCCAATAAAATAAAGATACTATCATAAAAAAAAATACCAGCCATTGAAAACCCTAAGGAGCATGGAAGGAGCATGGTTCTCTCCTAACACCCATTGGATCATCACCATGAGTTAGACTTGACTCCTTAGTAGCTGCTACTGGTATTATCATACATCCATTTTATAGATGTGATAGTTGAGGCTCAGGGCATTATGCATTTGACAAAGGTCTCATGAGGGCGAATTGTGGATATTGGGTTTGCACCCAGACAGTCTGATTGTGGACCCTGTGATTAGTTAAAAAAATATTTTGTTGTGTTTTAGCTAACAGTGTATACAACACTCCTGATAAATAATTCACACCCACATTATTCTTGGCTTTATAAACTGTGTAACGTGCCAGCACTCTAACCATTTCTGCCCCGCTCACACCATTTCTATCCATCTCGTGTCCCAGCCCCTCCTTGCCTTTTCATCTTTGTTTTTGTGTTAATGTTGATGGCTTAGTCTCATAGAGTTGATGGTTTAATGGAGCACATTCCTCATGGGTATTATTGCTTGTTTTATAAACCAATCTCTTATTTGGCTGCAAGTGACTTCTGGGAGTAGCTTCAGTTCCAGGTTAAAGACGGAAAGTCTCCTTCTGTGTGATTTACAACCTCAAAAACCCACTGGAAAGTCAGCAATAAGACCTGAATCAACAGTAGTGACTGAGTACGACAATGGTCTTAGGCATTTCTCTACTCTCTATCTGTCCAGTCAGTCTAATCTTCTTAATGAAGCTTAGTTTTATTCTACATTCCCTCTTTTTAACCGAGAGTCCAGGTCAGAATGGTCTACAGTGGTAACGGGGTAACCGTGTGGTTCTTCTGGTCTCAGGCTAGAGGAGACCATAGGGTGTATGGGAACAACACCAAGCTACCTCTTCCTTTTAACCAAGGAAAGTGTCTGGAGCTGGACTGGGTTACTGCGCTGTTCTGGTCCTATGGCTAATGAATCTATCCTCACCTGACTAAGGGGTAAAGTGTGGGCCACCGTTTATCTATCTCCCTGACATTTTCCAGAAAGCGGCGGGTCAGGGCTTTCTGGCCATGAGTGAGGCAGTGAAGCTTGGACCAAACCAGGCAAGCAGATGATGGGATGGGGAGAGGAGACAGTGAGAGCAGAGAGCCCAGCTCCCCCACTGGTTCTCATCAAGACCTGGTCATCCTCCTGTGTCTCCTTTTCCTCCTGAGAATGACCAGAAAGATGGTTTGTGCTAGGCTGTATCACATAGGCCAGTGTCAGGGAAAGAAATGTTTTTCCCCCTGACATTTAATTTTGAAAGATTTTAAACATCAGCTCAGTGACTTTTCCTGTGAACATCTGTATTTGTCCCTAGTGTTGATTTAGTCACCATCTACATGATACCTTTTCTCTAGTACTATCCTGGGTGAATTCCTGACATAGTCCATTTCTGGCCTTTGTACAAATCCAGTAGAGATTTTACAGATCCATTTTACAGATGAGACTGCTGAGGCTCAAAGAGATGAAGAAATTTCCCTAAGGGTTTCCAGCTTAGCAAAGGGAGAGCTGGAAAGGCATTCACAACTCTGCCCTTCCCTCAGCCTGTCATTTGTTTCTCACTCAGTCCTCCAGAGGTCCACATTCCAAGCAGGAAAGGCCCCTCCCTGCTCAGTCAGGCCCCTGAGGATGCTGGGAGGTGTGTGTGTAGTGATCAGAGCGTGGGATGATGAGGTGAAACACAGGGTGATTTTCTCTCTCTGGTGAGCTTGAGCTGGGCCCATTAACCTTTCCAGCAATGGCGCTTGCTGCTGGGCCTCTTGACCCACGCAGGACCTGGAGCTCTGGAGAGTGATTAAGTCTGTGCCCAGGCTCACTTCCACTTCCTCCTGCTGCCTGCTCGGCCTGCCTCACAGTGGCGGCTGGTCTAGGCTTGTGTCCCTTCACTGCCCTCCTCAAAAGCCTTCAGTGACTCCTTACTGTGTTTGGCCCCCTATCTTTGTTATCTTGTCCAAGATTTTAACTTTCTTTCTCAAGATCGCCACCTTTCAAATGTGGAACAAAGAAGTACTTGAACCAACTGCTTCTGGTTGAGAGTGCTGAGAAAAGGTCTTGAAAGTGTTAAGCCCAGTGTGGGCCTGGTGCATGGCAGGCGTGCAATAGCAGAGCCATTGTTGTGCCCCCACATGGTCCTGATGACTCCCAAATCCACCACCCACTCAGACCTTGTTCATTAGGCTCCCCCTGCCTGGAGCTCAGGCTGGCCCCTTCCACCTTTAGGTTTTCCAAAGTCCTGCTAGTACGGATTACTCTGTGCCTCTCTGTCTCACTGGAACTTGAGCATGGTTGTTCAGAGCACATAGTCTGATACTAGGTTGTCTGGTTTGACTTTCAGATTTGCCACTTACTGTCCATATGACCCGTGACAGGTCACCAGCTCTCTCTGTGCCTTAGTTTTCTTGTCTGCTAAATGGGTATGATGACAGTACCCTTCTCATTGGAAGGTTTAAGTGAGGCAGGACATGGAGGGCCACTCACACTGTATTTCTATCCCCAGTTGCTTCTCTTAGTTTACCTGGAGGGAGCTCTGTTGGCCTAGGTAAGAAGTTGCAGCCAAAGGCATGCAGTTTGAATCCATCAGCTGGAGAAAGATGGGCAGTCTATCCCTGGGACTTACAAACTCTGAAAACCCGTTGGAGCGTTAGCTATGAGTTGGTTCTGACTTGACAGTACATAATAACAACAACATTTTGTCTCCATTCCAGCCTTTGGCAACACTGCCAACAGTACTGCTCTCTTTTCCTAGAAATGGCCTCACAAGGCAGGGAGATGAACCCGTCTGCCCTTTCTACTTCCTTTCAAAGCTGTGCACACTACAGGGCTTCTGTGTTTGCTGTGTCTCCGAGTTCAGCCTCTGTGTGTGAGACTCAGTCAGAGGCGCTGCAGGTGAGCAGGAAGCTCCAGAAGGTTTGCTCTGGGCAACTGGCTGAGCCAGGGGCAGGTGCAGGCTTGCTCCTGGGCTGAGATGCAGAGATGCTGGCAGGACTACCAGCGCTGCTGAGTTCAGGGTCATGGAGCAGCCTCTTATTCATACGAAGCAGCTCTGATGGCTGCTCACCCTGAGTTCAAGTCCTGGCTGCACCACCGGCTGCTCTGGGGCCCTTCCCAAACCTCATTTTTCTCACCTGATCACAGGAGATCATGGCTGCACCCTGTTGGAATGATCTCTGAGCATTCATTCCATCACTGCAGAGGAGACGTCTCTGACCCCTCGTGATTGTCTGCGCCTCCCTCACCCGAAGCCCCACTGTGACCCAGGGCGCAGACCCAGTGTTGTCCCCCCCCCCCCAAGCCTGGTTTGCATGGATACTGCCCAGTGTCCTGAAGATTTACATTTTTCGCATATAAGTTCACCTGCTTCCCATGAAGCACTGACCAGGAAGGTCTTTAACTCACCCGTCCCATTAGTTGTCTCCTTTTTTCATGCTGAGGCCTTTGCAGAAAATCATTTAATGTTTTTTCTGTGTTTAAAGAAAGCTCTGAGGGCCCATCAGACTCAGCCTGGCTAGTGTGCTTCTGCAACAAAGTGCTGTCCCCTGTGGAACCTGCCAACCTCTGCTCTTAAGTAAATTTGGGGGAGCATTGCTGCGCGGGGCTGCACGGGGCCTGGAGGGCTATATTTAGGCCCCGCCAGGCCTTTGAACACCTCCCTCGCTGTATTATTAAGGTGACTCGTGTGAAAGGTGGCGAAAACCTAGGAGGGATTGGGGCGGGGGGCTGTTGAACTTAGTTTCCCAGAGCTGGGATTCATGAAAGGGTGTGTCAGTGTTGCATTTGGAGTCAGAACAGAGGACAAGAGGGCCACAGGTCCCACAGAAGCAGCAGCCTTTCACGAGAGGGTTGTGCCCTCAGCTTGGTGCCCCCTGAGATCTCGCCTTGCTCCCCATTGACTCAAATCAACGCCCCCCCCATCCTGTCCCTGCTCCTGCTTTATTCCTAACTCAAACCCTATCACTTTTCATGCTGGTAATTCTGACAGTGTCCAGTAAGAGTGCGTGTCCTGTCATCCTGCCCCCCAGTATCTGGAAAATGAAGTTTAGCCTCCTCAACCCAGCGTTCAAGACTTTCCATGACCTGGCTCCCACCTACCTTTTTATCCTCAACAGGACCATAAGCCCTCTTGAAGATGAACTCTTCGAGGAAGGGGTCTTTGTTCACCTTTTTTCCCCTGAATATAATGTGCTTAAAACATTGCAGGTTCTCAATATTTATTGAGTGGATGGATGAATGAATGAATACATGAGTGGATGCATCACTGAAAGGAGGCAGCTGAGCTCTGTGGTGTCCCTCCGGCATGTCTGTACTTTGGTGACCATTCCTGCCAGGCAGAGTGGGCTTTGGTGGATGGGGCCACTGGAAACAGTCAGTCAGTGACCCATGAGAGATGGAAGCTGGTCCTTTCAGGGAAGATGGTGTCCAGTTGAGTCCTGGGTGGACAGAGCCATCAAGGAAGCACAGTGTAGGACAGTGGAGTGGCTAGAAAGTTGAGCACAGGGTTTGCCATGTGAGGTGGCAGGTGAAGCTGAACTTGAGTTGGGGAATTCTATCATTAGTCAGTTTCAGCAAGCAGGGTTGTGTCATCTGCATAACGCAGATTATTGGTAGATCTTCCATCAATCCTGATGCCACATTTCTCCTCATAGAGCCCAGCCTCCCGGATGATCTGTTCTTCTTACAGGTTGAAAAAGTATGGAGACAGGACACATCCCTGGCATACATCCTTCCCAATTTTGAACCATGCAGTGTTTCCTTGCTCTGTTCTGATGACTGCCTCTTGGTTCAAGTATAGGTTTCGCATTAGCATGATCAAGTGTTCTGGGATTCCCATTCTTCTCAGAGTCAGCCACAGTTTGTTATGGTCCACACAGTCATACGCCTTTGCATAATCAATGAAGCACAGATAGACACTCCTCTGGTATTCCCTGCTTTCAGCCAAGATCCCATTAGCTACAGTATCCCTAGTACCAACTGAGGATGACCTGAAGTGCTTGCTGCAGAGGGTCAAGGACTGCAGCCTTCAATATGGATTGAGGCTCAATGTCAAGAAGACAAAGATTCTCACCACTGGGCCAATTGGCAGCATCAGGATGGATGGTGAAGAGATTGTGATTGTTCACAGCTTTAGTCTGCTTGGCTGCACAGTCAACACTCTTGGCACCAGCACCCAGGAAATTAAAAGACATATTGCAATGGGAAAGTCTACTGTTAGGGACCTCTCCAAAGTACTGAAGAGCAACGGTGTCTCTCTGGAGACTAAGGTGCATCTGATACAGGCCATGGTCTTTGCAATCACTTATTATGCATAAGAGAGTTGGACAATGACCAAGGAGGATAGAAGGAGAATTGATGCCTTTGAGCTTTGGTGTTGGAGAAGAGTATTGAGGGTACCATGGACTGCTAAGAAAACAAACAGATTCATCCTGGAGAGGGTTAAACTGGGCTGCTCCTTGGAGGCAAGGATTCTGAGGCTTTGTCTGACATACTTTGGTTATGTTGTAAGGAGAGACCAGTCCTTGGAGAAGGACATCATGCTTGGGAGAGTGGAGGGCAGGCGCAGGAGGAGAAGGCCCTCTAGGAGATGGATTGATTCAGTGACTGGGGTAATTGGAATGAGTGTTGGAAACAGTGAGCTTGGCACAGGACAGAACAGAGTTTACATAGGGTCGCTATGAGTCGCAAGTGACTCGACGGCACATAACAACAACAGCATTATTAGTCAGAGAAACTCTCGTTGAGCGAGAAGAGGCTGAGGCAGGTGCCCAAGGCAAGAAGCGCCTGTTCTTTTTGTGACCCGAGTTTGGCCAGCTAGGGCCATGTATGGTGGGCCTGGGCTGTGCAGTACTGGGCTGGGCTGGTTAAATGCTCTCTACCTCAGCTAGAGTAGATCTCAGAGACAAAGGAGGCTTCAGACTACAGAGGCCTTGGGGTGGTGGTGGTATATGTGTGCAGAGATGGGGATGAAGTTATGTAGGGTAGGTGGGCAACAGCCACTGCTGACAACAGTTGTCCCCAGTGCAGTCAGCACCCCTGAATCACACGTGTGAAGTTTCCTCCATTGGGCAGCTTTGGGGGTATATATACACATGTACTTGTGTATACACACACACACACACACACACACACACACACACGCAGAGTTTGGTGATAACACAGGACACTGGGCATGCTAGGCATGGGGAGGGCCCTCTGGAGACCCCTTTCCTTTAGAATCATGCCAGTTTATCTGAAGAGTGCAAATGAAAACAAAGAGAATGGTGGTTGCATCTGGGCTGGTGATAGGCTTGAATGTGGGAGCTGGGAGGCTGGGGGGCTGGGGGCTGGGAGCCTCTGGGCAGACCCTCTATTCTCCAGCCCCCTCCAGCCCCTGAAGCGCAATCTCTCCCTGGCCTTTCTGGGGTCACTTAGCCCTCAGAGGGAACAATTGCGGTAACAATTCTCCCTCTCTTTGTGTGATGCTTTATCCTTTTCAAAACCCTTTTGTGCACGGTTTTCCATTTGATACACCCCCTGTGAGATAGGCCAGTGCTATTATCTACACTTTGTAGATAAGGAAATCGAGGCTCAGAGAAGGTGGTGTGGCTTGTCTGAGGCCCCTTGCAGGGTGGGCTTTGGTGGGGGATTAGAACCAGGTATGCTGGCTCGTGTGGCTTTCTGCCCTGTCCCATTTTCCTCTGTTCTCTGATGTATGCTTTCTTTTCTTTTTTCATTTTTGGGGAGGGCTGGCTTCTTTAGCCTGTACGTGCAGCCCTGCTGCCCTGGTATTTTCTGGTGTGCATCGCGGGGGGAGACAGGTGGATGGGACTGAAGCTCTAATGTTGCTGGAGTATTTCATCTTTCTGCCTCTCTCAAGCGAGCTCAGGGAGCCTGGTGTGCAGCAGGTGCTAATTCCAGCTCCCTGCCTCCTTCAGGCTCCTCATCTTGCAGCAGGCGGCACCCATCAGAGGAGATAGGAATGAGGAGGGGGCAGTGGGATGTTGAAGGGTGAGAAGAGAGACAGGAGGCTGTTGGGGCTGGATGCAGGGTTCCAAGTCTGGAGAAGTCAGGGAAGGGAAGCCACCTGGCTGTCCAGTGTCCACAAAAGGGATTGTCTTGGTACCCAAAAGGAAAAGTTTCAGGATCAATACAATAAGCTTAAGAGGAATTTGAGGAATTTATTAGTTTTCTAGTGCTGCTGTGACAGAAATATCAGAAGGGGGTGGCTTTAATGAGCAGAAATTATTTTTTTCATAGTTTAGGAGACCACGAGTCTGAATTTGGGACTTGAACTCAAGAGGAAGTCTGTTTTTGTCAGCTGTGGAGGAGGCCCTTGTCTCAGTGTTGTCTCTAGCCCTGATGTTCCTGGGTTCCTTTGTTATTTCCACACAGATCTGTTGTTACTCCATTGTGCTTGCTTCTCTCAAAAGAGAGTAGGTTGAAGATACATCTCCACTGATAGGGCCTCATTAACATAAACTCTTACTCACTGCCGACAAGGTGGAATTAACTCACAGTGCTCCAACTCTGGTCTTTCTCTGGAGCATCATGGAATCTCTTGCTGCCCACAGTGGGATCAGGAAATGGTAAAGATGAGAATCTTTAAGGCTGAAGCCTTTGCACCAGGCACAGATCTGCTCACTTGTTCCTTTTCTTAAAAACAAACAAAAACCCCAAAACCAAACTCTAGTTCTCCTCCTTATCAAAGTGAGATGAGATGTCCTGATTAACTAGTTACATTGAGTTGACTCTAATTTACCGTAATCCCCCGTGTGTCCAAGTGAACAGTGCTGCAGTCGGTTGTCAGCAGTTGATTTACCAAAGCAGATCTTGAGGTATTTCTCCTAAGGCACCTTTGGGTGCATTCAAACCTCCAAAGGGGTTTTCTGAAGCTGCAAATTGTACAGGAGAAGATTGTCCATCTTTCTCCCTCAGAGTGGCTGGCAGATTCAAACCGTCAGAGAGGTGTTGCCTTTGGGTTGGCAGCATAACTCCTGATGATCTGTGTCACCAGAGATAACACAATACAGTGTAATGTGACGTTAGAAAAGCCATCTCCATGTGGAACAGTATCCACAGTATGGGGGTTAGGATTCCAGAGCAGTTGGTTTGTTTATTTAATGAACATTTACAGACTGAGGGTTTCCATTCATTCATTGTTGCACTTTTCTCCCTGCCCCCCTCCCCCCAGTTCGCTCCTCTCCTTGAAAAGTAAAATTCCTTTATTGGAATACAGTCCCCTCGCCGGGTACACTCTACTATGCAACTTTCATTCTGGACTCTTGTCATAACCATAATACCCAATCATATTTGCTTTTAAATTGTTCTCTCCCTCATCTGTTTCAATGCAGTATACATAATTTATCCAATTTTTCTCAATCTCCCCCCAACCCTGATGTCAGTCCCGTTCTACAACATTGGCACTATGCAGCGTTTGTCCTATTGTGACTGAGGTATTTCACTCAGCATAATGTTTTTGGGAGGAGGGAGTTTTTGAGTCTGTAACAAGAGAAATGTGGGTCTGTAACCAGTTTCTCTGGACGGCTATGCCTGTGAAGACACAGGTGTCTGTTGAGACAGAAAGTGTGGAGGCAGAAGAGACTCTTAAGGACATTATTATGCTAAGGTGGTCCAGGCCGAAAGACCAAGGCACAGACCCGGGAGGCAGCACTGATGTTTCAAATATGTGCCCCAAAGTACATTTTGCCTTTTGTCTGGACTTATTTTAATTTTTAATTACTAAGTAGTAGCTCATCCTATAAAAATAATTCCAAATTGTTTACAAGAATGAAATTTAATAAGGTCATTCATTTACCATTCAAATCATTCAGGACCAGAGGAAAAGTATAAGTTAGAAAGAAAATGTTTCCTGGGAGGAAAATGAAAATGACATGTTTAAGCCATAATGTCCCATCCAGCCACTGTAATTGGGCTGAACATGTGATTGTGTGCTACCCGGTGGGCAAAGGGAAAAGGGAAATACTACTAGTTACAAAAAGTTACCCATCGATGAGGAAATATTGTCCTAGTATCTCTAAGCAAAATAAATCTTTTGTAAACTCTTTATTTAAAAATATTTTCCATCCAGGGCTTCATGTAGAAGACACTGAGAAATACTACAGCCTTCTAACAAGTGACAGTGGCAGATGTAATGAAATTGTTTCTGGTGTCGTCTCTCTTTTCATGTAAATGGAAGGCAAAATGGCAAAACTTAGGGAGGGAACGTGCAAGAAGCCAAGGCTTGCAGTCCAAGTGCACAGCTTGGTCCAGGGATAAATTCTAGAGTGTCTGGAGAAGTAGACGGACAGTCAGCTCTTCTGCCAAGTTTCCAGAATGCTAATTCTTTCCATCAGATTCATGTTTGGCAGTAGATGGTTTGAGGTGACTCTCTCTGGCAATACCTGGCAGTTGTTTGAGAGCCAAATAAACTAACCAGTCCACAGCTGCTGAGCTGATTCTGACTTACAGGATAGAGGGAAACTGCCCAGTAGCGTCTCTGAGGCTGTAGCTAGCACTTCATATTTCTCCTGTGCACTGGCTAGTGGATCCAAATCACCAGCTTAGGGTTTAGCAACCAAGCATTTTAACCAGTAGGCCACAAGAGGCCCTTTGGTTAAAGGTGGTTTCCATTTAATTTAGAACATCGATCACCGTGCTCACTGCTTGTGCACCTCTTTTGTGAGAAGTCAGTATATTGTTGCTGTTGAGTTGGATTCTGCCTCAGGTTGACCATGTGTGTAAGAGCAAAATGTTGCCTGACCCTGGGACATCTTCATAATTGTAAATACATCTGAGTCTGTTGTTTGGCCCCATGTCAGCCTCTCTCATGAAGGATTGCCAGTGTTACTTCCCTAGTCATTGGTCTTTTCTCATGATGTGTCCAAATTAGGAGAGGAAAGGTCTTACCATCGTCACTTCTAAAAGGCATTCTGGTTGCATTTCTTCTAGTACTGAGTTGTCTGTTCTTTTGGCAGTTCACAGATGTGCCCTGATAAAATGTAATATATGTCTTCATAACTCTTCTAAGGGCAACTGGGTTAATCTACTCCCTAATTTAGAAGTAAGTACCAAATAAGTAATTAAAAGGGATGAGATTTGAATCCACATAGATAGAAGTTAATATCTTCTTCCTCTTCCCCAGTGGATTGTCTTGTGCCTTCTGGATGGGGTACACACCCTGTGGGATACCTCTACAAGGGTATGGCTGCTTAATTAATGACTACTTATTTTGAGATTCTGTCTGGGAGCTTCATGAGCATCCTGCCAAAAGGGGTGGGCTAATGTGTTTGGAAGCAGTTCTCAACCAGAGATTTGGTGGCAGGCACCCCAGTCCAGCTCCCTCTTTCCTCAGTGGGGATGAGTCTGTGGTGTCTTTTCAAGATCCCAGGTGGGACCAAGTCCCAGTTGCCCATAGTGACAGTTGTTTGACAACACATCCTTTATCAGCTCCTGTCTTTCCCTCACTTTCCTCTAAGCAAGGATACTTTTTGACTCTATGAAGAAGAATGTGGTATCAGGATTGGAGGAAGACTCATCAACAACCTGTGTTATGCAGATAACACGATCTTGCTTGCTGAAAATGAGGGCTTAAAGTACTTGCTGCAAAATATCAAGGACTACATCCTTCAATATGGATTAAATCTCAGCATCAAGAAAATAAAAATTCTCACTACCAGGCCAACAGGCAACATCATTTTCGATGGAGAAAAGATATACATTGTGAACAATATCATCTTACTAGAATAAAAATCAACAACCTCGATACCAGCAGTCAGGAAATCAAAAGATGTGTTGTATTGGTAAATTCTTCAGTCAGTGATTTCTCTAAAGTACTGAAGAGCTAGGGTGTCAGTTTAAAGACTAAGGTATGCCTGATCAAAGCCATCGTCTTTTCAGTTATTTGTTATGCGTCTGAGAATTGGACAGTGAGTCAAAACAACAGAAGAAGAATGTATGCCTTTGAGTTTTGATACTGCAGAAAAGCTTTAAATATCCTGTGGATTGTCAATGAAATGAACAAACATGTCTTGGAGAGAGTGAAGTCAGGGTGCTACTTAGAAGGAAAGATGGTGAAACATCATTCCACGTACTTTGAGCTTGTTGTTAGGAGAGTCTGATCCTTGCAGAAAGTTTTCATGCTCTGTAAAGTGGAAGGTCATCGAAGGAGATGACTGCCAGTGAGATGAATTGACACAGTGACTATAACAGTGGGCTCTAGTGTGGCAGAGGTGGTGAGGATGACAATGGATAGGGCAGAGTTCAGATCTGATGTTCACAGGGTTGCTAGGAGTTGACCACCCCTAGCAACAACAAGCGAGGATGGTGAAGCTTCTTCTCACATACTTCGGGCATGCTGACAGGCCCAAAGGCCAGTCCTTGGAAAAATACAGTATACTGAGAAAGGTAGGTAGAGAGGTCAGCAAAAGAGAGGAAGACCCCCAATGAAATGGATTGGCATAATGACTACAGCAGTGGGTTCAAGCATGGGAGAACCCATGATGATGGCACAGGATAGTGCAAGGTTCTAGGGTCATTATGATTCAAAGTCAGCTTGGCAGCACTCAACAACACCAACAACTAACTATCGAAAAAACCCCAACCCAAAACACCCCCCAAATCCCACCTAACTCATGGATTCCAACTCAGGGCAACCTTCCACCAGGTTTCTGAGACTGAAATTCTGTATTTGAAGATATTGCTCATCTTTCTCCCTTGGACCAGCACTGATCTTTAAGTTAGCAGCACAATACATAACCAGCTTCACCACTGGGTCGCAGGTTCTTTCTCTGAGGAAATCCAAACTAAGATAACTTTCTTTTGAGTAAGTGGGGAAACCTCACCGAAGCTCTTGGATTTCACAGGTGGTGTGAGTGGTTAATGTGCTTGGCTGCTGACCTCAAGTTTGGAGGTTTGAATCCTCCTAGAGGTGCCTTGGAAGAAAGGTAAAGTGATCTTCTCTGGAAAAATGAACTTCTGAGATCTAGGTGGAGCACTTTTCTACTCTGATGTACGTGGGATTACCATGCATATTGGCATCAACTTAATGGAAACTAGTTAAAAAGACTAATGTATTCTCATTTGCACAAGAAGGAGACTGTGAATATTTTTTTTCTTTAAAGAAAAGGAACAAGTGAATAGGTCTGTGCCTGATACAGTGACTCGAGCCTGAAAAATTTTTCCCTACTTATCATTCCCTGCTGCCACTGTGGCCATAATGCTCCCGAGAAGGGCCAGGATTGGAGCACTGTGCATTCCTGCCAAGGGAATTGGGCACAGAGCGTCTTCCAAGTAACTAAGTTAAGTTTCCTGCTGTATGGAGTTATTGAACATAAACTCGTTAAATTTGAGAGGACAACTGCCAAATGCAATTGATTTTTGCTTTAGAACAATTGATCTCAAACAATTCTTTCTGACAATAAGCAAATAGAAGGGGCCACTGTCTTTCACAGCCACTTCTGGTTTGTGACAGTAAATGGAGCCACCAGCCCATGGGAGCTCATCTTTCTGAGTGCTATGGGCGTGGGGTAAGGACATGGAATGTGCATTTGCAGCATCTAAAAGCATTTTGATTATTTAAGTTCTGAATGGCATTTACTGCTGAAACCTAACTGACTGTAAGTATGGCACAGTATTTGGTCTGTGGTACTAAAGTTTTCTATGAGTTGGAACCGACTCCATGGCATCTAACAACAACAACAACAACAAAATGCCAGAAATGTCAGTGGGGTATGTTGACAATAATTGAAGTAGGAACACTCCAACCTTATGCTTTATATGCACCAACTACTGCAGCCAGGTACCACTGCCAACTTCTCAGAAGAGTTTGTGTAGTCAGGTGCTCAGTGCCATGCCTAGGCTGGGCACAGTGGTCTCTGTGAGAACAGGATGCAAGAGAACTGCCTTGTTTATCACAGACCCCAACACCCAGTCACATCTTGAGATGTTGTCCACATTTGACAAGGTGCAGCATTACAGGGAGGGCAAAGTGCCCTTTTCCTTCTTTGACAAGTTTCTAACACAGGTTCCAGCTTTCACAGGTTTCACTGTCTACACCAGTGGATACTCCCTGAATATGAATTTCAGAGCCAGAAAGATTCCCGACAGGCATTAACTCAAGAAAGGATTCAAGACTCACTTTCCCCTGCCCTTTGTGACTTCAAGTTACTTTCACTACCAGCTTCTGCCCAGGTCAAGGGAGGGAGGCGGGGCTTGGATTCACACACATGTGAAATTGATCTTGACTCTGCTTCTTACTAGTGATGTGACCTTGGGTAAGTCACTCCATCTCCTGAGCCTCAGTTCTTTTTCCTATAAAATGGCATTTTTATCTTGTGAGACAGCAAGCCACTTGGCCTCTCTGAACATTGTTTTCCCCAGCTGTGAAATTGGATTAATAACACTTACCTCATGGTATTGTTATGGAGATTAAATTAGATGATGTATTTATTATAGGGAGCTCTGGTGGCCTATGGGTAAAGGGTTGCACTGCCAACCCAAAGTCACATAGTTCAAATCCACCAGTTGCTCCTCAGGAGAAAGATGAGCAATCTCCTCTCCAGCCAGTTATAGCTTCTGAAAACTTGCTGGAGGGTCAGCTATGAGTCAGTGCCAACTCCATGGCACTTAACACCAGTTTATCATAGATGCCTGCACGTGATAAGTGCTTAATGCAAGTTAGCTACATGAGTAATCGAATTATTGTTATTCACTCATCTGTAGGCTACTTCCTACTCAAACCCACTGCTGTCAGGTAGATTTGACTTGTGATGACCCTCTGTCGGGTTTCTGAAGCTGTAAGTTTCGGGGAGGAAACGGCCTCATCCTCCTCCTTCAGAGCGGCTGGTGGGTCTTGACCCTTTTCAGTGAGCAGTCTTACATGCACTGCACTCCTCCACCAGGGTTCCTTCATCTGTATGATAGGAGTAGTAATAATAACACCTGTCTTGTCAATCTTAAGGCGCTGTAAAGAGAGAAGATAGGCAGAGATGGGGACAGGAAATGTGCGTGTGCGCGTGTGAAGTGGTAGTCATGGTCACCGGAGCCTCGGTGAGAAAGTCTTGTTTGAGCAGAGACCTAAATGGTGCTTTGAAGCTGAGACTTGGTACCCACAAGAGAGGGACTGTGACGGGCCTGTCCTTGCAGATATATACCACTAGATCCAGCCCCAGCCTGAGCACTCTGTCCTGGAAGGGGCTGACAGATCTGGAACTAGGGTGAGACAGATTAAATGGCCAACATTTCTGCTCCCCTTCCAGCTAATGGGCATCTTTGGGTAATGAGTAAGGGGGCAGAGGTAAGGCCTCAAGGGCTTTCCCATAAAACAGAAAGTCAGATGCCGGGTCCTACCTGCCGCCCCACCCTTGGCTCCTGGTTTGTAGTTTCCTTTCTCTTGAGGACACCCGCCCGTCTGCTCTGGAAGGGATTACCTGCTTTTTTATCAGCCTCTGCAGCTCTCTGTCCTACCTTGGTGCTCCTGAGCTCCTACCCTGGACTGCACATCTCAGACCCTAACCCTGTGCTCACGAGCCCCCCTGCCTGCCTCCTGGGCTCTTTCAATGTACAGTGAATTCACTGCCCTCGACTTGGGACACCCGAGCCCTCAACCATAGGCACCTGAGCCTTTCACTTTTGTACTCCAATGTTCTATAAGTTCTTCCTTTGAACTACTCTCCCATTTCAGGTATATGAGCACTGGGGGACTCCCATTCCTGCTGCTTCTTTCCTCCCTGGTTCCAGCACACATATACACCACTACTTTCTAGATTAAGTAGAGCTGGGCAAGGAAGGGGTAGAGGGAGTGTGATGAGGATTACAGACCCTGCTAGATGGATATAGAACTGTAGCCACAGCCTCGGAAGCCATTGGAGTGTTAGTCATGTCCTTTGGCAATTTTGGGAGCCTAGAGACTTAGCTTGCTCCCCCTTGGTGCTTGGAGTTGAATTCGAGCAACTATTCATGGGCTGAGAGTTGCTCTCTTCAACAGTAGGATATGAGTCCAGAGATTGAGGGACAGAGGGCTTCTCTGAGCTTCAGGCTCCTCTTCCATAAAAGGGATATGACAGTCCTCCCCATCACAAAGTCATCAGGTAGGTTTGGTGAATTGATGTCTAAGAAGCACTGAGTATAGTACTTGGCACATGATGAAGATGCTACTGTTACTTGTGCATCAATGATTTGTTCATTTATTAATTCCTCCTTTGGGCATATACTAATTGTCATCTGTCTTAGCCCTTTACTGAGTCTGGAGATAGAGAATGAATTAGATATGGGGCTGGTGCTTGTGGAGAACACAGAGGCTAATGAAGTTACAAGGGCTTGTTGTCAGGCCAAAACAGCAAAGAGATGCTGTTGGGGAAAACAGCAGTAGGTCAGGGCCAGGGGAGGCTTCCTGTTTTAATTGAATGGAAACAACCACTTGTGGGGTAGTTTTGGGTCATTCTACTAGCAAGACACAATTGCATTTTGATTTAGGCCTTTCATTTCCAAGTAGCAACCAGAAGAATGGTTCCCTCTATTACTGGTGCCTTTGGGTCCCAGAGGAGTCTTGGTGGCGTGCTGTGTTATGTGTTGGTCTGTGGCTTGAGTCCACCAGCTTCTCTGTGGAAGAAAGATGAGGCACAATCTTGGAAATCCGATGGCATGTTGCCATGAGTTACAATCAACTCCATAGCAGTGGATTTGGTTTTGAGTTTTAGATCCCAGAGACCATGCTTTGAAGGAGCAACATGGTGAACTTTGGCCTCTATCACGATGGCCCTGGACATCATTATTCCTCATTGTCCCCATGCTCTGTGTCAGGTATTGCTCTTGTTACAGCAGAGAATAATAGACTCTACTCCCTGGGTAGACAGAGTTTAGATTTTGATAAGGAGCAAGACAGTCTGGTGGGCCTGGTTGCCTTGATCCTCCTGGGTAGGGTCACATCTGGCTCCTTCAAGGCTAAGCTGAGCCTTTTTGTCCCACATTTCTTCTAGGATTCATGTGGGGCCTGGTCACTCCTCCTCCTCCAGACTGGATGCTGTCACCCATGATCTCTTTCTGGACCCAGGCTGGTCCCGGACGTGCATGGCACCACTCAACCTGGATATGACCGCCCAGGCCCCGTCCCAGGTGATGGCTGCTCTTAGCAGCAGCAGCCTTCGAGGTGGTGGTTTTGGACTGAGTACCTCTGTTCAAGGACACCCCCGATCCCTTCTTCACTCCCTCCCCGTGTGTGCAGCCTAGCCTCTGGTCCTCGAGGATGTGTGTGTGTGTGTGTGTGTGTGTGTGTGTGTGTGTGTGTGTGGCGTGTGCATGAGCTGGCTCGCCTGCCCTCTGTGTAATGTTTCGTTTCGCTCTGGAATTATATTTCCTGATTTAACAACTGCAAGTGTTTGCTGCAGCTTTACTGCCTTAAAAATGTTTTCTAATAATCCCCAGGTGTTTCACGCACATACAATAGCCTGGCTTGTTACAGCCCAATTAAATCCTTATTTGAGATGCTTAATTAAAACTCTGAACAGAACAAGCCATAAAGCTTGCACCCTGCCAGCCTCACGCCAAAAGTGCCTGTTCCCCCTGTTCCCTACCCCTAACCCCATTCCGTCCCGGGGCATGTGTACTTTTCGGTTTTTGATGAAAAGGCGTGCAGTATTCTGCCTGAGACTGAGCTGGATTACCAAGGACGGCCCTCTCTGAACCGGTGGGCTCCCCACCCTCACTTGGAACCAGCTTTTAAGCTTTCTCTAGAGGAGCATTTCTCAACTTTGGCCCTACTGACATTTGGCCTTTTTGAGGGGAACAGCCCTGTACATTGTAAGATGTTTAGGAGTTTCCAGTGGCCTAAATTAAGTGTTGGGTTATTAAAGAAAAGATTTCTAGTTCAGACCTTCCGAGGAACATCTCAGAGGTAGAGGCTGGTGAGCAGCTTCTCAAATGCCATGGCCTTGACTTCTCCATGGAGCACTTCTGCTGACACATGCGTGGATGCCGTGAGTTGGGGTTGACTTCAGGGCAACTAACCACATCAAACAGCTTCCCTGGCCTCGCACCCCCTGAATGCCAGTCATAACTTCCCAGTCCCTGTTGTGAAAATCTGTCTCTACACTTTGGCAGATGCCCCCTGCGAGCAACAGTGTCCCCATTTTAGAACTAATGGCTTAGAAGACACCAGTAGATACCCAACAACAGCAGATACCCAGAGCTGGGGGGCAGCTGATTCTTATCCTGTCCTGATGAAGTTCTAACAGAATGGGGGCACTCTGTCTGCCACCAGTAACAAGAAAGCCCAGGATAACAGGGACATGCCTGGTGAAACTGCTGGACAAATGGCCCTGTTACAATACCCACAACACACATCTCTGCCTGGAGGGCTAACTTTTTTTCACATTTTCTTGTCTTTACCGGTTCTCCTATCCTCTTATTGGCTTAGGGAAGAATGGAACCAAGTCCCTTTTGAGTGGTGCTGCCCTTGAGACAGGACCTGGAAGCCGTGTGGCCACCTTATCCCAGTTTGCCTGGAGTTTTCCTTGTTTTTGCACTCAGAGTCCCAGGTCTGGGGAACCTCTCAGCCCTCAGCAAACTGGTGCTTTGGAGAGATGTGCCCATCACTTGTTCCCTTGGCTGATCCCTGAGGGAGAGAGAGCAGCCAGTAGGTAATGCGTCTGCCCCAGCCCTGTGGGTCAGGTGTCACCACCTTCGTGACTGTGCTGCACTTCTCACCTCCAGGATGGCTGTTTGCACCCATCCAGAGGCACTGTGGGAGATAGACTTGGTGATGTGCTACCACAAAGTTTACAGCTAAGAAAACCCTACCCTGCAATATGTGGGGTTTCCACTAGTCAGGACTGACTCAGGGGCAACAGCATGTTTTTGTTTCCTGTTTTTTTTGTTTTGTTTTGTGTGTGTGTAGATGAAGAAACTGAGGCTCAGACAGACCAACAATCAAACCTTTTAAGATCTCACAGATGAAAGACTTGGGCACCTAATTTTGATCCACAAAAGGTCTTCCTGTGGAAAGTGTGTTATAGTCACACAGTAGAATACTGTACAGCCCTAAAGAACAATTAAGTATTTGTAAAATATGACACAGAATGGCAGAATCTAGAGAGCATTATGTTGAGTGAAATAACTCCATCACAAAAGGACAAATACTCCATAAGACTACTTTTTTGAAAATGGGACGATAACTAAGCATAACATGTATAAATGTTCAGTAGGGAATGAGAGAAGGGGTTGGGGAAAGGGAGTGGGGAAATTCACTAGGATAAGCAGAGGTTAGGGGTGAAGGAATAAGAAAGATGCAGTGAGGGCTTGAAGAGACAGTGGTAAAGGCATGGATAAATAATAATTACATAAAATACAGTGTATATGAATTATTACATGAAACACATGTATATGAATGTTTGAAACAAAATACATATGAACAAATCTCAGTGTATATGAATGATTGTGTACAAATCAGTTGTTTTTAAAAAAGAGGTCTCTCTTTGGCCTTGAACTGACCAGGTAGTGGAGGAAGTGGATGATACGACCTCAGGTTGACTCAGAGGTGGTGGTGGAGGGAGGTGGTGGTGCAGGGAGGCCTCAGCACCTGGACATAAGCTTGGAGGATCTTTGGCCCGCTGGGCATTGGGGGTTCTACTTCTAAAATTAGTGCAACTCTATGAATAACCATGATTCGATTGCATCCAGTCGTGGGGATGGCACAGAGTTTCATCATGTTGTGCATGGGATTGCACATCCAGAATAGTTGCCAACGAGTGCTTGACTTGTTGTTGTTGTTAAGTGTCCATCACGCTGTCTCTGACTCACAGCGACCCCATGTACAATAGAATGCAATGTTCCGCCCTCACAGTTCCATCCTCATAGTAGTTGCTGTTGGAGCCCATTGTTGCGGAATGTGTCAGTCAATTTTTTTGCTTACTCTTTACCAAGCATCATGTCCTTTTTTTAGGGACTAGTCCTTCTTGGAAACATATTTAAAGTATGTGGATGAAGTCTCACCTTCCTCATTTCTAAGAAACATTCTGGCACATGGATTATCTAGTGACATTTTCAGCTTGAGAGAAAAGTGAGTGGAGCCGGGGAGCTAACTGTTCAGTACCTGTTTCTGATCAACAAGAGAGCTGCTGGAAGAGGGAACAGCATAGGACCTGGGAGGCAGCAAGTGACATGCAGAGGACCTGGGAGCAGAGTTCATAGCTTGCCACAGAGAACCCAGAGAATTGGAAAAATTCCAGGTTCCCATTTCTATAGTGTTGCAAGTTGACCCAAGGAGACAGAAGGGGAGGCATGGTTCCTAAGGAAACCTGTGTGGTTATGTGTGGGATGCTCTCTAGTGAGATCAGATTGATAATGGACATATTCCAAGGTAGCAAAGGAAGGAGGTGGATCATAAAGGAAATAATTCCTACGACATACTCTCTCCCAGGAGGGCTTTCAGATGCTGAGAGTTTAAGCAGCATATAGAATATGCTTAGAGAAAATAACTATAAATAATAATAACCAAACCATTTGCTGTCAGATTAATTCTGATGTATGGAGGTGGCACGGAGTCAGTCAAAGTGGAACTGCTCCATAGGATTTTCATGCCTGTGACCTTTTGCAAGCAGATATGCCTCTGAGGGAGTTTGAACTGCCAACTTTTGGGATTATAGCTGTGTGCTCATCATTTGTGCCTCCCAAGGATTCCTAAATAGTAACAATGGCTGTTAATTGTTGAGTGTTTACTCTGTACCAGGCACAGTGCTCAGTGTTCTGTTTTACAAGCTCAAGTGGTTTTCCCAATAGACTAATGAGAAAGGAGGAAGGATTGATTGACTCCATTCTTTTTTTCCTTTTCCTTTACTACTGGAACACCCTTTCTGTGAACTAAAGTGCACCTTCCTTACAGAACCCTGACGATTTGCATGAGGGACCAACAGATCAGGGAGTCAGACTCACACCTGTGAGCAGGCTTCCTTCCTCCATTACAGACCTGAGTCTCCTGCTTACTCTGTGGACTTGGGCTAGAGAGAAACAACTCCAGGGGCCTGCACTGGAGCTGAGGATGGGGGCTCAGCTGAGTTCCTGGGTCCGGCTTTCTTCTCAGCATATCCCCCAGAACAAAGGGAGGTGGGCACAGGAGCATGGGAAGCCAGCCAGATGCCAGATCAGTCAGTGGTAAGGTGCCTCTACAGAAACCAATTCACAGAGCAATCACTTGTCCAAGGGTCGGTTTCAAACAGGGAGTGAGCTGACCAAGTCTCCCACCAAAAACACCATCAGACATCATGATGCCAACTGCATTTTTTTTCCAGATGAAAAACTAAGGCACAGGCTATGCCATCTGCCTAAAGTCACACCTCTGGTGAGTTAGTGGTAGAAGCAGACCGCATGGTTTGTCAAACTCAGTGATGGGCATGAAGCACATTCTCAATAAATAGGCATTCTTGTCCCTTGGGTGGCGTAGTTTATAGCATGTTGTTCTGATGACCGAAGGTTGGCAGTTCAAATCCACCAGCCATTCCATAGAAGAAAGAGGCAATCTCTGCTCTCATTAAAGTTCACAGCTTGGAAAACCTGAGGGCAGGTCACCATGAGTTGGAATCAACTTGACAGTAGTAGGTTTGGGTTGGGCTTCCCTTTTATAGACTTTCAAGAATAGTAATGTTAAGGGGAGGTCTCTGAGCAGACTGTAGAGTGGAGCAAGAAGATGGGAAAGAGGAAGGCTGGGGAAAGGAGCCATTGTTCACAAGGTCTCTGTGAGTCATTGTTGACTCAACAGCACATAACAACAATGGAGGGAAGGAAGAGCCTTTTCCTTTTCTGTTGAGAACAAGTAAAGCACAGAGCTCCATGTTGATAATGACAAGGAAGAATCAGAACTCTTGACTCTTGTTTTGCCTTTGTTGCTGAAGGGAAGGACGACTTGCCAACTTAAAAAGGCATCTTAGACCTCAGGAAGAAGAGTGGCCTCAGAGTCTCCTGGGCTGGAGCCCACGTCAGGTGAGCCCCTGTCTCCACACGCTGCTTTGGACACGACGCCTCACTACCATGACCTCTGGAGGGAGTGGATGGGAGAGCCCTGGAAGGTTGACCATAATGATGGTTTTAGGAGAATGGTTTCCAGAAACTACAGACCCAGGAACTTGCTTGAAACGGAGGTGTATGAGAATTCAGAAGAGGATACTATGAGCGCCAAGACCCAGCATGGGTTCACCGTGAACAGAAACAGAACTTTTTAGATGACTTATTTTGTGCTTCATGCTACGTTGAGGCGAAGCAAAATTAAACTTCCTTCTATCTTGAGTGCTACCTTAGACCCAGGAAATGCACTGTGTTTGAACTCAATGTAACTTTTGCATATGCTTCTCAAGTTCACCTGGTGTACGGAATGGAGAGTTTATTGCTGTGTTACTTACAATAGCAAAGAGATGCAAGCAACCCAAGTGTCCACCAACAATGGATAGAAAAAAACTATGATATTGTCATACAGAGAGACACCGTTGCTCTTGAGTACTTTAGAGAGGTCCCTAACCGCAGACTTTCCCATCGCAATACGTTTTTTTTATTTCCTGGCTATTGGTGCCAAGAGTGTTGACCGTGGAGCCGAGCAAACTGAAGCTGTGAACAATCTCAATCTCTTCGCCATCCATCCTGATGCTACCGATTGGTAAGGTGCGCCTGATACAGGCCATGGTTTTTGCAATCACTTGTTATGCATCAGAGAGTTGGACAATGACTAGGGAGGATAGAAGAATTGACGCCTTTGAGCTGTGGTGCTGGAGAAGAATATTGAATGTACCATGGACTGCCAAGAAAACAAACAGATTCATCCTAGAGAGGGTTAAACCAGGCTGCTCCTTGGAGGCAAGGATTCTGGGGCCTGACATACTTTGGACATGTTGTAAGGAGAGACAGGTCTTTAGAGAGGGACATCATGCTGGGTAGAGTGGAGGGACAGCGCAGGAGGGGAAGACCCTCTATGAGGTGGATTGATTCAGTGACTGGGGTAATCGGGATGGGTGTGTCTGAGGCAATGAGATTGGCACAGGATAGAGCAGGGTTTAGGGCTGTTTTACATAGGGTCGCTATGAGTCGCAAACGACTCGATGGCACATAACAACAACAAACAACAACAATTGTCATACAATGGAATACTAGCAGCACTGAAAAACAACGAACTCATAAAACATTACACAACATAGGGGACCCTGGAAGACATAATGCTGAGTGAAATCTCGACTGAGGACAAATACTGCTCAGCACCACTGTTATAAAGCAGGTCTGACATGGGGATTGAGAGGAGGATAGGCTAAGAGTGGATAGAAAATGGCCATTGCATTGGGATAATTGAAGGAAAGAACTGTTTAAAAGGAATATATGATTAGGCATTGTATGTATGACAACAAGAAGAAGAGGTACATCATTGCAGAGAGGACTGGGTGGGGGAAGGTGATTATGCAACACTGAATAAATATTAAAAAAAATGTGACGGGGAAGAGGGAGTGGAGAGGGGTTAAAATGTGTAACAATGAATGAATGAATGAAAATCTTAACTTCTCTGTAAATGTTTGTTAAAATAACACTTAAAATAAAATTTTATTTTTAAAAAGGAGACTTTGGTGAAATAATGACTGGCTCAATGGTTGCACTTGTTCAGTTGTGCTTGTTCAAAGATGGTCCTGCCAGCATGTAAAAGGGTTTCTGTTAGAGCCATAGGAATCTGGCCTCAGCTTGTACGCATAGGGTATGTTGTTGTTATATGTATTGGTTGACTGTGACTCTTAGTGACTCTGTGGACAGCAGATCAAAACTTTGCCCTATCCTTTGCCATCCTCATGACCTCTGACATGCTCAAGTCCATTGTTAGTCACTGTGTCAGTCCATTTTGTTGAAGGTCTTCCTTTCTTCCTCTGACCCTGCACCATTCCCAGCATGATGTCTTTTTCTCAGGACTCACCCCATCTGATACCTGCCCAAAGAATAGGGGACCAAGCTTCACTGTCTTTGCCTCTAGGGAGCATCCTGGTTGCATGTTCTTCAAGAAAGGCACATTCTTTTGATAGTCCGTGAGATATTCAGAACGTTTCTCCAACACCACAATTTAAAAGCACTGATTCTTTTTCTGTCATCCTTATTGATTGTCCAACTTTCAGATGATTAGGAAGCAATTGAAAATACCCTGACTTGGATTGGATGCTCTTTAGTCTCTTAACTGACATTATTGTTCTTTAGCACTTTATAGAAGTCCTAGGATATAGGCTATAAGAACTAGACCCCTTCTTATTATCTCAGGTAACAAGAGTCTATTGCTAGAATATGTATACAGGGCAGTGGTGGTTTGGTGATGCATTCTCACCCTCTGTGCGGAGACTCAGGTTTGATTCCCAGCCAGTGTGCCTCAAGCACAGCCACCACCAGTCTGTCATGGGAAGCTTGTATATTCCTATCATGCTGAACAGGTTTCAGTGGTGCTTAGAGACTCAGACAGACTAGAAAAAAAATTGACTATCAACTTCCATATGTATTACAACCATATGAATTACAGCCGTCTGATCCAGTTATACATGCGGTTGCCACGAGTGAGGCTGGCCCAGTGGCAGCTAACGGTTACAGAGCAACACACATATTATTGTTGTAGGTGCAGCTGAGTTGTCTGTGACTCATAGTAACCCTATGAACAGCAGATCTAAAACCTGTCTGACATTGATGCTGCAACACCCTTATCATTCCCATTGCTGCGGTCACCCTGACGGCACATCCTGTTAAGGACCTTTCTCTCTTTTGCCGGTCCTCTACTTTTTTGAAGCATGATATCCCTTTGGGCATGTTGTTATGGAATAGTTTCTCTTAACATCATGCCCAAAACATGTGAGATGATGCTTCATCATCCTTGCCTTCAAGGAGCGTGCTAGCTGTTCTTTATCCAAGACAAGACATACTGTTTTGTTCGCTTCAGTCTTATCAGATACTAAGTACTTTCTTCCAGAACCACAGCTCAGAGGCATCCATTCTTCTGTTATCCTTGTTCATTGTCCAGCTCTCAGGTGCATAGTAGGTGATTGGAAAAACCATGGCTTTGATCACGTACACCTTAATTTTTAAACTGACATCATTACTCTTTAAGGACTTTGGAGAGGTCCCTGACATCAGACTTTCCCAATGCATTGTGGCTCCTGATCTAACTGCTGGTATCAAGGATGTTGATTGTAGATCCAAGCAAGATGAAGTTGTTGGCAATCTCAATCTTATCTCCATCTGTCATTATGTTGCCTATTCCTATTGGCCAAGTGGGAAAGCTTTTTGTTTTCTTGATTGTAGAGATTACATCTCATTGTGTTGAGATGTAATCAGTATTGAAGGCTGCAGCCCTTGATTTTCTGCAGTGAGTGCTTCAGGTCCTCCTTGCTTTCAGCAAGCAAGGTTGTATTATCTACATATCACAGGTTGTTGATGAGTTTTCTCCAATTCTGATGCTACATTCCTCCTCATAAAGTCTAGCTTCTCAAATTGTTTGCTCAGCATACAGATTGAGTAAGTATGGAGAAAGGACAGAACCAGGGCTTGGACAGGACCCTGGCTGAAAGGTGCTTTGAGATCCAGGATGTTCCAGGGGACCTCAGCCACAGGAGGACACTCACGGACAAGACTCAGTTTCTCCTGCTGCTGCTCGGCTTTCCTGATTGCCCCATTGTCCTCTCAGTCTCTTCTCGGCTTCTGTTCACACACTGCCCCATATCTGTCACTTGGGCACAGGCCTGTATGGCCTCTCCATCCTCTCATGACCTCATGGCCCTTCAGCTCTACCTGCCAATCACTTCATGTTCTGAATTTTCCATTTCTTATTTCCCAGAGAGTGAATCAGATTTGACCATCTCCTGTTCACATGTGGATGCTGGTCACCTGTGGATGGGCTGCTGGCTTTGCTCTATCAGTTGAAGCTTGGGGGAAAGGCCGGCCAAAGGGGTCACAAGATACGAAACAGAGGAGTCCACGCTCAGCCCCTTCAATAGATGTACTGGCTCGAGGATGGCCACCATGGATAATAAAATGATAATTGTTATTATTGATCGTGTGGCAGGTATAAATAGGCTTATTAAATTCTCGGGTTATGTGAAATTGTGAGAAATTGCAATTACATGGGATGACAGCGGCAACATTTATAAAGATCTTGTGGGTTCTGTAGTTTCCATGAAACCACCCTCTCCCTTTGTAGGTCTCAGCACAGCTCCAGCTTCTGGCTGTTCTTTCTTCTTGGTCCCCACCACCCCACAAAGGTCACCAGCATGGTCTGTCCATCTTGTCGGCACATTATGTCTGCTCTCTTGTTTGTGAAGTGCTCTTTCTCCACTCTGAACCCAGTCTGACAAGGTGAATAGTAAAAGATGAATGTCCCTGCATGTTCCAAATCCAGTTGCATGAGGTGGAAGGCAAAAGCATGCTGTGAAAGTTGGTGTGAAAGAGTTTTAGGACTTTATTTTATTTTACCAGAGATCTTATAATGATGCTCACTGTGGTGTGGGGCCAAAAAGAAAAGCTTTCTGAGAAAATTTCTAGGCCGTATTATTAGAAGGTTAAAACATAAAACAAAGGAGGTGATCATGACACTTGGCCCTGCATGGGGCAGGCTATAGCCAATATATTACACTGAATTCTTGATTTGTCGTTTCAGGTGGGTGGTTTACAACTCATGGCTACTGTTGTGTTTTGAAAAGGCCTGTGACTGACCATTAGGAAGCAGCTTGCCAGGCCTTACTTCTGAGGTACCTTTGAGTGAGTTTGAACCACAGTCTCTCAGTCAGTAATCTCACACTTAACCATTTGTGCCACCCAAAGATCATCTTAGTTCTTGATCCTGTTTAAGAGGGCGTTCTCCAGATAATAGCTGACATTTGCTATAAACCTACTATGTGCAAGGCACTGTTCTAAGAATGTTCCAGGGGTTAATTAATTCACCCATCCTTGGCACAGCCTTTCAAGATTGATGCCATTTTCTACACACTGGAATGGAGGTGGAGAGAGATTAAGGAGCTTGTTAAGATCATTCAGCTTGAAAGAACTTGAGACCTGGACATTTGTAGAATTGTTTAAGAAATTGAGAATGAGAAAATTTAATGGGCAAATGGTTTGAAGGCAGAGCCCCATTACATACCAGGCAATGCGTGACGCTCAGAAGTGTTTCTTAATTTAGCACAATACTTGAGCGAAGCAGGAATTACTATCCATACTTTATGGATGAGGAGACTGAGGCTCAGAAAGGCGAAGGAACCTGCCCCAGGCCACTGAGCTACTATGTGGGAAAGGCACTAGCCTGGATGTGTGCCAACCACACAAGAGGCTATGTGGATCCCTCAGAGAGGCCTGTGCAGCTCACCACCAGGAAGAACTCAGCATGAGGCCTGTCCACCTGCAGGCTGGGCCGCCCAGAGTGTCTCTGTCGCTAAGGATGCACAAGTCTGGGCTTGGTAATCTGAAAGGATGTTTATTGGAGAGTGTGCTAGGCTTCAGAGCCCTTGGTGATGCTGATGGTGGATGCACTCTATTGCTAACAAAACCTTCCAGCGTCAAGTCCACCCAAGGATGCCTTAGAAGAAAGGCCCGACAGTCTGCTTTCAAACAAAGCAGCATTGAAAACTCCATGGAGCACAGTCGTACCCAGACAGACACAGAGTCGCCATGAGTTGGAATCAAGCACAACGGGCTTACTGAGGGCTTGGGATGAATATGTGTGGAAGAGAGTGAGAGGAAGTGGGATTTAGGAAGAGCTTCTGCCAAGCCCAGAAGGAGCTCCAGAGCTGGACTGTACTGGGGCAGGGGGGCCAGGTCTGCACACCTGTGTTGATTGGATATTGGGTTTGGGCCACTCCTGGGCGGCAGCGTGACCTTGGGTGAGCTTTCTATGGTGAAATCAACCCCAGACCAGGGCTGCAGGCTGAGATTGTCTCCAGCAGAGCTCCTAACAGCTTCCTATGGGGAATCTGAGCATTGCCTCACTGTGTCTACCACACCCCCTTTCTGCTTCTTACATACACTCAAGCCTTATCCAGATTTCTACCACTTTGTCAGTACTGTGAGGACGCTTGCTAATATCCGTCAGCTAGCTTGTTAACAAAAAGCGTTTGAATGTTCTGTTGCGTTTTTATTTTCTCAAATACCCTAGGAGACTGGTATTATTATTATCACCCTTGGATGGGTTCAGGTGTTCAGAATGAAGAGATTGGTCCAAGGATACACAACAGGAAAAGGCAAAGTGGGGACTCACCAGACCTGGCCCCTGACTGCTTGGGTGCCATGAAGTGAGCTCCCTGGCACATATGTGATCGCATCCACTGATGACATGCTGGTTTTCTCACCTTCCAGGCCTTCCCCCACCACTAGCATCACCTCCTGTGACAACACCGATGCCTCTGAACTTCTCTCTCCTGAGCTGCAGACCCCACTTTTCTGTCTGGTTATGCTGCAGGGGATGTCCCAAGAATAACTTGGTCACCTGGTGTCCAAGCTGATGCCATTGTCTGCCCCAGAACTGCAGGGCAGTGAAGAGACAAGAGCTCAGGCTCTGGCATCAGATTGTGCGCATTCTAATCCCGGCTCATCACTTCCTAGGTATGGTCTTGGAGAGTTCCTTAGTCTCTTTGTGCCTCATATTTCTCATCTATGAAATGGGGATAACGATGATAGGGTTGCGATTCAGAAGGTTCCTATGAGGATCAACTGTGCTGATTTGTAGAACTTGGTAAGAGTGTGCTTGGATGAGGGCGGGCGTGTAGTAAGTGCTCAGGAAATGTGGGTTATTTGCATGGGATTCGGATGCAGGAGCTCTCAGTGGGCTTTCCCTTCACATCTGGTGGCTTGCTGGTCCCGTCCTTTCACCTCCCTGGACCTTGGACATGCCTCTTCTTCTTGCTTTGCATCACCACTGCTTCAGTCTTAGCTATCTCTGTCCCTCAACTGGACTGAGAATTTTCCAGGGAGCTGCAGCTTCCACCCCGCTCATCCTCTACTACTTTACTAGCCAGCAGCGTTGACTGGTCTAATAGAAACATGTGATCATGGCATTTCTTTGCTTCCAAGCCTTCTATGGCTCCCTAATGCCCTCGGGTTAAGGCACAGTTTCCCCACTGAGTGTTGTAAGTCTTCTGTGCTCCACCTGTGGGGGAGGTGGAAGGTATTATTTCTAGGTTGCGGATGAGAAAGCAGGCTCATGGATGGAGAGACTTGTCGAGGGTCATGCAGTGAGGACATGGTGGTGTGCTAGGTGTGAATCGACTTGTCTCTGGAGCTCTCGTGTATTCTTCAGTTACCCTTACCTAATCTGTAGTTCCTCTCCTTCAAGGAAGACACAGCTGGTAGGTGGATAGGAACTAGGACCCAGGCTCTGTACCCACTCTGATGGTGAACACAAAATCATTGCACGTTTCCAGAATGCTCATGACCCCCAAACAGCTTGGACTTGGTTCAGCAGCCCAGCCACTTCCCTTCTGGTCTGGTCTGAGTGACCCCAGGTAGTGACCCTCCTCATTCCCTGGCCACAGCCACCATCCAGAGCTCAGATCACAATTGCTCCAGTGCTCAGACCACTTCTTTGTGACTGTGTCGAGAACTCAGCCTCCCATCCCTTTAATGGTTGCATTTGCCATTAGAGATAAAGTGTATTGTGTTTGCCTCCTTTGTAAGTTGGGCCCCAGTCCAGGCAGCTCCCAGTTATAAATATGATAAACAGCAACTTCATGGAAACAGTGACTTCATGATGCTTTTCCGAGGTAGAGCCCTTCAGGATTCTATAGGTTTCTGTAATCTTCTGACAGGTTCTCTGGCCTCTGCAACTGCCTAGTGCCAGTTCCTCCAGGGCATTCTCCCAGGCCAGGGACAGGGCTGGCCCTACTGCGGGGCAATGTGGTTCTTTGTGCTAGCTTCCTAGGGCTGTTGTAACGGATGGCCACAAAGTAGTAGGATGGTTTTTAAACAACAGAAGTGAATTGCCTCATAGTTTTGGCATCTGCAGGGCTCCACTCTCTCTGTAGGCTCACTGTCAGCTTCTAGCAGCCCCAGGCTGTGCTTCGCTTGTATTTATTTTCAAATGTTCATCTTTTCTCTGTCCATGTGTCTTTGTTTCTCTTTTCTTTGTTTGTAAGGGCACCACTTATATAGGGTTGAAAAGACTTCAAACTCATTGCCGTTAAATTGTAACAGATGCATAGCTGACCCTCTCCTGGATTCACAGCAGCTGTAAATCATATGGGAGGAGACTGCCCCTTTTCTCCAATGCAGCAGCTGCTAAACAGCCTGCCTTTGAATGAGGAGTGCAACTCCCTACCCACTAGTCCGCCTTATTCCAGTATGACCTCAGAGTAACTGGTAATGTCTTTAAAGACTCTATTTTCAAATAAGGTCACAAAAAATTCACAGTTATCAACTGTTAGGACTGCATCATAAATTTTGGGGGACACAGTTCAGTCTGCAATGATTCTACAGGTGGGAATGCAGGCAGGGTATTACAGTGAAGGAGCAGGAATGGTGGCCTGGGGTGGCAGACCGGTCTATGCAGTGAATGGTATACAGGTAGAGGGTGCAGCCTCTAGAGCCTAGCTCAGCAGATACAGCAGGAGGAGCTTAGAACAGGTGATTCCCAGTCGTGTGGACAAGGCATCAGATTCCAGAAATAGGATCCCAAGTCTGGAGGGCCAGCAAGTGCTGAGAATGCCCTCTGTGCCTACCCGGGCAGGTCTGGGATTCTGGTGGGTTATAAGAAAGACAAGGGATCTAGGGGCTCAGAAGCAAGAAACTTATTATAGTGTGGTAGTTAAGGGTGTACTCTGTGAAGCTAGGCCACTGGGGTTCTAATCTCCATTTCCCTTGATGTGAAGTCTTAGCAAGTTACTTCACTTCCTCGGCCTCAGTTCCCCCGCCTGAAAATTGAGGATGAGAATCCCTGGCATGGGCTTCATAGAATTTTAGTGAGGCTCAGAAGGATAAGGCCTGTAAGAGGCTTAACCTGGGCCTAGGACATAGCAGCTGCTCAGTGCAAGTCCAGTGTGGACACTGTTAACACGGTGGTCACCACGGTCAGTGAGACTGTGAATCTGGACTATTTTAGGCTGAGATGGTGGCTGGAGCAAACTCTGGTCTCAGCAGGACATGCAGAAAGGGGACCCTGTGAATCCCGAGGGTGGCCTACAGACCATCCTGTGAGGACAGAGGCCGCCAAGCTTTTCTGAGCCGGCCTGGAGTCTGATCTGTGTCCACCGTGCTGTGGGTGAGGCTGGGCCAGGATAGCTCTCTCTGCCACATCCAGCTCCAAGCAATTACGCATCCAGGCCCCTGGGAGGAGCGCTCAGTGGCAATCAGAGGGTAACCTTGACCTCCTTGGCTCAGTGCTGCAGCTGCTGCCTACCTCCCGCCTCCAAGGTGCATGTGTGTTCTTGAAGGGCAGCTCCCCACTGCACAGAGAGCGCTCCCTCTCCTCCTCCTGCTCTGCCAGGCGAGTGGTTGGGAGAGGGCTCCTGAGCGACCCCAGCCAGGATGCGGTTCTACCAAGATAATGGACCTCATTTAGCCTTTGCATCCTGCAAAAATCACTCATGGCCTGGATGCTTTTCTTAGAGATGCATGACGTCTTCAGCTCTGTGCTTGTGTGGGTGTGAGCGAGGCATGTCTGGTATGTATGCTGTGTGTGTACATGTGTATGAATATAGCTCCAACGAGGGAAATGCATAAATGATGTGTGTGCAGGCAGGAGTCGAGTGTGAGGTGTGTGTGTCCATGTGTACAAAAAGGAGAAGTGGTGATGGTAAGTGTGTCTGGAGTGTATGTTTGTATGTGTGTGCAGATAAATGTGTATGGATATGTTACATGTGTATGAATGTGCACAGGGGAGGTTGGACGGCAAGTGTGTGTCTGTGTGTGTACATGTGAGTGTAGACAGTGCCGTAACGTGTAGGGGATGCATGCGTGTGCACATGCCTGTACGCGCTCGTGTGACAGAAGGAGGAGTTGAAGGGTGTGCGTGTGTTTGTGGGCACAGGAAGTGGAGCCGTGTGTGAAGAGAGCGTGCGTGCTTGGCAGTGGGAATGTGGGTGATGTGTGCAGGAATAGGAGGGAGACGGGGGTGTGTCTGTGAGGGGAGGTGGGAGGGGCGTGCAGGAGTCAAAGGGGATGGAGGAATGTGCACTCATGTGGAGGGGAGAGAGGGGATGGGTGTGTGGGCATCCTGCGTATGAGGCTGATGAGACGGGGCGGAGGGTGTGTAGGGCTTTGGTTTTAGGATGTAGTGACATTCGTCTCCCTGCCACCCCCTCTCCACCAGCTCGGGCCTGTACATTTCAAATACTTCATTGTCAGCCCTGGTAAAGCCTTTATTTATAAAGCGCGGGTGTTTCATTCAGCTTAACTGAAAAGGCCTTTAAATCACCGCAGCTGGGAAGGGCTAATTGCAGTTAGAGTTGTCAAGGACTCTCTTGTCTGCTTTTGCCATCTGTGACATAGTGAATGCAAAGATCATTTTAAACATAGGCAGTTAATGTAGAGAATAATTTGAGAGCTTTAGATATTTATGGTAAATTATTTAACTTTATAGTTGAGTTTTATTGCCTCATTATTCTATGTGTGAAGAATCTTGGCGTTTTCTGTGACTCGGCACTTTGTGGAGTTTCACTTTGCAGCACTCAGGAGTAAAGTTACTCTCCAGGGAAAGCAGCTCCAAGCACTTCTGACGTCTTCTAAGGAGGGGCTCTCTGATCTTTGCCCATTGGCTGATGGCCATGGCTTCTCTTTGCTCTGCTAATGGGGTCTCTGGACAGGCTTGGGACTTTGCTCACCACCAAAGCTGCCAGCAGCACTGCTCCTACCCCTGTTCTGTCATCCTTGTCGCTTGCTCTTAGATGATGGCCTGGGGTCAGGAGGAGCTGGGGCTGGGGGAGGATGATGCCTGGGCTCTTGTCTGCATTTGTGCCAGAGGTCATTGGAGGGGGACAGTGGTGGCTCAGTGGTAGAATTCTCACCTTCCATGTTAGTAACTAGGGTTCAGTTCCCAACCAGTGAACTTCATATGCAGCTATTGCCTGAGGTTGCATATTGCTGTAATGATCAAGCTGGCTCCTTCTGCACTCTGCCTGGACATCATTAGGGAAGGCACTGGTCGTTTCTGTAACACTGAGCTAACTGGGTGTCACAGGCCATGGTGCAGAGATGAGTCTCCCCAGTAATTTATGCTCTTTTAGGGGTCTGGAACCTTAGACTTCCCCATTCGAGAAGATAGCCTGTCCTTTCAGCTGTACGCAGTGTACTGCAGTCCGAGGGTCCTGGCAGGAGCGCTGCCACAGGTGCTGTATCCTTTAGCACTAACATTTTCAGACCCCAAGACTGCTCCAGACCCCAAGACTCTGCGCTGAGGGCTCTTTCAAAACCAGATGCACTTCAGCACTGGGGGTGCTGAAGCTTCCAGGAGGAGTCCTCAGCCAATGACCAGTGGGAACTATAAGGACAAAAAACCATGAGATAACCTTGGGGCATATCCTACCAGACACACGTCCCTGGAGTTCCAGCGGCATAGAGCGCAAGCTGCCCTCAGTTAAACCTACTCAACATCAGTCCTCTTTTTAGCGTCTTGCTATTCTTTGTCTTGCTTCTCTTCTTCTTCCCAGTGTTTTCTGGGATCACTGTTCAAGTAAATGTCTTGAACTCAAATATTTGTCTCCTAAGAGAAAATAATGATTCATAGACATTTCAGTAGTTCAAGCTCTTTGCTATTGTAAATAATGCTGCAGTAAACATGTGTGTGAAATATCCATTTACATCACAGCTTTTATTTCTTTAGGACATATATCTAATAGTACAAGTCCTGGACCAAATGATATTTCTATTTTCAGCTTTTTTAAAGAAGCACCAAACTGCTTTCCGTAGAGGTTGAGCCATTTTACATTCTCACTAGCAGAGTGTAAGGGTTCTCATCTCTACACTCTTTGCAGGCCAGCGTTTGTCGTTTACCCTCCTGTTGAACTTTGCCATTGTTGCTGGTGTGAGATGACATCTCACTGATGCTTATATCTGCATCTCCCTAATAGCTAATGATCTTGAGCCACAGCATGGCCTGATGGGCTTGCAGCTGTGACTCTTGCACTCTGCCTACTTTGACTTGACCTTGAACATGGCATGTCTGATGCTTTACACTCTGCTCTTGATGGTTCAGCCTTAATCAGAATGTCTGTGAGAGAGGGCTGGAAGACTTACCTGCAAGAACCACAGCCTTTCCCTAATGGATATGCTAGGATCTCTCAGGGAAAGATCTATTCTTGGGAAGTGCAGGTAACTATTATCTGCAAGCCTCCAGTTCCTAGTTCAAGGTGTTAATGTCTGCCATCAGGTTCAAGCATGATGGCTGGACAAGATTTAGTTGGAACACCAAAGTTATTAGTTGCTGGACTGAAACTGTCACACACACCTCTGAGGTATGTGGCAATGAGCTCTTCCTCACGTCTTTGGCTGGAAGACTGCAGCTCATTCTTCAGACTCAGCTTAAATGTCACCTCCTCTGCCAAGCCTTTCAGCTCCTCCAGGCTTTGGCCGATGTGTTTCCACAGCTCTTTGTTTATAGCTTGGTAATTGCACTTATCACACTGTCTTGTCATTTGTCTGTCTCCACCTCTCCTCCCTGGCAGGGCTGGGAGTTCCTCGAGGGCAGGAACAGTGTTGATTCATCTTCTATGCCCCCAGAGCCCAGGACAGGGTCTCGCACAGCCTTAGTTCAGTGAAGATGACTTGAGCTATTGAATAAATGGATGAGTGTTTGAATGGATAGATAGATAGATAGATAGATAGATAGATAGATAGATAGATAGATAGATGATAGATAGATAAACAGACAGACTGACTTGATGGGTGAATGATGATAGATGGATAGACAGGCAGTTAGATGAGTATTGAAGAGTCATGGCACTCTGTGTTTAAGTTAAGCTTCAGAACTAAGAAACACCGGTTTTCTCCCATAGCTGAATTCTTGGACAGTCCATCTCTGGAATCTTCCATGGAAGCTTGGAGATGGGCAAACAGTGAATGTAGGGTGAGGATCCCTCTAGACTGAAAGGTGAGGTCCCTTCCTCTTCAGTTGGGTGGGGAATAACTGGGGTGGGAGCTGTGGTTTAGGGAGCCTGAGTGGGGCTTGGAGAAGTAGAGCTGCTTCCCCAGGTTCTCCTGGAGCCAGTGGTGTTTGTCCAGCCTTTCTTGGCTCATGTCCCTTCATACATACCACAACAGAGGTGTGTGTGTGTGTGTGTGTGTAAGTCAAGTGAGAGGTGGCAGTCTGCACCCTTCATTATGGGGCCATAGTTGATATGAATTCAGACAGAGAAGGGCCTAAGTATGATACGGCACAGTATGTATGGGAAATCCATGCATTCATCCAGCTTTGCATTCAGAAATTAGGAGGTCGCAGAGGCTGGACAAGAGGCATCAGGAGCAGCCCCTGAAGCCCCTGTCTACTGTGTCACGGTTGCTTTTGTGTGGAGGAGAAAGTAATGTTGCAAGACCTTTCCCTCTGCCCTTCACAGCCCCAGAAGAAATGATCCCCCTGCCACCATGAGGCCCATCCTGGGTCATGTTGGGTATGGACTAACACTCCGTGCTTAGTTCAGCAGGGATAAGAGGAGACCAGAAGGATCAAAGGCTTGTATGCCTGTGTATGCACCCATGTCTGCACATGTGTGTCTGTGCCAGGACCATGTACACAGAAAATCACCATGCTTGTCCTTGCTGACCCCACTCTAGATGTCAGGGATACACCTCAAAGCATCAGAGATCTATATATAATGCTTTGAGCTGTATTACAGAATGATGACAGCACCAGAAGTAGGAGACACGAAAGGACCATGGCGGGGACAGACAGGAGCTCCATGAACCCTGACGATGAGTGATGCCAAGCGCCCAATTGGACAAGGTTACCAACAGCTTTGTTAGGGACAGACTGGAGCACCCTGCACCAGCTTTGGAGCCTGTGGGAGGGCCAGGGCAAGACAAGTACAACTCTAACCTTTGCCCTAACCCTTCCTTGGGGGCTCTAAGGGGCATCTTTCTGCTCCTCTCCCTCCCATCTCCTCCTCTTTAATCCCCAGTTTTCTCTTTGGCCTCCCTTCACTGGCCTGCCCTATTCCAAGCCACCTGGAAGCAGCGTCCTGAACACCCACCATGGGATTGATCACCTTTGAGAATTATTTGAATGCTGTATCCAGAACCTTCTCTCTTTGTCTGTCCCAGCTTTACGGAGTATGTGACTGTACCTGGTCCCAGCCTGGGCTGAACCCTTCTTACCTCCTGCCAGCCTGGTCCGCTGTCCCTCATCATGTCCTATTTGGTCTGCCTATGAAGCCCCAGGTCTTAGAACATCCCGGTGCATTCTCAGTCTGCATCTCACCGTGGCCCTCCTGGTCTGGGCTCTGCACTTTGAGTCTGCATTTGGTTCCTATGACCAAATAAAGGGCAGATCTACTCAGGACAGCTCCACAGTAACTCACTGCCTCTTCCTCCTCTTCTTCTCTGTCTCTCTGTGTGAGTGTGTGTGCACATTCTCTGTTGTGGTGTTGCCTGCCATATTCATGCATTTAATTCACCCTTTAGGTGCTCACTGTCTTATCCATGTGCTGGACAGGGCAGACATAGTCCCTGACCTTTTAAGGTGAACGAGATGGATGGTGAACTTACTTAACTACCCAGAACCATTCTTGGCACCTAGTAGTGCCCAGTAAGCACTTGTGGAATGGCTGAGAATCATTAACTCTACAACAGTCTCATCAACATACAATTCACTATGATTACCAACAGCGAGAGTCTGTAAGGAGTGCTGCTTACCACAAGGCCTCACCTCTCTCGTGTTTTGAACCCACCCACAGCTCCTCAGGAGAGCGAGGGGTGAGCTCCTCCTGTGTGTTTTGCAGCTTGGAAACTCAATAGAGGGTATTTATTAAGAATCAGCTCTAGTTGACCACAATAAGTTCTTGGAGTTATCAACAAAGTGCTCAGAATTTCCTGAGGTTCTTTCTTCCAGGATGCTTTTGGGCAAACTTGAAACTTTTATCTTTTTTTTTTTTAAAGTGTATCTTTTTTTATTATTAATTTTAATGAAAGTTTACAGAGACTTTGGATTTCCATTCATTCACTGTTGCACTTTTCTCCCTGCCCAACCTC
>NW_006399799.1:7089943-7108527 GCF_000299155.1 Elephantulus edwardii | reverse complement strand
CAATAAAACCTAATCACATATCCCTTTTAAACAGTTTTCTCCCTCATCTCTTTCAATGCAGTGTACATAATTTATCCCATCTTTCTCAGTCTCCCCCCAACCCCAATGTCAGTCCCATTTTACAATAGTGGCACTATGCAGTATTTGTCCTTTTGTGACTGAGATATTTCACTCAGCATAATGCCCTCCAGGTTCACCCATTTTGTATATTATTTCATGAATTCTTTGTTTTTCAATGCAACATAGTATTCCATTGTGTGGATATACCACAGTTTCTCTATCCACTCCTTGTGTTATTTCCAACTCTTTGCTGTTTTGAACAAAGCCACAGTAAACATGGGTGTGCCTATGTCTGCTTGGGTGATGGTTATGGTCTCTTTGGGGTATATTCCCAGTAATGAAATTGCTGGGTCAAATGGTATTTCTATTTCCAACTCTTTGAGAAAGTGCCAGACTGCCTTCCATAGTAGTTGCACCATTTTACACTCCCACCAACAGTGAATTAGGGTTCCAGTTTCTCCACAACCTCGCCAGCATTTGTTGTTTGCTGTTCTGTTAAATTTTACTGTTCTTACTGGGGTGAGATGATATCTCATAGTTGTTTTGATTTTAATCTCTCTTAGAGCTGGGGATTTTGAACATTTCTTCAGGTGTTATTGTCTAATAACCCAGTCCGTTAAGCAGTTGTACTGCTTATGGAACTATGAGACCATTTGTTAGAGGAACTTGAGTTAAAACAGGGGGATTAAGAAGCACTTCAAAGCCTTAGGGATGTGTCAGTATAGGACAATGGTCAAGGGCTCAGATTCAAAACCTGGCCATGGTTCTTATTAGCTTTGTGACCTTGGGAAAATAATTTTGACCTCTCTGTGCCTCTGCACTGTGAAATGAGAGTGATGTGAAATGGCTACAACATTATAGGATTACAAAACACAAACCATTTAAAAATTCCGCAAAACACTAGTGTTGAGTCAGTCCCAACTCCCTCCCATTGGGTTTCCGAGAGGGTAAATCTCAACAGAAGGAGATGGGTCATCTGTGGAGTGGCTGGTACATTCATAGTACTGACCTGTTGGTTAGTAGTCCACCATGCACTGCACTGCACCACCAGGGCTCCCAGGTTGCAGTAAGAAAAGCCTGTAAGTTAGTGCCTGGCACACAAGATGTTCTTCATGAGTGTTTGCTGAAATTATTACCCCTTACTCCACTGGTACTGAAGGCGATGTCCATGGGTGTGGTGAGCGTGGATGTGACGAGTCTACACATGGGAACGAGTGTTTGCATTACAGCAGCTGTGTGGGTATAGTCCATGCAGCGCAGGCATTGTGTGTCTCTATGAACGTTTGTGTGCCTGGGACAGTGCATACCATGTTTCTAGGGGGTGTGTGTGGGGATGTGTGTGTGCGCACATGTGAATTCCATGCCCTAGTGAGAAGCAGAGGTTTTGAGTATAGAGGCAATTCTCAGGGTGTATGTGCATTGGAGACAGGGTATGCACACAGTGAGTCCACGCCAGTGCGCACTGCAAGGGCTGCGGGGGGTGGGGGGCTAGGGGGGCATACAGTGGTTGTGCGAGAGCGAGTGTGTGTGGCAGGGAGGCTGGAGCCAGAGCAGCCGCAGCAGCGGGTGGGCTCAGGCTGCCAGGGCTCACGTGGAGACAGGCGGGTTTTAATTGTCCGTGGAGATGATGGGGCTCTGGGGAATTGTCAGCAGCCCTCCGAGAACAGCAGTCGGCTCCTTGCCCTACTTGTTGGCCAACATCCTTCAGCTCCGCTGGCAGCTGCTCCCCTGCACTCCACTTCCTGCTTCTCTCCCTCCCTCCCCTCACCAGCCTCAGAGCTCTTCCTGACCCCCACCCCCTCCCATCCCTTCTTCCTCTCTTCTCCCACCATCCTCTCTGCAGACACTCATAGGTCCAGGGTGGCCCCTCTACCTGCTGACCAGTGGCTTGACTGGAAAAATGAAAACCCATCAAGGTCAAGAGATTTGCCTGGTCAGGCAGCCCCAGCCTCCTCTCCTGCTTCCCAGCACATACAGGTAGACAGGTAGACGTTCCTTTGGATAAGTGAACTAAGGTGTTTCTTTTCAACCTTGAGAATGTAGCAATTACTCTTCCAGATACAGATTCTATAGGCCTGAGACTCAGCATTTCTAACTCAACTTGCCCCACCAGGTGACATGTTAATTTCTTCCTGGGCACAGAGATAGTGACAGCTCCTGCCCAGTTTCTGACCTGCCTGCCTCCTGCCTGCCCTTCAGATTTCAAATTACATGGAAACCCCAAAACCTATTGCCATAGAATCAATTCTGACTCTGTAGGACAGTGAAGAGCTGCCCCCTAGGACATTTAAGGTTGTGATCTTTACAGAAGCAGCCCGCCCTTCCCACAGAGCACCTTCAGGTTTGAACCACTGACTTGTCTGTTAATGGTCAGTTGCTTTCACCTCAGACTTGCCAACTCCCACTGTTACATGAGCCAATAGCGGGGCAGAGAGGCTTTTCCCTGGGACACATACCTGGCTGTACAGTCAGCTGCCTCCCCTAGAGTTCTAGTCACAAGTACAAGCCCACAGCAACACCTCAAGCGGGTGCTTCTGGGGCATAAGGCCCATCAAAGTCTTCCTCTGGAAGCTCACCTCTGATAGCACCCCAAACACCTCACCTTCTCACCCCATTCACCTGAGACAAACTGGGCTTTTGCCCTGACAGTTTATAGTAAGCATGTCTTTCGGGTACAGCCTAATGAGCTCTGGTGGTGGAGTGTTACGCCTTTGGCTGCTAATTGAAAGATCAGTGTTTCAGACACATCACACACTCAATAGGAGAAAGATGCAGCAGTTTGCTTCCATAAAGATTTACAGACTTGGAAGTCCTGCGGGGCAGTGGTACTGTGTCCTGTAGGGTCACTTTGAGTTGGAATCGACTCAACAGTAATGATTTTTGTGGGTGGTTGGGGTTTTTTTTCCAACTTGTCCTAGTGAAGCAAGGCTGAGGTAGTGTATCAACCAGGCCTCTCCAGAGAAGCAGAACCAATATGAGATAACGAATGAAATATATACAAAGAGATTTCTTTTAAACATTTGGCACATGCAGTTGTCGGGGCTGGCAAGTCTGAAATCTGTGGGGCAGGCAGGAAAGTTAAAAACTCGGGCAGGAATTGTAACGTGAAAGTGGAATTTCTTAGGCTCCTAAGGCCTTCAACTCCTAAGGCCCATCGCCAATATCAAGAGTAATCATCTCTACTGAAAATGAATGACATAGATGTTGAGGGAGCTCTGGTGGCACAGTCTTGGGGGGAGGGTTGCATTGCTGACTCAAAGGTGGCACCTCTCTGGCAGTGCACATCTACCAGCCGCTCCACAGAGACAAGTGGGCATTTTCCTCCTGTAAGAGTTATAGCCTTGTAAAAGCCATTGGAGGGTCAACTATGAGTCAATTCCAGTTTAGTGGCAACGAGTGCCAAGTTTTGTATAGATGCTGGCTACATCGACAAAATACTCCAGAGCAGCTCCAAAATAGTTGTTTAAATAGCTGAGCCGTATAGCTGAGCCAGAAAGCTCTGGTGACCTCGTGGTAAGGAGCTGCACTGCCAACCCAAAGCACGCAGTTCAAATCTACCAGCTGCTCGATGGGAGGCAGATAGGCATTCTCCTCCTGTGTGATTTTCTGCCACTGAAAACCTGCTGGAGGGTCAGCAATGAGTCATTTCCAGCTCAGTGACATATAATAATGGCAGTCAAACCATGGCTGAGCCACCGAGGCAACAGACACCCCATCACAGATGGGGATTCCAGAGTGGGATTCTGGAGCTGGAGGGGTGGCAGGGCTCCTCACTCTGCACCTCTTCAAGGCTCCTCCACTTTTGCAGCCTCAAGCTCCTTTGTAGACATACCCCAGAGGGACTCAGACTTGCTGCTCCCTTACAGCTCAGCTTACTGCCACCTGTGCCAGGCATGTGTTCCACATTTATTCACTGTTTTTTTTTTTTAAATCCTTGAATTATACTCTATAAACTCCAGGAAGAGCTTTGTTGACAGTCTTATCCTTAGTACCTCAAATTGTGCCTGGTACCTAGTTGGGGCTCAAAAATACTTACTGCATGAATGCTGTAAGAACAGTAAGAACTAACAAGAGTAGTGGAGAGGAAGGTCATACCCCTCAGCCCATCCCTGATGGAGGAACCACCAAGCTGGCTTCTGGGAGCTAAAATAGAGGTGAAAAGCAGAGACCTTTATCACACGGGTTACAGTCCTTACTTAGACCATGTGCAAACCGTGGCCTACTGGACTCACTCTTGTTTCCAAGACTTGATTTTCTCATCTGTGAATTGAAGTTTACAATCTCTACCTCATTGTGGTTATGTTGTTGTTGTTATGTGCCATCGAGTCGCCTGCAACTCATAGTGACCCTGTGCACAGTATCTCTGTAGCCTACCCTATCCTGAGCCAGCTTCACGGACTCCATCATGCCTACCCCCATTGCCCAGTTACTGTGTCAGTCCAGCTCATCTGGGAGTCTTCCTCTCCTGCTCTGTACCTTCACCTGTCCAAACATATCTTTCTCCAAGGACCGGTCCCTCCTGCCCACATGCCTAAAGTATATGAGACGGAGCTTCAAAATCTTTGCCTCCAAGGAGAAACTTGGTTTCACCCTTTCAAAGACAGACATGTTTGTTCTATTGGTGGCCCAGGACATGTTCAATACTCTTCTTCAGCACCAAAACTCAAAGGTATAGATCCTTCTTCTGTCATCCTTGGTCATTGTCCAGTTCTCAATGCAAAAACCATGGCCTGGATCAGGTGCACTTTAGGCTCTACACTGACATTCGTGTTTGTCAGTACTCTAGGGAGGTCACTGACAGCAGATTTTCCCATTGCATTTCGTCTTTTGATTTCCCTACTGCTGATGCCAAGAGTGTTGATTGTGTAAACTGAAATTATTAACAATCTCAATCTCTTCCCCATCTATCCTGGTGCTGTCAGTTGTTCAGTGATGAGAATCTTTGTCTTCTTGATGTTGAGCTTCCATCCATATTGAAGGCTTGTATTCTTCTTATTATTATTTGTGTGTGTACTGTCAAATTGGATCTGACTGGTACAGGAGGAGATTGCCCCTCCTTCTCCAGTGGAGCATCTGGTGTAGTAGAACCGCATACCTCTGGGTTTGCAATGCAGCTTCTTGCCACTGAGCCACCAGAGCTCCCTAAGACTAATATTCTTAAAATTAAAACTCATTGTTGAGTCAAAACACACTCGTAGCTGATCGTCCAATGAGTTTTTGGAGGCTGTAAATCACGTGGAAGGGAATTTCTTTAGAGCAGCCGCTGGATCAAACCACTTGCCTTTGAGCTGCCAGTGCAGTTGTCTACCTACTAGACCATCCGAGGTCCTTCAGAGTATCTATTGCAGATTCTCAAAGTATCATCGAAATGGTGCTCTAAGGATGGTTCCCTTTGCTTTCCCTTCATCATCTCTGGCCCTGGATGACTGCCCTAATACCCCATCTCCCTGGTTGCTAGGCAACCAGCTAAGGGAGTGAGATGATGCCTGACCCACTGTTTCTCCTAGAGATCCATTTCAGAGTCTTGTGATGATGGCGGATGTTTTCTCACAGGGTTCCTCACTGCTAACTCATTCTCCAGACAGCTTATTCCATGGAAGGGCCCCAAATTAACCCATGCTGGTTGAAGCAACTCAGCATGATGGAGCAGGCACTAGCTTTGGAGCAAGACTATGAGTCCAGATCCAGGCAATATGACTTGATTGAATCTGAGGCACTGAACACATCCCTGAGTCTCAGTTTCCTCATTTGTTAAACATATTGTTGTAAAGTTGAATTTTTTTAAAATGTGACAAATATTTAGTACAGTGAGTTTAAACAGTTCTGTTCAGCTATTTCATCATTCTCTTTGGATTCAACTATCAACTCATTGTTTGTATGGCCAAGCCAATGGGCTCTGAGAATGAGTGACTGATGGGTGGTGAGAGCTTTCATTTCTTCACTTGTTAATAAAAGCACAAGACAGACCCTCAAACCCCATTGTCTACTCAATGGCCCATGTAGTCAGTCCTCAAGAAGGGAGTCACCACATCTCCACATCTAGAATTATATGTGTTGGTGTGTTCTCTGCTTTACATTCACTCTTCCTCTCTCAATCTCAATCTCTCTCTCTCTCGTGGGGGGGGGGGTGGTCGTGGAGAGAGAGAGAGTGATATCTTCCAGGAGGAATTTAAGACTTATATAGGACTCTCAGGAAAGCAGGGTTGAAAACTCAGGTCTTCTAATGTAAAATTGATTCCAAATCATAGCAATCCTATAGGACAGAGGAGAATGTCTCTATAAGGTTTCTAAGACTGTAATCTTTTTATGGGGGAGATTATCACCTTTTTCTTCCTCATAGAGGCTGGTAGGTTTGAACCACCAGCCTTTCAATTAGTAACTGAACGCTGTACTACAGTGTTCCCAGGACTCTCATTGCCTCCTGTTAGCATCTGCAAGTCTGGGGAGGCTGTCTTTCATTCAGTGTGAGGGGTGATGGAGTTGTCCCAGCAGGCCTAACATCAAAACCACAGAAGGCAATGGCCATTTCTTGATTGCTGGGAGACAGAAAGCATAGCATCCAGAGAGCGACGAGAGGCTGTGTCCCAGGCAGAAGCATATACTCACATTTTGGGAAGCCGAGTGCTTAGCAGTGGGGACTGAAGCACCGGAGTGGAGGCTGGATAGACCACTTAGAGAGCTGCAGGCCTCAAGGAGGATTTGAGGTTTATCTTGAGAGCAGTGGGAAACATTCAAGGGTTTTAAGCAGATTGTGGCCTGAGGAGAGTTGTATTTTTAAAATATTGTACTGGATACAATGTGGAGAAGGGGTTGGGTGTCCATGGTGAGGTCCTGCTGGCTCCACCACAATAGAGTCAGGCTCTTTGAAAAAGAAGCTTTGCTAGGAAACTGAGAGGCAGCGAGTAGCCCAGACATGCTGGGACACGTGAGGTTTTGGAGTGCTGTAGTCAGGTTTGTTGAGCTGCAAGGGATAAAAACCCACTTAAGGCTTTCTTTCAAGATGCATGTGGATTGGACCTATAACTGGAAAGCCTTCCAGAGTCAAGGGGACTCTGGGGAACAACTTCTCTTATTTTCTGGCTCTCAGGGGCAATGTAGTTTATCTCTCAAAATCCCTGTCTGTGCGTCAGCCCTGTTCTCACTCTCCATCAGCTGCCTGCGTGATTCAGAGCTAAGTGCTCCATCACTTGGGCTCCATGTGACTCCTCATGCTTCCTACAGCCCAGCTACCTTCTGGTCTTTCAGAAACCACATCTGCCACAGATCTTTCCTTTCCCTCATTTAGACTCTCAAGAGAAGACAGCTGACTGGATACAGTCTTTATCTACCAGGCCATATGTTGTTTGTCTTTGGGTCAAGCACTTGCTTTTAGTCAAGTTACCTGTACCCAAGGCGGATGGTTCCCCTTGAAAAGCATGAGAATAGAGCAGGACTATAAAAAAAGCTACAGCGTTTCTAACTCTATTCCAGACCTAGAGCAATTCTGTACCAGAGCTCTTACCCCTCAGGCATAGTAGATGTGCCATGCAGGCCTTTGACCTTAAGGCGAATCAGAATTGGACTCCAATCTCTGGCCACAGATAAAATTTAACTATGGCTTGTTGATCCACAAGCCCATGCCTTTGATCCTCATAAAGAAATGTGAATGTTTCTTTGCAACAAACTGTATAGACAATATACTTGTTTCAGCAAAGTCTGGTGGATCTGGAGTTTTCTTCCATTTTAGTACCTGGTCTATTAGACTGTGCCTGGCTGTTTTTCTTAGTTCAGTTTATGGAAGTCACCATGACCAGTAGCCACATATCTGACCTCCCCAGATCCTAGCTGAGATCTCTGTCTAGCATTGCTTAGGTCTACAGAACCACTTAGTTTATCTCTAGACTCTTAAGAAATAGAAATACTGTTGCTTTAAGCTGTTGAGTTTTGGGAACAATTTGTTATGCAGCCATAGCTAACTATTACACCTCCCTGCTGGGAGATCGCCAAGGATGTGCAATATTTGTTTCTGTCTTCAGTATGTGAGCCTGCAGATGTCCACTCCTTGAAGGTAGGACTCTCAATGTGATAGGACTCAGGTTGTGATGAAGACTTTGTGTATTGATAGATGCCTCATAGTCTGGGTGCGGTGTGTGCCAGGCAGCTGCACTTCCTACCACTTACAGCGAATTTGCTGTAATGCATTGTGATGCATTAGCATAATAATTGCTAAGCATTCGCAAATGAATAGCTCACTGACTGATGGATTTTGTACAGAATCTGTGAAGGTTACATCGAGGGTGAAAACATTTCACTGTGTCAATGAACATACTTAATTTTTCTGGAAGTGCTGTTTAAATTGCGTCGTTCTATGACATTAGCATAACAAAGACATAATGCATTCGTTTATGCTGTAGTAGAGAACACTGCCATAATCAGCGGACATGGCGGGTGGAGAGAGGCCTGGGAGTTGGAAAGAGAAGCCCCAGTGGGTCCTCTGGCCCCTTAGGGGAAGCTCCGCCCCTTCAGGACCCGCCCCTGAACTTGGCTTCAGCTGGGGCACTGGTGGCTCTGGGAGTGGGTGGGCTCTGTTTATTGGCTTGTTTCCTTTTCACTGATTTTTCTCTCCTCATTGCTCTGGCTACTGAGTCCTGCTAATGGATGGGTGGGTCTTGGCTGTCAGAAGAGAAATCCTCTGGAGAATTAGGAAGCATTCAAATCTGGCAGGATTCGCCCGCCCCCTTGAGCAAGGCAGGGCAGCCTGTGCAAAATCAACCAGCTGGTCCCAGAAAGCTGTGCTGTGCTCTGTTTCTCCAGTCCCCCTCCTCTAAAAGAGCTTTCTGGGCAGTCATAGGAAAGACCATGGGGAGGCTGGGAGACGACTCTATTGTCTTCATGCTCTACACTTTCTATATCTGGCTCTTTAAGGGAAATGTGTTGAGGGAAGAGAGAGCTCTTTAAATGAACATCTTCTGCTAAGCTAAGTCTTCACTTGCACTAACTCAGACCTCTTCATCGTGCTGTGCTTGAGATGTTTGAGGTACTCTCTGATCAGAACCTTCTGGTTCAGCATTGGGTTAAGTAGAGTGAAGCAGGTTTTTTAAATGCAGGACTTTTCAGAACCTTTAATATGATAAAAGAATATTCTGCATCTTCAAAGGGGAAGCATGTTGTTGTTGTTTTGTACCGTCAATCCATAGCTGACCCTTTGGTGGGTTTTCGGAGACAGTTCATCTTCATCGCATGGGAAGAGATTGTCCATCCCTCTCGGATGGAGCTGCTGGTGGATTTAAACCGGGTGCTTCTGGGATTGCAGCTCAGCTTCTTGCCACCAGAGCTCCCTAAAGAGAAGCATAAGGGTCTCTAATCTGAAGATAGTGGCTGAGCCTCCTACCAAGGTCCTGCCAAGGGAAGCTGGTTTGGATAAGTGTAACAAAAAAATCATTTGTTAGTTTGTGAAGCTGGAGTCTGTAGTGTGTTTTTCTGGTAACCAAAAGGCTGCATCTCTCTGTTGGTTTGAACTCACCAGTGGCTCCGTGGAAGAAAGATGAGAAATCACTTTCCATTGAGATTCACAGCCTGGAAACTGGATTCAGAGGGTTGTGATGCTCGAATCAACTTGTGGCTGTGAGTTGTTGAATGAATAATGAAGTTGTTGTTGTTGTTGTTGTGTGCTGTTGAGTCAGAACTAAATCATGTCTCTAGAGGCAGTAAAGTGTACAGAAGGAAACTGCTCATCCTTCTCCTACCAAGCAGCTGGTGGATTCGAACTTCGAGCCTTTGGGATTACAGCATAGTTAAGCCCATTCCATTGCTAAAGAAATGGAGGCTTCAGGAGGAGATAATTTGCAGAGATGGTGAATGGCCCAGGTAAGACTGGAATCCCTCTCTTACCTACGTGACCAACAGGCCAATGGGGATGTAGACAAGTAAGTCAGTATTTACAGATGTAATGAAGATTATAAAAAGGAGCAAAGAATGAAACCTTTTGTGGGGTACAGCAATGGAAATTTAATTCTGTTTATGGAGAGTTTGCCTAAACTTGGATAATTTAAATTACACGGCCACAATTTTTGCCTTATTAGCATATCATTTGTACTTTTACTGACTTTTCCCATTGGTTTTCTTTAAATTTACCTTAAATGTCTGCACCAGTTTTCTTGGCCTTGTTCTAGAAAACATTGTCTGTGAAATCATTAGTGGACTGTTTATATTTTTTTACATTAATCTATTAAACATGTTGTCCAGTATCGTTAATAAGCACAAATGCACAAATGTGCATGTGGATAGTTAGCATATAAAGTTGTTGGTTCGGTTTGTTGTTTTTTTTTTTTAATCTGTCATCGTCTGTCTCAGTTTGAAGTTTTGCTGAATGCACAGCCTCAGAAAAGAACTTGAAAGCAGGTAGTTTATTTGGGAGGTAATTCTAAAAGAAAAGCGTGGAAGAGTAGAGAAATTGAAAAAGGGAAGGGATAAAAGCCAGTGAGACAATGAGCTGGTTATTGCTGTGAGAAGATTCAAGCAGAATATACTTCAGATGTATCCACAGTAGCTGTACTGTGGTGTGGTAAGAGGACATTGCAGTTTGCTACAGCACTTGCAAACTGAAGAGCAATGATGTCAATCTGGAGACTAAGGTGCACCTGATACAGGCCATGGTCTTTGTATCAGAGGCCAGACTAGGGATGATAGAAGGAAAATTTATACCTTTGAACTGTGGTGTTGAAGAAGAGTATTGAATAAACCATGGACTGCTAAAAGAACGAACAGGTTCGGTCCTGGAGAGCGTTAAACCAGGCTGCTCCTAGGAGACAAGGATTCTAAAGCTTCATCTGACATACTTTGGGCATATTGCAAGGAGGGACCAGTCGTTGGAGAGGGATGGCATGCTTGGGAGGGTGGAGGGATAGCGCAGAAGAGGAAGACCCTCAATGAGATGGATTTATTTAGTGACTGGGGTAATGGGCATAGGTGGGTCAGAGACAATAAGATTGGCAGAGGACAGAGCAGGGTTTAGGGCTGTTGTACATAGGGTCGCTATGGGTCGTAGGCAACTCGACAGCACATAACAATAACTGCCTAGCTCTTACTTTAAGATGGCTGGTTCAGGAGTGCAGAGCAGACCCCTAAAGGAAGTGATATCAAAGCTGACACCTGGGGAAAGAGTAAGAACTAGCCAAGCCACGAGTAGGGGAAGAGTGTTCTTGGTGGAGGGAACAGCTCAAGCAAAGTGTGCGAATTTAGCAAGATATGTTGTGATTCCAGAGAGGAGGCCAGTGTTCTTGGAGTAGGGGGAGGAGTGGGAAGAGACCGCTCTGAAGAGGTGGGCAGGGGACAGGTCACGCAGGGTCTCGTGAACCTCCGTGATGTTCAGATGCTATTCTCAGCACTGTGGAAAGATTGAAAAGATTTAAAATGGGGAAAGTGTTTATGATGTGATTCTCCTGGAGCTCTGCCTTTTTTCTCTCCTTGCTACGGTAGAGACAAGACTCTTAGGGGTCGCTAATAATAGCTGCTGCCATCCGTCAGTTTGTCATACTGTGGCAGCTTGTATATTTCTGTAATGCTGGAAGTTATACCACTAATAAAAAAAGACATCAGGGTCGCCTATGGGGGGGGGACAAGTTTCAGTAGGACTTGAGACAAGGAAGAAAGGCTTGCTGATTTGCTTCTGAAAACTAGCCAATGACATCCCTATGGACCACAACAGAATATTGTTTGATATAGTGCTAGATACTGGTCAGTTTGATGGTACATAACAATCACCACCACCTAGTGCTAGACGAGGAATCCCATAGGCTGGAAGTCACCTAAAGTACAGAGTGGAGACTTGTACACCAAAGTTCATAGCAAGTAGCATTACTCACCATCGCAAGAACATAGAAACAAGCCAGATGTCCAACCACAAGCAATTGGATTGAGAAATTATGGTACATTCACACAGTGGAATACTATGCATGAAGGAGCAATGATTTTGTAAATTACTATCTAACTTGGGAGGGACTGGAGAGCATTAAACTGAGTGAACTAACTCAGTTTCATAAGGACAAATACGGTTTAAAACCATTATTGTAGAATGAGTATGAGGATCCAAGGGGGGGCGTGGAAGTAGAGGGGTGAGGATGGGCAAGGGGATGGTTGCAGTTTGATGGATGAGTCCCGAAGGAATGGGAAAGAGCCAATGTGATAAAAAATGTATTCAAACTTTGTAAATAAACTCATTGTTGCTGTTGTTATGTACTGTTGAGTCACTTGAGACTCATAGCAACCCTGTGTACAACTCTGAACCCTGCTCTATCCCATGCCAACCTTACTATCTCTGACACACCTACTGCCATTAAGTCACTTTATCAACCCATCTCATCGATGATCTCCCTCTCTTTCTTCATCCCACAATCCTTCCAAGCACGATGTCTCTCTCCAAGGACTGATCCTGCCTTGCAACATGCCCAAAGTATGTCAGCTAAAGCCTCAGAATCATCGCCTCCAAGGAGCAGCCTGGCTTCACCCTCTCTGGGATGAGCCTGTTTGTTCTTCTGGCAGTCCATGGGTATATTCAATACTTTTCTCCAGTTCACCGCAGCTCAAAGGCATCAATTCTCTTTCTATCATCCCTAGTCACTGTCCAGCTCTCTGAAACATAGCAAATATATAATTAAATACACACACACACACAGCAGTAACACGTGGCTGTGATTCCAGGGGACTCCAGGCGAGCCCCCCAGGTTTCTTCACTCCCACGGCTTAATGGCATCTGGTACATGCTCTGAGTTGATGCTGGTTGGTGGAGCCTCTGGGTCTGGGATCATTTAGGAAGTAGAACCACTCTGTGGTTCCCTCAGTATGTATCCTGAAAACTCACATTCAAGACTGCTCTTTTACCTTTAATTGTAGTAGAAGGGCAAGAGTCACTAGGATCTGGGTAACAAACTCTAGTTCTGCCTCTAACTAGCGGATGACCTTCGGCAAGTCACTTTTCTTCTCAAAGACGCAGGTTGCTAGTGTGCCGAGTAGGCTAGATAATTTCTGTGTAGCATGATTGTCCATGAGACAACATTACCAAGGGCATACAGCATGTTTGGACTCAGAGGCCCAGGCATGCTGAGGGGAAAGTCGTGGAAGAGTGGGAGAAGGAAACCTTTGTGGTGGTGAGAGCTGTAATTAGGAGAGTGCCTACCTGCCATTTCTGAAGATCCTACCCCCCTTACAGCCTCCGTGCACAGTTCATATAGAGCAAGATTGTGGCACATCACTCTATTTCCTCCTGCAGGACTTAGCTAGGGTGAGATGGACCTGCTACTTAGCTTGAAGAATGCTAGGGCTTGTACCTGAAGTCAACATGGGCTGGGACATCCTAAGACAGCCCAAGCTGCCTCTTCAGGCCTAAGCAGAATAAACTCTTTGTGGACTCCAGGGCAGCTCCAGTCCCAGCAGAAGTTGCAGGCTTTCTCCAAGGCTCGCAGGCCCAGTGGATTTCCCTTCATAAATAATGGCTTTGTTGGAATTTTGAGCACGTGTCAAATCCCATGCCAAAGGCGGACCGGGAACCCCCGCACAGGGCCTGGCTGAGATGATTAAGGCCGCTCAGCAAATTGCCAGGGCCTCCTAAAGCCCCCTCCCAACTGGTTCTGTGACTCATTGCCGTTCAGAGAAGTTTAATAATTAGCAAAGGAGATTTCTAACAACAGATGGTGCCTGGCCCTGGGGAGTGGTTCCATCACAGACACACTTTGCAGAGAGGTAAGCCAGAGATGTTCTCCCCACTGGCTTCAGACAAGTCATTCCAGGGCTCTGTGACTTCTGGTGCCATTTGCATAATGTGATGACTGCCAGAAGAGCAGGAGGAAAGAGGGATGTCAACTGGGGGTGGGAACATGTAGATGCTAGTGGCTTTACTAGAGAGGAGATGCCCGGCTGTGGTCTCCTTAGTTCTCCAACCCACTTAGAGGTCTTTAAACACAAAGGATCAGGCTGCTAAGGGCTGTGAAAGACTATCTGATAACCTGACAGGGTTAGGCTAGGAGCCTCCAAGAAGCTCTTAGAGGGTTCTGGCTTCTAAGCATAAAGACTCTTTCCCTCTCATATCCAAGCCTCCTGGAATGTTTTCATCTCCCATCCCACCTTTTGGTACATCAGTGTTCTTGATGACAGAAGACCACTACAAAGTATCTTCCATAAAAGGGAAATAACAGGCTTACAATTGGAAAGTCTGGAGTTAGACTGGGAGCTCTGGTGACCTAGTCATTAGGGAGTGGCACTGCCAATCGAAAGGTGATTCAAATCCACCAGCTGCTGTATGGGAAAAAGATGGACAGTCTCCTCCTGTGAGATTTACTGCCTCTGAAAACCCACTAGAGGGTCAGCAGTGTGTAAGTGTGTGTGTTTATGTGTGTGTATGTGTGTGTGTGTGTGAGAGAGAGAGAGAGAGAAAGAGAACGCAAGAGCTAGATTGGTCTCAGACATAGGTCAACCTAGTCTCCATACAGGCATCCCTTGACCTTTTTAAGTCCTAGATGTGGCCTCATTTTCTTCTATGGCATAGAGTTCTTTCCATTTGTGGAGGAAAAATGACTGTCAGAAGATTGACCTGCACCATCCTGGGAGCCTGACCTACAATGCTAAAAACAATTGTCTTTGCTAGCTGAAGCATAAAGCCCTCCAGATGGGCCTGGACTTGGTCACGCGCCCACCTTGGATTCTGTCTCTGGGGCAAGGAGGATGATGACGCTGGTTTGTCAGTTTAGGACACTTGCTTATCCCTCTGACTAGGAGAAAGAGCAGCGTGATTGACAGCCCCAACAGAGCCGTATGGAGTAGATGGTTCTCCAAAGGAAGAGCTGTAGAGGAACCAGGCCATGAGTGCCCCTAGAGGTCCAGGGAGAAGTGTCTGACCGGGGCTGTGATGCAGTAGAGCTGAGGTTAGACAAGTCACACATTACTTGGCTTGCTGTTTGTGATGGCTGGGTTTGGCCTTCCAATGGTCTGATCATCAAATCAGTTGCTGCTGAGACTTGCTCAGTGCTACATCATTGGGGACAAAACACAACATTTCTCATCTCGTGCTGGATAAAGACTACTCTAGAACCAAAGGAACCTCTGTGTTGCCAACATAGATGAAGGTGTGAGGTTTGAAGCCACCAGGCGCTCCATGGGAAAACAATGGGCAGTCTCCCCCGCTCCTGAGTTACTGCCTCTGAAAATCCTCTGGAGGGTCAGCCGTGAACATTTCCTGAGACATTGCATAACAGCATTGTTGCTCTGCAGGAGAATGATGGACAGTTTCCTCCCATGCTGTCTACAATCTCAGGAAGCCTGCTGGAGGGTCACCTATGAATAGTTCTGACTCAACAGAACGTAAAAACAACAACATAGAACAAAGCCATGGAAAAGCAATTGCAATACCCAAACCAAGAGAAACTGCAGGGGGGATTCTGCAGAATCCAGATATGAGTCATATTTTAATGCGCATGGCAGACCTGAGAAGGCCAAGTGACCTCTGAGTTGGAGTGAGCGGTGGGCTGGATCCTAAAGAAGTAGTCTTAGGAGCCCTGTCTTCAAAGATAAGTAGCATGTAAGTAGTGGTGATAGGGCAGGGAGCTCCATGCAGAACAAATGGCATAGTGATAGGAAGGTACAATGACAAGAACTCACTTATCTACCCACTCACTTGCCCACTGATCCATCCTTTTATTTATTCAGCATAGTATTGGGTGCAATTTAGGTGCCAAAAATTATGCTTATGGTGATGATTAAAAGGGGATATCATGTGAGTTGAATATTGAAGCAAAGGATTGGCTAAATTAAAGAGTATTTGTCGTTGCTAGGTGTCATCAAGTCAGTTCAAACTTGTAGCTCCTCTGTCTAGAACAGAACTAAACACAGGCCAGTCCTGCACCAGTGTCATGATTGTTACTACGCAGGAACTAATTGCTGCAGCCACTGTGTCTGTCTGTCTCCTCAAGGACATCCTCTTTTTTTGCTGACTGTCCACTTTACCAAGATAACGTCCTCCGGGGACTAATCCCTCCAGATAGTGTGACTGAGTGTGTGAGGCAGAGTCTCACCATCTTCCCCTCTATGAAACTTCTTACCTGCATTTCTTCCAAGACAGATTTTGGTTCTTTCTTACTTACTCATTATTTCATTTATTCAGTTTTTTGAGAATCTTCCTGACCTGACATAGTGAGCTGGCCCCACTCACAACCCACAGAAGCCATGGGATCAAGCTCCTTGTCCCATTCAGAGCACAGAGACCCACTCCTGTTTCAGTCGCACTGGTCTTCTGAACTCATGGACACCGTGATGTTAAATGAGGTTTTGTCACTCCGGTCCTTGCACATTTTTATCAAACCTTTAGCACCTGCTAACACTAGTCTCCAGGAAATAGTAGCAAATGACATGAGCATTGACTGTTCAGTTGACAGATATTACACCTGACATCAAGCATCTTTATCCAAACTGTTGAAACTGACTCGATAGCATTGGATTTTAGTCAGCCTTACCCTTTGCACAGCGATCAGTGAGAAGGCTTCTGTTATCCATTTCCCTTTGCCAAAATGGGATTTCTTAATAGTCTTCATATTGTTATTCTTGATATGATGATATGTTCTTAATTTCTGTTACTTACTATCCCAGTTGCTAGGACTTCCTCAATAAAATCCTACAAGTGAGCAGTTTTAAAGAACAGAAATTCCTTGTCTCATCATTTTTGGAAACCAGCAGTCTAAATCAAAGCCTCAGCTCTACGAGAAGATGCTGCTTTTGTGTCTTTCACTTTCTAGTGACTGCCAGCAGTTCTTGGCGTCTCTCCACTTGTAGATGCATCTTCCTCCATCACATGGTGTCTGTCTTGTAATTAATTATCTGTCTGTCTGTGCTTGTACACTCTTTTATAATACTGTGTTGAAAAAGTGTTCCGTTTATTAGGATCTACCTTCTTCTTCTGTCGTAGTCCCATCAGTATAAAAAGAATAATGCTATTTCAAACAGAATCACACCTGTGGTACAAAGTTTAGGACTTCAACATGTATTTTGAAAAGGACACTATTTAATAGTTTGGCCTAGTGGCAGGAACCTACACTGCCATCCTAAAGGCACGCAGTTCAAACCTCCAGCTGCTCTGTGGGAGGATGGGCAGTCTTCTCCCATGCGATTAACTGCCTTTAAAAACCCACCAGAGTATTATCTGTGGGTTGATTCCAACTCTGTGGTACACATCAGCAACAACAACAGATTGTTTTTAGTGCAGAATTCTGTATAGTTCATTTCATAGTGTCTAGTGGAGAGCTGTGTGATTTTGGGAGTACTCCGTGTGGGGTGGAGAAGACCTGTGTTACAGCTGAATCCAGGACCCAGCACCTCATTGAACAGCAAGTGCTCAGTGTGTCTGCTAATCAGGTTCCTGCTCTTCCTCCTAGAGCCCCTGTGAGCGTCCTCTGTGCTGCATAGGAAGTTCTTCCTGCCATGGGTCTCTTTATAGTCTCCTTGAGCATACCTCTACTCTAGTACTTATTTTATCATTAGAGCTTTCACTACTGCATCTCCAAGGCCTACTATCACTTACCACATGGCTAATGTCAGTGAATGTTGAGAGAATGAATGACTCCATCTGTGAATTTTAAACTTAAAAAGCTCAAGCTCACTGTTGTTGAGTCAGTTGCAATTCCAAGTGACCCTCCATCCGGTTCCCCAAGTGGTAAATATCGACAGGAGGAGACGGCCCAGCTTTCTTTAAAGGGAGCGGCTTAAAGGAGCCGCTAGTGGACCCCAACCCTTGGAGGCATGGAGAAATGCAGCCTTTTGTGAAACGTGCCACAGATTACGCTTTACTGTTCTCCCAGAACTGCCACAACACAGATTACATTATCTGTCACTTGTGTGACACTGGTTACCACAAAACGGGAGGTAACAACAGATATCCTTTGTCTCCCAGTTCTGGAGGCCAATGCCCTGAATTCAGTGTGTCAGCAAGACTTCTTTCTCTCCAAATTTTGTGTTGTTATTGTGTACCGTTGAGTTCCAAGCGACTCATAGCTGACCCTCCAGCAGGTTTTCAGAGGCAGTTAATTGCCCATCTTCTCCCGTGGAGCGGCCAATGGACTTGAACCACATGCTTTTGGGATTGCAGTGCGGTTTCTTGCCACAAGGTCACCAGAGCTCCCAAAGGCTGTATGGGAAGATTTTCCCCTTGTTTCTCTGCTTTTGCTTGCCTCAGGCGTTCCTTGGTTTACAGATCCATCTTCATGTGTCTGCCTTCCACCAGTATGTCTATTCTCTTCTATGAGGAGGACATTTAGACAGGATTAGGACCCACTTTTTTTTTTTAACAATACAAGAAGGCTACTTTACTGAATGTACACTTTGAGGATAAAAGTCTTTTTCGCTCTGAGTTTTTGTTTTTGAAACTGTGCTTTCAGTAATGGAAGGTATTTTGAATGAAATGCGGAAAAATTTTACATCTAATATAGATTTTGATACAATTTTAGGGACACATATATCCTGAGCAGTCCTTAGAGCTGAGTTTGGTAGCAGGGACCTGATTTTTTTTT
>NW_006399799.1:7022321-7089615 GCF_000299155.1 Elephantulus edwardii | reverse complement strand
TGAACAATAACATCCCAAAAGACTGTATTTCAGAACACAATCCTATTTACAGGTACCTCAGTTTAGAATTTAAGCATCTGTTTTGTGAAGAAGACAATTGGATCCATAACTGGGGAGTTGTTAGGTGCTGTCAAGTTGGATATGACCCATAGCGACCCTATGGATAGTGACCCTATGGACAACAAATCTGAACCCTGTCCTATCCTGTACCATCCTCACGATCTCTGATGCAGTTGAAGCCATTCCTACAGTCACTGTGTCAGTCCATCTCATTGAGGGTCTTCCTCTCTTTTTCCAAACTTCTACCATTCCCAGCATGTTGTCCCTTTCCAAGCAATAGCCTCTCCTAGTAATATGTCTAAAGTACTCGAGATGAAGCTTTATCATCTTTGCCTCCAAAGACCACTCTGGCTGCATCTTCTCTGAGACCTATCTGTCTGTTTTTTCAGCGGTCCATAAGATATTCCTCTCAAACACCACAGTTTAAAGACATCACTTCTTTTGTCATCCTTGTTCATAACTGGAGTGGGGGATTAAATTGATGAGATGAATACTCCATTACCATGTGGAAGCCTTGAACAGGCTAACTGTCTTTGTTAGCCCTCACCACTGACCTCACTGGGAATGCAATGGAGTGAGAATAACCAGACACAGTCCCCTGTGCTGTATCTAAGGACAGGGCTGGTGTTTTTGTCTGAGTTCATTGAGTGTAGTTTTTCACTGCCTCCCAAACTCTGTTCTGACTGGCCCCTGCCTTTGTCAGGGATCAGCTCAACTCCCAAGAGGGCCCTTGGCAAGGGCACCATCAGGGCTGATTGAGGGGAGGAGCCGGAGGATGCTTGCCTGGGTTTCTGGAAAGGCTGCTTTGTGTTGGGAGCCAGAATAAGTTAGAGGAAGAGAGTGTGGCATTTGCAGTCAATTCCATTAATCTGGCCTCCTTTCGGGGAGCAGAGTGAGGGCTCTGCAATGGGCACTCTGATGAGGCCACTTAATTAGTTTACGTCCCTTGGGAAAGAGTTGGAAAGGCTCTCTGCCTTGGTTTTGTCTCCGGAATGAGTCATGCTGTTTGCTCAAATTGTCGACTGTCAAATAACAGTCAAGAGTGCATCCTGGGCGGGGGTGTTGATGCTGTCCCTACAGGCACATCTGTTCCTGAGACATCCATTGCTGGGGAATGGGTGCCATGTTGCTGCTCTCGCCTGAATGACTTGGCAAGGGATCACGGACCTGACCCATAAGGAGCTGAGTTGGGGGATGGTGAGAAGCAGGGGCTTGATGCTGAGAGAGGAAAATGTTATTGCAGCCAGGTCCTAGTACTGATGGGATGGTGGGGTATCTGTGTGTTTATGAAACGAGGGCAGATTTACAAATAAGGAGAGTTCAAAAGGTGTTTGAGGATGTCTTCTGAGTTAGGTGTGTGAGGATGTCTTCTGAGTTGGTCAAAGCTTAATAGGAAGCAGGTTAAAATATAAACTATCTCCTGCTTTTAGAGAAGTGTCAGTTCTTACAGGACGATTATCCCATCAGCCCCCTTAACAAAGCCCTCTTCCACTTGCTTTCTGGAAGTTGCGTGAACCGTAATGACCACCATGTACCCTGACCTTCAAGGCAGTAGTGATAAGGAGGAGAAGGAAGGTAGCAGAGGCTGGAAAAGAGATAGAAAGGGACAAAAGGCAGGCTAGAAGGACATGAACAGAGGGCGATAAGACAAAGCAGTACATGATCATAGTGAGTTAGAAAGGCAGAGATGAGAGAGAAGGCGACACTCTGGAGAAGGGACTAGCACCGTTTGGGGCTCATGGGAGAAGTTTCAAGAGTGTCCCTACCTACAAGAGATATCTAGATGGAATGGCATAGTGCAGTAATATGTTGAACTTTTAACCAAAAGACTGGCAGTACAACATTTGCAGTCACTCTGAAGAAGGATGATAAACACTCTCTTCCTATAAAATGCATAGTCTTAGAAACACTGTGAATGCTTACCATGGGTCAGATTCGACTTGACAGCCATGAGTTTGATGGCTTTGGTTTGAGCCGGGGTAGCAGTAGTCTTCTACCAGCGTAGATGTCAGTGTCCTGCTGGTTCCGCTTCTTAGTGGACAGAAGGCCCTATGGAAAGGCCACAAACATTTATTGATATTGGGCCAGCATTCCCAGGAGTCTAGATCCTGGATTTCAAGAGAGGCCCACTGAAATGAGTGTAAACCACTTATTATAAAGAATTAATATTGTTCCCAAATATTTTCAATATTTTATCATTTATTGAGTGCTTACCAATGATTTATTATCTTAATTACTTCTCATAACAAGAATGTATTTTTTGCTACCATTATCCTCATTTTATAGACGAAGAAACTGAGTCTTGAAGACTTTAAGGGATTTATTTCTCTGTAGTTGGTAAAATAGGCTTCTAAGAAGATAGGCCCATCATGCCCCAGAGCCTATAATCTTAACTCTTCATCCTGTTTCTTATAATATGCTTTCATATAAGCATCATCTAGACATATTATCCCCTCTGTACCCCACTCTGTGTTGATCAGGCTGAATTTCCTTCTTGGTTTTCCATCCTGCTACCTCTTTTATTTTTTGTCCTGCTGCTTCCCACCTTCTCAGGCCATCAGTAGGGACTGTCTCCTGACAGTGGTTATCTAGCTAATGTCACAGATGGCCCATGTGTCTGCTTCCTCATTTCTAGTAGTTGCCATGGGCTCCTGAGTCATGCACTGTGGATTGATTCCTAGGCAAAGGACAGTCAGCATTTACTAGGCATTGAAGTGGGAGCAGAAACCTAGACGGGTTAGAGGAAAGCAGTAGGCTCAGCAGCACTCTGCAGGCTTTGTGGTGCCCAGTAGAAAGTGCCAGACTTAGGCAGGTGGCCCTTGGCTTCTCATCTTTCAGTGGAGAAAGGGGGACCAAGGGCAGGAGAAGATAATTGAGGACTTGGTTATGGCACTGGTCACGCTGTGCTGTCACTGGCTAGTGGTTTAGAAGGGAAGTCCTGGATTCAGCCTTTCTGGGTTAAAAGATCCCAGCTCTTCCTGTCAGATCATATACTGCCTTTGTCATTGGGTTTCTGAGAAATAAAATGAGGCTCTCTCTATAGAAGGTGTTCACCCAGTACCTGATACTTAGAAGAATTTGAAAAATATTAGCAATTATCATTAGCTTATTTGCCCCTCTTAACTTGAGTGGACAAAGGTTCCATATATGTTCTCCCACCCCCGCATTTGTATCTTCAAAAACAAATAATTTTTGGAGAACAGTGGTGAATGATTAATAAACATTTATTGGATGAGTGAATGAAAGACTCCCTGTACTTGTGGATTCCAGTCTTTTTCTCCATGGGTCCAACTCCTTCAGGTCAGAATTTCAATAGAGGTGAGAGTACTGAGGTCATGATTCTGAGGATTCTGAGAAATAAGCTGCCGATTTGGAGGGCCGTTTTCTTGAAGAAGAGAGAGAATGCATATGTGTAGATGATATTTATCATTTCTCACAAAGAGTGGCATTCATTCTCCCAGTCCTGGCCTTCCTAGCTGGAGGTATCTCTCAGCTTTCACTCCCAGGTTGATCTTGTCTGTGGTATCCCATCTAGGATTAAGCAGAGCCTTGTTGGGAGCTGTCCCTGGTTCTGACCTTGCAGCACCTCTTTGTCCTGGTAAAGATGCTCTGGTGCAGATTGACCCAGCCTAAACCAGCCCATGCTTTTGACTCTCCTGAGGCCCCTGATAGTTTGCAACTCCTTAGGCCAAAGCGTGCCTTGCATACCTGACATCTGCTTAGTAGCCAGGCTGGTTGAGACATTTCCTGCTTGAAACCAGTTTTCTCCATGAGCCACCTTAGCTGGTGCAAGCAGGCATGTGAGAAGGGGGTTGGGTAACCCTTCAAGAGAAAAGATGGGTGCACAGCCATTCCCACTGATTGGACCTGCACCCTTGGCTGGAATCCCTCACTGGTCAACGTGCCCTATGGCCCAGAGCACAGATGCCTTTTGGGACCATGGGCCATATTTCTCCTCCAGAACAAAACACGTGTCACAGGTGAGGCTGAGAAGTGCCGTATCAGCACGCCAACTCTCTGGCTAATATAGCACTGAACGAGCTCATCCCTGGAAGGGCAGATTAATCATTTTCACCCAGAGTCACCATCCGGGCCAGATTTATGGTGGCGGGAGCATGGGAGCCCCCGACTTTATGGTCTTGTAAATTACGGAACTGCTTGTGCAAGAGTCAGCCTGGACTGTAAATCATGTGTAATTGCTTGTAAATTGGGAAACAAATAGTATTTTTGCTTAAATTATCCCCTTTGCAGTGTTTCTTAGGGAATTTGAGTTCTACAAAGGACCTTTAACCTCTCTGGGACCGAAATTCCCACTGGGACTTAATATAAACCATCTTAGAGTCTCTCAGATCCATATCCCAGTAGGGCTGGAGGCCTTTGGGTCAAATGGAGAAGAATTGACTGCAGTTGTCATAAATTTCCTTCTTTAGCCAGGCTTAATCCACATTCTCCTGGGACTGTCATCATTCTTTCTCCACATTTTGAATTAAGCCCTAGGGTCCCATCAGGCCCATCTGGCCTCTAGTTGGGGCCAGTCCTCTCCAAGGCTCTGGGAAGACAAGCCCACGTGAGCTCGGGAGAATCCAATTTCATTTCTTTCTTTCTCGTGCAAAGACAGTGACTCACTGCACGCTGGTAAGCATGGCCTCTGTGTTAAGATGCTATTTGCTTGCTTTTCTCATTTTTTTCCCCATTTCAGTGAAATTACATTTATAATCTTTTTGCCTGCCTTGGTCAACTTTGAAGAGTCATTAAATTTGCTGATAGGCAGCCTGGTAAACTTTAATTGAATCTCAAATCATGAGCTCCTAGAAGGCTCAGCCTGGAGGGGACCTTGGGAGCCATATAATTCAACTCCTTCATGTGACAGACGAGAAATAGAAGTCTGGGATGGTTAAGCGACTTGCCCAGGGTCATACTCTGTAAAGGGCCGATCTGAGAAGAGAATTGAGCCTCGTTTCTCCAGATCTGTGTGCTTTCTCCACCATGGTACTGTGACTCTTAGATTTAGCTGTCATTTTGCAGCTCTGCTATGTGGTAAACCTAAAATAGAATCCGCACACAGTTGTCTTCTAATTGGGGGAATTAGAGTGTTTAGAGAAGCTTCTTGGGAAATTGAGTCTGTGAATGGGCATGCGTGTGATGACGGCAGCTGACACCATGTGGCCTTACTTGTTGTCTTCAGCATAGGACTTTTGTTAGACCGCTTTGGGAAATTTCAAGGCACCTCAAGTTTCCTTTTCAAAGTGGTGCTTGAGGTTTTGGTTTTGAGGCAGTTGAGTGTGACCACACTGTACCTACAATGTGGAATCAGTGGAGATTGTAGGAAGGATCTGAGTAGTCTGAGATTCAGCCTGTACTGTTTGTTCATTGTTTGTGTGGTCTTGGGAAAGGCATCTCTCTGACCCTCAATTTCATCATCTACTAAATGGGCATCAGGAGCTTTTCATGTTACGCTACTGTGAAGACTTCGAAAGAAGAAGCATGGGAAAGCACGCAGGTCAGAGCTTGGCACACAGAGAGCCGCAGTCACTGCGGACTGTAGTGGAAGAGCAGTTGGCCTCTGATCTTAATAGTCTAGACTTGTCTGTGAATGCTGTGTGTGAGGAAGAGGGAGGTTTACTCATGTGGTAGCCACATGGGGTCATATGGATCCTGCTGGCTGAGGTCCTGTCCTCAGGGTCATCAGCCAAGCTAGATAGACTTGTCCTGTCAGTCCCTGTGGGTGGTCTCCACAGGGGAGGATATTTGAGCTGTAACCAGTCCTGGACACTGACTGGTGCCTGGACAAGATGAGCACAAAGTCTGGGGAAGAACTTGAGCTTTGTCCACTGGGCTGCAGCCCTGCACACCTGCCTCATCCTCCCTGGTCCTCGAGTTGCTGTGCAAGTATCTTGATGTCCCTAGAGCAGTGCACACCCCTTCCTGCCCAGGACTCAGCATCTTGAGGCCTGCGGCTTCAGCATGCTTTGTCCGTTAGTGTCCATGGTTAGGGTCGTCCAGAGAGCCCTAGCTCCTTCCTCTTTGGGAGGCAAAACCTTGTAACTTCAAACATGATCTCCTGTGCTCACCAGCTAACGCGTTGCCCCGATGGATGATTGAGACACACCGAAGTAATCTGGGGCCTGGTCATTAGAGACCAGGGTGGAGTCCTGAACTGCTTTGGGGAGGTCCTTGTCAGCAGCACCCACCAATGTGAGGTGCCCCAGAGGCTAGCACCAAGCAGGGGAGCATGAATGAGTCTGAAGGGGCCTTCTCCCTATGGAAGGTTTCCTGAAGCACTCTGGGGCTTCTTGTGAGGTAACCTGGAGGGAGATCAATACCATCTTATTCTTCTTTCTTGACCACAGGGAATAGGAATGAAAGACATAGGTTAAAGCCCAGGCTCTACCCCTTACCAGCCATGGAACTCTAAGGCAGATCCTGAACCTCTCAGAGCCACAGATGCTCAAAGGGGGTGAATGATGGAGCACAGTTGGGAGAGTTGCAGCCAGAAGTCCCTGAGATAATACACAGAGAGAGCACAGCATCACGCCTGCCATGTGGAAGGTATTCCACAACATCGTAGCCAGGAATGCAGCGCTCAAGCCTCCTTCTGGAGCCAGGAGAGCATTGGGAAGTGTCACTTTGAATGTTCAGCCTGATGTCCCTCATGTCCTGGTCTCAGGAGGCTGAGCAGGGAGTTTGTTTACTCCCGGAGCAGTTTTCTCCATTTCCTGCCTCCACCACAGACCTCCTCCAGACACACTTAAGGAGCCAAGTGGGCAGGAGGCAGGAGAGTGAGACTTGCCAGCCTGATGGAGTGGAAGACTGTGCTTTAGCTCCTGCAGACAGACAGATGGATGCGAGGACGCTGGGCATGCAGCCGACCTCTCACCCCTAGCCTCCTGCCTGGGGCCCTGACCCCACCCTCAGGGCCAGGTCGTCCTGGACTAGAAACTGTCTCTCCTTGTCTCCTTCCCCAAGTGCACCCCTCCTCCCTGGCACGCTCTGCTCCCGTCTGCCTCTATCCTTTCTGTCCTTGCTGCTGTCCCTCCCTGCCCCCATTTACCCCAGATGGGTCTTGTTTATTTATGTGTCTGTTTTTTTCCGTGTATCTCTCTATTTCTCCTTCCTTCTTTCTCATCTCTTTAAACTGGACTTCCTCCACTGACTCTGCCCCTCTCCCTGCTCTGCTTCCCATATCCCCCTCTAACCTTCTCTTTCTGTATCCTCTCTGACCTTCCATTCAGTTCTCCCTCCTCTGCCTCTGTCCCTCTCCTGCCTGTCTGTATCTGTCTTGCTCTATGAGTTTATTACTCACTCTTTTTCTCTCTGGCTCGGTTGCATTCTCCATGTATTCATATCTCTTCCTCTCTATAATATTCCACTTTCTCCATCTCTGTCTCCAGCCACCCTACTCCCTTGGAATGAATTACCTTTTGGTAGTGATATAGGGAATTCTGGTGACTTAGTGATAAGTTGTGCTGCCATTCCAAAGGCAGATGGTTTGAATCCACTAGCTGTACCTAGGGAGAAAGATGGGCAGTCTCCCCCTGTGCAATTTACAGCCTCAGAAAACCCAGTGGAGCATCTGCTAGGAGAGAGTTCTGACTCAAGGGTACACAACAACAAACAACAACACTGATTGCCCACTGCTCTAGCTCAGGGAATGCTTTGTCTTCTCCCAGACCACCTTGGGTTGCTTTGTCCTCTTTCTTAAGGCCCTCCCCCCTTTTCTTCAAAGCTAAGAGCTGGAAGCATCAGTCCAGTTCCTTCTTCAACACTAAGTGAGATTGGGCTAGGACTGCCCTCTGAGGGCATGTACTTAGGGGAATCTATACCTTTTGGGAGTGAAAATGTGTGCAGTGGGGGAGCAGTAGGGACATGAGTGAGTGCAGGACCCTCTGTGGTCCCTTTCTGGGAATACAGTGAGTGCAGAGTTTCCATTTCTTGAGAATATATTAAGCCTGCTGGGTGCCTAGAACTGTGGGTGATGTGAAAGAAATGGGGTTTTCTTGCAGGGATCTCCCCATCTAGTTATACAGGAGAAACTAATAGAATCTGTTTAGAGGCAGATAGCAAGTTGTTGTGGAGCAATACCCATTCATCGTGTACATCTGAAACTGTCAAGGTCAGGGTCAGGAATCCCACCAGCCACTGGCCAGCTCCTGCTCATGTTTCAGTTCCTTCTTGAGTCGTTAAGAGCCCTTCTCTATCTGCTCCCAGGAAGCCTGAGTCAGGGCCATCACCTGCACGCCAGAGCGCCTGTGCCCTTGGTCTTGTTATCACCCTGTACTGAGGTTACCTGGCTGTTTGCTCTGCTCCTGACCTCCCTGTGAGCCCCCGGGAGTAAGGATATATGGCTCTCCTTCTGCCTACTGAATTCCCAGTGCCCAGCACAGCATCTGGCATGGAGGATGTGGCAGAAACCCTGGGGTGCTTAGAAAGAAGGTTGAGGACTAAGGAGATGGGGCACGTGCTGAGCAGCTCAACCTTGATGCAAGGGTCTTTGTATCCTTCGGCAAAATGATGTTGTCCAGAGCGTCCCGGCTCTGCCATTGGGAAGCGCTAGCTGGCAAGACCTTGGACATCCCTCTGCCCACTCTTCCTGATTAATAATAGGCGAAGGCCCCTGCAGTGGGGGTGGTAGAGGGAATGGCACTCCCTTCTGGCTTCTACAAGGGGAAAATGGGGATCCCTTCTCGATCTCTGGAGCTGCTGCCTCCTGAAAAAGCTGCTTTTCTCAGAGCCTGCTGCTGTCTTTATGCCCCTCGCTGTCCCTCTCTCTGCCACTGTCCTCGTCCTCTCTCCCTCTCGTTTTTTTCCCCCATCTGATGGGATAATTATGCTAATCAGCCTGTCAGAACAAAGATAATTTGTGGTGGGCTATTTCAGACTTTGGAATTCAGGCCGAGGCCCCATTCATGCTTGCCTCTGTATGCCCCTTAACCCTCAGACCTGAGCCTGGCAGGTTTGTTGAGGGAGGGAGGGGAGGGAGGGGGTGGTGGTGGTCCTGGTTGGGGGGGAGGCACACATCATATGACAATGAGGCTGTGTGTAGGTGTTCACATACGTGTTCTTGCATATATACTGTAAGTGGCTCACTGCTGTACATAATAGATGGTGCTTCAGTGTTTCAGGAACCAGCAGATGTGGGTGGACAAGGGATATTCAGAGGGCCATAAGCCCTGAAACATGAGGGCTGAGACCAGATCACTCCTGAGAGCCCAAGTCCAGATTGTCATCCATCTCTTTGACTTCCCATCCTGTAATCCATCTCCACTCATCCCTGGGCTAGAAGGAACTGGAAGTGGACAGTGGATGGAGGAGCGGGGAGTGAAGGAGGCTAATGCACCAGACAGCAGGGGTGGACAAGTGAGGGTGAAAGGTTTCATCCCAGGGAGCCAGTAAAGGATGTGGGAGTTAGCAGTGGGAGTCCTAGAGGTACTAATAAGGAGAACATGGGGGCCAGATATGGGTTCCTGAGCCTGGTGCCTGCTGTCTGCGTCTTAGAGATTCTGCTGTGGGCCACTGAAATGTAGACTCAGCCTCAAAGTGGACACAGTGCCCTTCTAGGCCTCTCCAACCTGCTCTCTCATTGCTATTGGTCCCCACCTTGTCCAGGGCTCCTAGTCACCTCACCTGCCTCTCACTTCCATTCATTTGCTGATGTTTACTGACCATCCTTGTTTTGAGTATTGACATGATAGGTATGGCACCACTCTCACACAGACTCAGAAGGGATTCTCAGAATTCTCCTAAAGTTCCCAGCTGTGTCACCCTTTCTACATCTCTTTCCTCTTCCAAGAGCACAGGTCTCCCTGCAGTCAGACGGGGGCTCAGGGCCCGAGTTTGGCCTGTTCTGTGACTTGTTGTAGAGCCTGTTTCTACGCCTGTGGCGTAGGCATCATGCTGCCTCCCTCCCAGGGTCATAAATGAGGTGATAGAAGTGAGGGTGTCTGGACACAATTGCACCTTCCTCTGCCCCTCCCCCCCATCCCCGGAGCTAAAGACCCTTCGTGGGCTGGCAGGCACTTGGTAAAGACCCTCCCAGTACCTGCTTACAGCAAGCACCTCTGGTACCACCTGCTCCTCTCTGCTCAGTATAATAGGAGCATCCATGCCTCCTCCTCAAGCCCTCACTCTGTGGGAGTCTTTCTGGATAAAATGCTATCTCTGCCTCAGCCGCAGTTACCTCCAAAAATGCCAGTCCGAGAGCCTCCTGTTCTGAGGGAGAAACCTCTCTCCTTGTACTCCTGTGGGTGCTGGGCCTCATTTAGGGTGCTGTCCACTCTGATCAGTCTTTCTCCACTGGACAGAGAGCTTCTTGAGGGCAGGCTCTCAGGGGAAGCTTCTGGGTTAAAGGAATGACCAATTAAGTGAATGAGTGATGAATGAAAGCTTTTAAAAAAACAAAAAAAACCCAACCAAAAATCCACAACTAAACAAAACCTAAGCTTTTAAGAAGATTTCAAAACATTCAATGAAAGTATCTGTTTCTGTTGATGATAATAGGAACTTTAGCAACAATCATTGTTGATTATTGTACAGTAGGGATAGGGCACCCTGGTGATCTAATTTATTTTTTCCTTTTCCTTTTCTTGTGTACCGCCAAATCAGATCCTACTGGCCCAGGAGGAGATTGCCCCTCCTTCTCCAGCAGAGCATCTGGTGGATTCGAACCTCACACCTTCAGGATTGCAGGGCAGCTTCTTACCACTAGGCCACCAGAGCTCCCTAATTTAAGGCAAAGAGTTTTGCTGCCATCTCAAAGGCAGGTGGTTCAGAGTCACAAGCAGTTTTGTAGGAGGAAGATGGGCAATCTCCACCCATGTGATTTGTTGTTGTTGTTGTTGTTGTTGTTGTTGTTGACATCAACTTGGAACTGACTCATAGCTGACCCATCAGCGAGTTTTCAGAGGGTTTTAATTACAAGGAAGGAGATAACTCATCCTTCTCCCATGGAGCGGCTGATGGATTTGAACTGTGTGCCTCTGGGATTGCAGTACAGCTTCTTACCAGTTGGCCATGTATAGCCTCTGAAAACCCACTGAGGAGTCAGTCAGCTGTGAGTTGATTCTGACTCGATGGCAGTGCATTGGGTTGGGCAATATGATTAATGTAATTGATGCAACTAAACTGCACACCTGAAAAATTTTGAATTGGTAAATGTGATCCCTGTATATTTTTCACAACAATAAAAATAGGCAAAGGGAGAGAGAATAAAACAAGGACAGCCTTCCTCGCTCTGTGTGCACCTGGCCCAGTGTCATCAGATGTCCGCCTGTCTTACTCCATTCCACCTCTTCCCTGTCCATTTCCACCATAACCATCTTAGGCACCATCTCCTCTCTTGTGAATGTTTTAGCACATGGCTCTGATTGAGAGGAAATGCTGCCCTGTGCTTTTTAATGACTACGGATGATAGAAGGAGAATTTGATGCCTTTGAGCTGTGGTGTTGGAAAAGAGTATTGAATATACCATGGACTGCTAAGAAAACAAACATGTTAGTCCTGGAGAGGGTAAAGCCAGGCTGCTCCTCAGAGACAAGTATTCTGAAGCTTCTTCGGACATGTTGCAAGGAGGGACCAGTCCTTGGAGAGGGACATCATGCTCGGGAAGGTGGAGGGACAGTGCAAGAGAGGAAGACCCTTGATGAGATGGATTGATTCAGTGACTAGGAGAATGGGTATAGGTGTGTCAGAGACAGTGAGATTGGCACAGGATAGAGCAGGGTTTAGGGCTGCTGTACATAGTGCCACTATGAGTCGCAGACGATTGGACAATTGGAGGGCACATAACAACAACAACTGGATTGCATACAGAATTTGTATACATTGTGTTTCATTCGCATACATTCTGCTGTGTGCCCCTCCCAAAGGAGGTTGAGGCTCAGTGTCAGCCTCTTAGGAATCTTAAAGCCACACTAAAGTCACCTTCTTGGCCTGGGCAGTGAGGTGGGAGTGACTGTGGCCTTGGCCTTGGGCAGGTCTCCTGGGAAGCAAGAAGCTGTGGCTGCAGCCTGGCAAGGAAGGAGTTATCTGGCTTGTTTCTTCTCTCTGGTGAGCACTTGGAATGCTGCTCTCTGAGTAAATTGTGGCTGTTTCACAATCGAGGCTTTGAGTCATTTAAATGGCTGGTGGCGAGATGCTACACTGACTCATTTAATCTTCCTAAGTAACTTTCCTCTTCTGGACTTCTGCTTACGCAGCACCTTGGCCGCTCCTCAGCCAAGCTGACCGCCGGTTCCCACCAATCATGCCCGCCAGCTCCCACTCCCAGCTCACTCTGCCCAGGGCCTCTGCCCCTCTCTGATTGCCTGGCTCAGCCATTTGCTGGGCTACTTGGAAAGGGAAGTGGTTGGCATTGGGCAGGAAAGGTATTGGCACTCCCTGCTGTCCAGGCCCAGTAGGGAGACAGGATGAGCAGGAAACCTGGCTCCTCAGACTTCCCCCTAGAGGGCCTCCAGTGACTGCAGCTGTTTGAGGATCCTGGAGGCCTCAAGGAGGTAGTGTCACAGGAGCCTCTCATGTTCCTGGCACTGTCACCGACCAGATCTAGGAATCCAGTCTAGATGCTGAGTCTTTTTAGGAAGACATTGACCTTGGCCATTTTTAACCCCTCATGGATAACCAACCATTCAAAGAAGCAGACCCAGGGCCTGTTGCTCAGGAGGAAAAGTGGGAGACCATAAGGAAACCCCAACAGATAGACAGGCCATGAGCCAGGAAGGTCCATGAACACTCCGTGTGTGTGTGTGTGTGTGTGTGTGTGTGTGTGTGTGTGTGTGTGTGTGTGTGTAAGTGAGTGTGTGTGTATACAAGTGTGTGGTGTGTCTATCTTTAGTCCTAAGTGACGTAGTAGTCTTTGTGACATCAGTGTATATTGGCAGAGGTCTCTGGGTGGCACAAGCGCTTACACCTGACTACTCGTTTAAGGATTAAAGGATAAATTTATCTAGCAACACTGCAGAAGAAAGGCCTGGTGATCTGCTTCCATAAAGATTACAGCCAAGCAAGCCCTGCAGAGTTCAGTTCTGCTCTAAAGTACACGATGTCATGAGTTAGATGCCATTGAACGGCATCTATTTTGCCTTTGATGCGCACAGCGTGTACCAAGGTGCCACGCACATGTGCTGTCCTGTGTACATTCTTGTTCCCACGTGCACTCTGTGTGTTTCTGGGTGTGCTGAAGCATGTGCCTGTGTTCCTGCAGCCTGTTTGGCCAGTTTTCTGGACGTGTGTGTGCACGCTGTCTGTGGTTGTCTGAATGTGGCTGTTTGTGCCCCAGGTCTCTGTGTGTATTGGGGGAGCCGGTGCTCGTGTGCCCCAGGTATGGTGCCTTTCTGGGAGTATGGGTGTCAAATGCCTGTGTTTGGGTGCACCTCTGTGACTCAGTCCCCTTGTTCCTCTGTGTCTCTGGGTCTCACACCTCAGTCTGTCAACCTCTGCATGTCTGTGTGCTAAATGTGAGCTCACGTTGTGTGTATATGCACGTGTGTGCTTCCCAGGGTGTGTAATCAGGGCGGTAGCAGGTCCAGCCCAGTCCCCACATCCACACCTGCCCCCTCTGGTCTCACTGACAGGGTTGATGACAGCTTGTGCCAGGCTCTGCCATTAGCCAGGTGGGCTGTCACTCATCCACAGCTGCTATTTTAGGAGGAGAAGCAGCTGGCTGGCAGGCTGACGTGTTCATCTAGGCCTCTGAGAACTGGTGAGCTCAGGGCCTGTCCTGGCCACCCCCGCACACTGCTGAGGGCTATTTAGGGATGCTAGGGGATAGGGGCCCTGCGTGGGTGAAGCCTCTGCGCACTGCCCGGCCTGACACTGCACAGGACACCACCATCCACTGCACAGGCCTCCTGTCCGTGTGTCAAGGACTAGCTCCTTAGCCAGGACTCTGTGTCCGAGTGTGTACAGGGGTGTGTGCACATGCCACTGTCTGTCCACTCTGAACCTGTACTTCTGTACTGGGGTTTACTTTCATGTGAACCCAAACTAGTGTCCTTATGTATGTGTGTCTGCTTTCTATCTGTGCACACAGGCATGTATATGTATTTACTGTGTGTGTTCAGTGCACGTGTGCCGGTCAGCCCCTGTGCGTATGGATGTGTCTGTATATCCCCCCTCCCATGTGCTCTCGTTAACTAGCTAAGCCTTTACTAATTATCTCTTGGGTCAGACATGTGCCCTGAGCTCTGCCTCCAGCCAGCACTCCCCAGCCTCAAACACTTTGGAGACACATGCACACCACTTGATGCTGCCCTTGTTCAAATCCCTTTCATGGCATCCAGTTGCTGCCTCAGGAAAGGCTGAGTGCTCTCTGCTGGCCTTCAAGTCTCAGGCTGCTCTTGGCTTCTCTCACTGCTCCCTTGCATGAGCTCTCTGGCTTCTTCGCCTCTGTTGGGTCTCTCCGTCCATCTAAGAGTATTATGGAAGTCTTTGTTGAACAGGTTCTCTGATCCCATCAACATTGTGTGCTGGCCTCTGTGAGGTGCAGCCAGGAGGAAATAGGTCACTTTCCAGGACCTCTTGGGCTAATTATTAGCTGCAGTCAGGTTGACTCCAATTCATAGTGACCCCACCCTTGTGGCCTAGTGGCAAGAAGCTGTGCTGCAATCTCCAAAGGCACAGTGTTTGGGTCCACCAGCTGCTCTGTCGGAAAACGCTGTGTAATTTCCTCCCGTGCAATTAACTGCCTCTAAAAACCTGCTGGAGGGTCAGCAACAGGTTGGTTCCTATTCAGTGGTACAAAATAATAACCAATAACCATGTATAACAGAACAAACATTGTCAGGGCCTTCTTGGGACTCTTAATTACCAACGCGTTTGAGTCCATTGTTTTGGCCATAAAGTTGTATTTCTTTTTAAATTTTGTTTAGGGGTTTGTGTGTGTGTGTGTGAAGATACACATAGTCGCATACCATTTCAATGATGTCTATGGGTGTAACTTAGCAACGTTGATTATATACTAGAACTTATGGAGCCTTTTCTCCAGCCTTCTCCAAATTGTTCAACCACCCTTTGTGGAGACTCACTGCTCTGGAAGCGTCTCGCCTCGCCTTTTGAACTGATGTTGTCAGTTTGATCTCACATAGATTATCCTTTCAAAGCATGGGGTTCCCACTGGCTAAAAGGCAGGCTGTTCGAATCCATTAGCTGCTCCTGGGGGAAAAAATGAACAGTATCTTCCTGTGCAATTTACGGCCTCTGAGAACCTGCTGGAGCTATGAGTCAATTCTGATTCAATGGCAATAATCAAATTAGTAAGTAATTTTCAGAAATAAAGATTTCCAAGTCTTTCTTCTTATTCTTTCTGAAAGTTCTACTGACTTGTCTACCACGGATGACCAGCTCCTGTCTTAAATATTCATGGCCTAGTAGTGTCCAGCGTCATATACAGCACACAAGCCCCACAGGATGACACCCTGGCAGATGGTCAGTACAGACAGGGGAATCTCAGATCTTGTCCATAAGGTGTGCTTGAGAGCCAGGGAGCTCAGCGAGGACAGCGCCTTCCCAGCAGGAATGTGCTTCCTATCTCAGCTTTGTGGTGCTCCCTACATGATTCCTCTCCCAAGAATCCTTTCCTAAATGTGTCTGCTCCTCCATGTGCCAGCTCTCAGTTCTCGGGAGGGTCCTTCCTTCCCAGGACAGTAGGCCAGGGCTCGACACAGCAGCTGGCACAGATGAGGAAGCCAGCAGGCCATCTGATGGCAGAGGCAGCACTTTCTGCAGCTCCGGTGCCTTCAGAGCCGTGCTATCCCATCTGTGTGCCTCCAGTTGGCCGTTCCCAGCAGTCTTCCTCTTTCCTCAGCCTATTACTTCTTGAAATCAAACAAGCCAAACCAAGTGCCATCGAGTTGACTGATTCACAGAGGCTCCATGTCTATCACAGGAGAGCTGGTAACTCTGTAAGATTTTCAGTGGCTTTTTTCCCTCCAAGTGAATTGACAGACCTTTCTTTCTGGGTCAACTTGAACTTCCAACTTTTTGATTAGCAACTGAGAGCATGAACTGTTTGTACCACCCAGGAGCTCCTATTAGCCTTCAGTGTCCCTCTCTGTCCGCCTCTAGGCGAGCTCCTCCAGGCCACACTTTAAGCTGATGAAGACACTTGAGGAGTCTTTCAGAGCCCTGACTCAGGCCTCCCCTAATTGCTCATCATCTACTCTCAGAGCACTGAGAAGCACCCAGGCCCTAGCAGGGTCACCTCCAACTGTCTAGTTCTCCAAAACCAGAAACCTTCATGCGTCTTTGCTGACTCCTTGTTGTCCCTTCTTCCCTGTTCCTTTGCTCCGTCCCTCACCGTGGCTTGGAGATCTCACTTCCTAGGCTTTCCCAACCCAGCTCTCTAATGTCCACCTGTGTGCCACCATCCCTGGGGCCTGTATCTGCCACCTAAGCTGTCCTTGCATCTGCTCAATCCCCACCATTCAGTCTGTTCTATGCTCAATGGCTCCAGATCTGCTTATGGTACTCCTCTCTCAAAGCCTCCGATGCCTCATCACTTGCTCTTGGGATGAGACCTGAACCCTTCACATGGTCCACAAGACCCTTCTAAGGTGCCAACTTCCTTCTTATCACTCTCCATAGCATACCCGGGAGGACACGTTGGCCCTCCTCCATATAGATCTTCCCACGCTCTACACTTCTCACACTAGGCACCCCAGGCCCTCGTAGAGCTCACAGTGAAACGTGTATAGAGAATGAGTCAGCTGGCTTCTAACACTTCCTCCTTCTGAGTCAAGGAAGTCCTCAGTGCCAACACAGTGTCTGGTACACAGGACCTCAGCAAAGGTGAGTGTGGAGTGAATGGAAGGATGGATGGAAAGGAAATGAAGGCAAGCATGCATGTGCACACTCTCTATCCTCTGCTTCTCCTCCTCCTCTTCTCCTCCAGGCAGTCCTAGGCCATCCTCTGGAGCCCTTCCAGGGCAGGGTGGACACCTTGGTGGCAAGCAGCCTCTCCACTGGCCGGCACAGTGCTGCACACCGTGTCCCTCCACCTGGGGTGCTTCTCCCTGGTGACTGGGTCTTCTGCAGGTCTCAGCTTCAGATGGTCCTCTTCGGATTTCCCCCTCCATGACCACCAGGTGTAAACTACAACAACAACATGACCACCATGCATAAACTAGACCTCTACACCTACTAGTCTTTATCCTCACACCTTAACTCTGTCTTTGTGAGTGCTTATCACAACTGACCATTCCTTCATCTGCATGCTTTTTGTCTATCTGCCCGCCAAACCATAGGATCAACAGGAATGTACTACATGTGTTGATTCCCCACAGATTACTTATCACAGAGCCTGCTCAACACACAGTAGGTGCTCAGTAAGTGTGTAAGTGCACGGATGAAGCATTGCAGCATGCAATTTATTTTCCTTCCCCTTCAAGGGATCCATTTTACAGATGAGAAAACCCATCTTCAGGGAAGTTAAGAAAATCGCCAGAGGTTACCGAGCTAATGTGAGATGGAGTGAGGATTCCGATTCTGATTTGTCTGACTTGAAAAGGTGGTCCCTCTCACTCGCTAACTCACTCACTCTTTCTTGATTTTTCTCTCTCCAACACTCCCACCCCTCCTACTTTCTCACTTACTCATTCACTGCCTGGTCAGTTTGAGGGCACCATTCTGGGAACTGGACACAGAGATCACAGTTTTGCTGCCTGGGAGATGGCCACAGGGGCGACAATCACAAATAATGCATCTTTGGAAGCACTGCAAGTAAGGTTATGGGACTCAAGGAAGAGGGGCTTTTTGAATTGGGTTTTGATGGATGAGTAGGTGTTTGTCACTATGTGGTGTGTGTGGTACCACAAAGAAGAGCACTGCAGCTGGGTTCCAGTTATCACTCTACCACTTACAGAAGTTCATTTTCTTCTGCAGAACTGCTAATGTGTCTGTAAAGAAAGGTGGCTGGTCCTTTTCTGACAGTCTTTGGGCTAAAGTAACCAATCAAGTGGGGGTGTTCATGTCTTCTCCTTTCTCCTCATAGGGAGAGACACCTTACAAGGTTCTGGAGGAGCTGTGGGCCATTGGCTGAGGTTTTGGGCAGCCACACTCCTGCCCCAGGACTCTGTCTCCTTTCTCCTCCCTCTTCCCTGCCCTCTCCTCCCTCCCTCTTAAGTTCCCTCCTTTCTGCTCTCCTGCTACCCCCCTCCTTCCTCCTCTTCTTCCTCTTCCTTCTTCATTCAGCACTTTTCTCTTCTTCCTCCTTCCCATTTCTCCCTGCCGGAGGGGAGAGCACGAAGGGTAGTCAAAGTTAATTTAGACTCAAGTACCTGGTCACCTAGAAACAAGGCCAGTCCCCTAACGCAGGCCCTCAGCCGCGGCCTCATTAATCTGCAAGAGACCAGTGCTGGTGGTGCGCATAAGTAGGACAGAAGCCATGCTGCTGTGGAGAGGGGGCCTGAGGCTCTCGCCACTTGATCCCCAGCCGTCACATGGCCACCTCCAAGTGTGCAGTGGGGCAAAGACAAAGGAGAAAGAAGGAGAAACAAAAGCTCCCTGGGTTTCTGTTGCCCCCTCTTCCTGTCCTTGCTATTCAAGGACCCTTAAATATTTGCTGTTCCTTCTTGACCCTGTCCCTGCTTCTAAATCGCGCTTTCTCACCCTGAATTTAGGGTTATGCTCTTCTTGCCTCAGAGTCACCTGTCCCAGCTTCCGCTCACAGGCCCTGACCCTGAAGGACTCCTGTGTCCAGCCTCACAGCTGTGACCTCGCAGTAGGAGTGCTGGTGGCACGTGCAGTGTGGCCTGCTTTGGCCTTCCGCCCAGCTGGCCGTCTCCACAAAGCCACTTCCTCCCAGCTCCATGCTCCAGATCTCCTCCTGCCCTGGGCCCTGCTCTGGAAACCTTCCCTGTGGCTTTAATCACATTTGTTCTCCCTTGTCTTGGCTGAAAGGAAACGTGATAGTGGAGTGGTAAAGGGCTCAGGCTGCAAAGCAGCAGACCACAGTTCAAAACCACTGGCTGCTCGTGGGGAGTAATATGTGGCAGTCTGCTGCTGTAAATACTACAGCCTTGGGGAAAAGGTGGGAAGTTCTCCTTCGGCCTGTCAGGTCGATGGGACTGTGGGAAGTTCTCCTTCAGCATGTTGAGTTGCTGGGATTTGGAATCGACTCAGTGGCAGTGTGTTCCAATTTTTGAGTTAGCTTTCAGAAAACCTCTCATAGCACACGGCAGAAGCTCTGCCACACCTTGCCCTAGGTTGTCCTCCCTCCCTCCCTGTAACATCACAGATGCCTCAGTGCACCTCCACGTCGTGGTGGGTAGAAGAGTATAATTGGTAGGTGAGATCGGTGATGGTTCATGAGATCAGCTTTACAACGGCAACCTCATGTCATAGTTGTGTTCTGCAGCAGTGGAGATATCAAATTTTCATCACGACAGTCCCTAAAAATAAGCCAGCACCCACGTCTCGTGCAAGAGCTGCCTTTTCCAGAGCACCTTGTGCAGAAAGCCAGGGCAGGCACAGAGCGGACCACTCCCTTCGATGCACAGCGCCTCTGCCATCTGTACAGCCACCCCTCGGCCTGCAGCAGTCAAAGGCGGGCTCCAAGCCTGGGGGCAGGTTATGAAGGGGGCTTTTCTGAGACCTGAATTCTCTGAGAGCATGGGAAGATGAGTTTTAAAGATTCACCATAGCCTAATGGAACAGCTGTTAAACTTTGTCAAGCAAATGATGATTGTGGTTGTTGGTAGGTGCCATTGAGTTGACTGAAACGGCTAGTGACCCTGTGTACAGCACATCAAAACCTTGTCTGATCCTTCTGCATCCTCCCATTCTCCACTGCCCGCAGGCCCCTTATTGCAGTCAGTTTGTCAACCCTTTTTGTTGAGGGTATCCACATTCTTTCTCCTAATTTTAAGTAATGTTTTTATTTTACACTGGCCCACTTTAAAAAATTGTATGCGTAGTTTTTCACACTAGATCTTTCCCATTTCCTTTACCCACCCCTCCCTCTATCTATCAAATTACATGACCCTATGATTACCCCCCAACCCTGCCCGTCCTCACCCCTCTGCTGCCCCCTACCTCTTGGATTCTCATACACCTTTTACTGGTTATTGTTCTATTTCTACAGTAATGGTTTTAAACCATTTTTAGATTACATTTACATTACATTTTTACAATATTTTTCCTTATGAGACTGAGTTAGTTCACTCAGCAAAATGCTCTCCAGACTGTCTGAAGTTAGGTAGTAATTTTCAAGATCATTAATTACTCTTGTGTGTTGCATAGTATTCCATCATTTGAATGTGCCATAATTTCTCAATTCATTCTATTGAGGTTGGACATTTGGGCTATTTCTATGTTCTTGCAATGGTGAATAATGCTGCTATGAACATTGGTGTGCAAGTCTCTATTTGTGCCTCAGTTCTCATTTTCTTGGAGTATATTCTAAGCAGAATAGCTGGGTCATATGAAATTTCTATGTTCCGCTTTTAGAGGAAATGCTAAACTGCCTTCCAGAGTGGTTGTACCATTTTATGATCCCAAAACCAATGTATGAGTTCCTATCTCTCCACATCTTCTCCAATATTTATTACTTGCTGTTCTGTTCAACTTTGCCACTACTACTGGAGTGAGATGGTATCTCATTGTGGTTTTGATTTGTATCTCTCTTATTGCAAGTGATTTGGAGCATTTATCCATGTGTCTGTTGGCCATGCAAATATCATCCTCTCTGAAAAGTTTTTCTATGCCTTTTGCCTATTTTGTCATTGTCTTATCAGTCTTTTTCTTGTGGAGGCCCTGCAGAATTCTGTAAACATTTGCTATGAGACCCTTGTCTGAAATAGTATTGCCAAATGTTTTTTCCCAGTCAGTAGGTTTTCTTTTCACTCTGCTGGAAAATGTTTTTGAAATGCACAGGGACTTAATCTTTAGGAGGCCTCATTCATCGATTTTATCCTCTCTGATTGTGCATTTCTGGCTGTGTTTGGCTATCTCTTTATACCACAGACTCGGTCATCTAAGCTTGATCCCATTTTGTCACTTACAAACTACGGTTTTGGGCTTTACTGGGGGATATTAAAATTTTATTGGTGAAATACTGTTTTGTAGATGCTAATGATAACAGTTCAATTGTATATGCTGTTTGTTTCTTTTTAAATATAATTTAATGAGCATGTACAAGAAATATTTTTTTTAAGAGTGAGTGTGAATCCTAACTTGATCATGTGTTGGCCATGATTTTTGGAGAGCCACTTCTCTTTGAAGAGTTCTAATTTCTACACCTTTAGAAGTTGGCTCAGAATCTTTAGGTGGTGCAGATGGCCAGTGTTCTCAGCTACTGAACAAAAGAGTAGAGGTTTGAGTTTGCTAAAGAACAATCAATATGCAGAACAGATCATCTTGGAGGCTGGGCTATAAGGAATGGGGCATCAGGATTGGAGGAAGATTCATTAACAACCTGAGTTATATGGGTGACACAACCCTGCTTGCTGAAACTGATGACCTGAAGTGCTTGCTGCAGAAGGTCAAGGACTGTAGCATTCAATATGTATTCAAGTTCAACATCAAGAAAACAAAGATTCTCACCACTGGGCCTATTGGAAGCATTGTGATAGATGGTGAAGAGATTGAGATTGTTGATAGTGTTAGTTTGCTTGGCTCCACAATCAACACTCTTGGTACCAGCAGCCAGGAAATCAAGAGATGAATTGCACTGGGAAAGTCTACTGTCAGGGACATCTCCAGAATACTAAAGAACAGTGATGTCGGTCTGGAGACTAAGGTGCGCCTGATCCAGGCCATCATCTTCACAGTGGTTTGCTATGTTTCAGAGAGCTGGACAATGACTAGGAATGACAGAAGGGGAATTTATGCCTTTGAGCTGTGGTGCTGGAGAAGAGTATTGAATATACCACAACCTGCTAAGAGAACAAACAGGTTTTTCCTGCAGATAGTAAAACCAGGCTGCTCCTTGAAGGCAAAGATTTTGAGGCTTTGTCTGCCATACTTTGGGCATGTAGCAAGGAGGGACCAGTCCTTGGAGACATCAGGCTTGTAAGTAGGGGACACAGAAAGAGAGGAAGACACTCGATGAGATGGATTGATTCAGTGACTGGGGTAATGAGGGTGGGTGTGTCAGAGACAATAAAATTGGGACAGGCCAGAGCAGGTTTCAGGGCTATTGTACATAGGGTCGCTATGAGTTGCAAGTGACTCAACGGCACATAACAACAACAAAGAGCAGTGATGTCAGTCTAGAGACTAAGATGTGCCCCATCCAGGCCATGGTCTTCTGAATTGCTTGTTCTGCATCTCACAGCTGGACAGTGACTAAGGATGATGGAGGAAGAATTGATGTGTTTGAGTTGTACATACATATCATGGACTCCCAAGAGAACAAACAGGTTTGTCCTAGAGAGGATGAAACCAGGTTGCTCCTCGGAAGCAAGGATTTAGAACCTCTGTCTCACTTACTTTGGACATGTTTCTCAGGAGGGACCAGTTCTTGGAGAAGGATATCATGCTTGGAAGGGTAGAGGGTCAGTATAGGAGAGGAAGACTTTGGATGAGATGGACGGACACAGTGACTGTGGCAGTGTGTCAGATTTGGTGAGGTTGGCTCAGGATAGGGCAAGGTTAAGATCTTGTTCACAGGGTCATTATGAGTTGTAGTCCACTCACAGCCTAGAAGAATAACAACAAGTGGTACATTTGAAGAAAGGCCTGGCAATCTGCTTCTGAAAAATGGCTGTTGAAAACCCTATTGAGTGCAGCTCTGCTCTGACAGGCTGATGTTGGCTTGATAGCAAGTGGTACTAGTTTTTAGGACTGGGATAATAAGAAATCATACCTTAGCATTCTTTGAGAAAGAAAATGAAGTGGGGTGTGTGAGAGCTGGAGCGGAATCAAGCACACCTTTAGAACTATTACAAGGTGATGGAAATGAGCAGGTTTGAGCCACAGGTGCTCTGGGTAAGTTGCTTGACTGCTCTGTCAGATGGGGTTGTTATATGTGGTATATGAATTACTGTATGTAGAATGCTTACAAAAAATGTCTGTATACATCAAGTGCCTAATTAGTTCTGTTAATATGTTTTTGTTATTTTGTTTTTTTGCATACATCTTCCTTCATGTCCTTGTCCCAGAAAAGAGACCTTCCCTCCCCCTCCTCAGTTTCCTCAGAATCAAGGGAGATAGTGTTAGGGTCCATGAACTTTAGGCAGGAGATTGGAGGCTGCCATCAAAGCTGGGGTCATAGGTCAGCCAAAGGTCAGTCTCTGTTAGGTTGTAGGGAGAATCAGGTGTCTGTCTGGGCTAGGCCCAGGCCTCCTCTCGCTTTCCAGTGGGATCAGCTGGGCTTCTCTCCTTGACTCTCGCCCTCATCCTCCTTGGCTCGCTCTTAGCATCCCTGGGCTCAGTCCATTCTCCACTAGGTCACATGATGCCTTCCTTCCCAAGCTCTCTCCGGGATGCCCTTGGTGCCCTGGTCCCCCAGCCTCTTCAAGCTGAGGAGCAGCAGCTCAGCTGTCACAGGAAAGAGGACACTCCCACCTCCGCTGTACTTCAATTCCTTCCTGTCCATCTAGTGCGTGGTGGGCTGGATGGTCCACTGGCCAACGTTACAAGTTGACGGAAGGCTCAGCTGCTCCCGAGAGCTAAGCTGGGTCCCTGCACTGGACAAGCTGGTGAGGGGAGGCTGCGGAGCTGTGCGCACAGATGGTCCTACACGCGTTCATCATTTGCCAGAATAAATAATTATTATTAATCTCTCCTGTGCTTTCCTTCTCCCATTCCTCACCCTTTCCTGCTTTTCTCAGGCTGATTAAGGAGCGCTGGTAGCTTAGAACATTCTGTCCCCAGCTGTAAGGTTGGTAGTTCATATGTACCAGAGGCTCTGAGGCGGTCTCATCCCTAAGGATTTACAGCCTGAGAAACCCACTGGAAAAGCCAAGTTGTTACCAACTTGACAGCCATGGAATTGGTTTTTGAATCAAGATGCCTGGGTGATGTTGGAAGGCAGTGATTGCCTCTTACTTATCTTGATGCTTAGTATCTGGTTTCAGAACTGGTGCACATTAGGGTCATTCTGAGTATAAAGCAAGCCACATAGGCCTGCTCCTCCATCACAGCCCCAACACACAGTGGGAGCCCATTCACCCAAGCTCTAAACGTAGCAGGGCTTCAGCCAATTCACGTTGTCACATAGTAGGTCCTTTTACAGCTCGAGACTTAGCAAATAATAGGACCTCTTCACAGGACCCAACATACAGAAGATCTCTTATAAGACTGAGGTACAAGGAGGTGGGCTTGCTGGAGGAGAGGATTCTGGAGACGGGTCAAGCTTACATTGCACTTCTGCTAACGTGTTAGGGGAGTGACGGGGATGGTGGGGTCATTAAGAAGGCAGTGAAGTATTGTCACATAGTCATAGTGTGTAGTAAAAAAGTGGAATGATAGGAGCCGTTCATTTATCCAGCAAGCACTAGGTGAGTGATGCTGTCGTTGCTGTGTGCCATCAAGTCAGGACTGACCCATAGCTGACGCTCCAGTGCATTTTCAGAGGCAGTTAATCACACAGTTAATTGCCCGTCTTTCTCCTGTGGAGCAGCAGGTGGATTTGAGCTGTTTACCTTTGTGTTGGCAGTGCAGTTCCTTACCACATAAGCCACCAGAGCTCCCTGAGTGTGTGATATGTTGCTCTAAGCCCTGGTGAGTTGACTCTGAATCACACCACCCCTCCTTTCATGAGGCCATGAAGACAGGAAATAACAAGTTTGTTCTAGACCAGCTGGTGTTAAGTGGTTTGAGGGAAAATAATAGTAGGCAAAGGTGAGAAGGAGACCACAAGGACTTCTGGATGGCACCGCCAGAGTCAGCAAGGCCTCCCTGGTATGACAGCCTTTGAGATGAGAACTGAGTCCAGTAAAGGAAATGGTGGCAGAGCAAGAGAGAGGACCTGGCTGCCTGAATTGGGGGTGGGAAGGGAGACAGAGGCCAGGTGCCGGGTCCCTGAGTGTTGGGGAGAAGAATCTGGGCTTTAGTTCTAGGCAGTAGCGAGCCTTTAAAGGCTTTTGAGCAGGGGTAGCAGAGCTGAAAGTTGAGAGACCAGAAGAGGAGAGGCAGTGGTCCAGGTGGGAGATGATGTAGGTCTGGATGCAAGTAGTGATGGAGTGGAGAGGAGAGGAGGGGCAGGTGCTATAGCGCCAAGAGAGTGATTGTTTGAGGAGATCCGGGGAGGAGAACAAAGCAAAAAACCATTTGAGTGAATAAATCATGAAACCAAAAATATCATTATCAAAACAGGAACACCAGGCTCAGGATTGGGGAGCAGATGGCACCCCCTTCTGAAAGTGTTTTCTCCTCCTCTTGTGCCTCCTTCCCCCAAACCCTCTTTTTCTTCTCCTTACTCAGCACCTCCCTCCCCAGTCTTTGAAAATCCACAGTACTATTCTTAGTCTTGTCCATTCTCTTCTTTCATTTTCCATGTGTCTTTTCCAACGTTTGTGGAGAAACTATCAAAAAATCAAATTGTCAGTTTCTCCCTGGGGCCCCTGGCAGCCTGACAGGGGGCAGACGCTCTTGGAACAGTGAAGTGTTTTCATTTTTATGTCAGACAAAACAGGGTTTGAGTCTCAGCTCTGCTGTTAGCAAGCAGCATGATATTGGTGAGTTCTTTAACATCATATCTCTGAGCCTTCACATCCTCATCTGTTAAACAGCAAGATGCATGCGCTTAGCACAAGGCCTGGCATAAGGGCATTTGCTATTCTTGTTGTTAGGATTGTTTGTTAACCTGACTGTGAGGCTGTGTGCCTGGATTAAATTCCTGGCCTCTGTGCCCCTTACACAGCCTCTGCTTGTCTGTGGAAGTTTGTTTGCATGTTGCTATAATGCCAACCAAGTTTCAGCCAAGTTTTAAGATGAAGAGCAATGAGGAAGAAAGGCCTGGTGAACCACTTCTAAAAAGCAGCCAGTGAAACCCCTGTAGATCACATTAGTCCTGTTGGCAGCTTATTGGCACAGGGTCAGGAAGAGTTTAACTCCACTCTACCTGGGGTTGCCCCTTGGCATAATAGGGTGTTGTGTGCACGGAACTGAAGGAATGAAAGGCACACCCCAGTGCCACACAGTGTGTTGGGGGTAGGAGAATAACTCGGTCACCATGCATCAGCTGTGTAACTTTGTGCAGGTCAACTAACCTCTCTGAGCTTATGTCTTCAGTTAGAAATTCTGACTAATAATTCCACCTTTTGGAAGTTAAAGTGCTGCTTAAATAAAAGCACTAAAGCACCTTCAAAGCTTCAGAAAGCTGGAGCATATTGGCTACACATTAATAATCTACCTCTAACTTGATGGACAACTTTGAGCCACTCGTGCTCTCTCTCAAGTCCCCAGTGTCCAATCTGTCACATGAAGGAACTGTCTCAATGATGTTGCAAGTCCCTGGCAGCTCTGAATGGCTGTGATTGACACCTGGACGTCTCCATTCTCTGGTGAGAACTCCGAGGCCAGAGAGCCCCTCCCTCTCCAGGCGGAGGGCTGGTGGTCAAGCCTGGCTCAGGGCCCTCCACTACCTGGTCGTCTTCTGCTCCCCTCACCCCATGCTGCTTCCCCTTCTCCCCTTAACGGGCTCTTTGTCCAAAAACACTAATTGCTGTGACTCCAGTGTTTATTTGGAGACAATACAAGTCGATTGAAACTGCCGCATCAGGAGAAATATGTTCCACTTAAATCTTTAAATTAGCGCGGTGTTGGCCTTTGATGAAGTCGGCTTGGGAGAGGCGTCCGCCCTCGTGGTCCACTGATCATTGGCCACTGTAGGCCATTTGCTTAATGAACAGAGTGGCCAGCAGCCAGGGGGTGGGGTCAGCTGGGCACACCTGCTGCCCACAGGCTGGAGTGGCTGGGATGTGCTTCTCGCCAAGCCTGTGCCTTGCCCGTACTGCTTGGCGCTGGCCCTTCTGGAAAGGGCACTTAGGTCAGCTCACTCACTGATAATCGTCATAAAATAGAGATGGCCCCAGCCACCATTTGCCAGGCTCTCTCCAGGCCTGGGCTGAACTACCTGCAAACATTTGTTGTTAGTTGCCATCAAGTCAGTTCTGATTCATGTGGTCCCCCCGCCCCTCGGGTGTCCATAGTTGTGATGTTTCAGAAACAGATTGCCAGGCCTGTTTCCTGGGGCACTTCAGGCTGAATTAAAACCAGCAGCCTTTGAGCTTAACTGTTTGTGCCATGTGCAGTCTTGAGGGCAAAGTTATTGTTCTCCTGTTTCACAGTGAGGAAAACTGTTTAGACCCAGGTCTCTGACTCAATGCTGGAGCTCCTAACTCCTGCACAGACGCCATGGAGGTCAAGCATCAAGGCTACTAGAGGACTGACTGCATCCTAAGGGGAGACCTTCTACCAAGAATGGGAGGTGAATAACGTGCTGGTGAATGCACCTTCCATTCTTGGCAGCAGTGTTATTCACCATCCCAAGAATGTAGAAACACCCCAAATGTCCAACCACAGCTGAATGGATTGAGAAATGGTGGTACATTCACACTATGGAATACTATGCATAACTCAGGAGCAATGATTTTGAAAAAATGATGCATAGTTTGGGAGAAGCTGGAGAGCTTTATGCTGAGTGAACTAACTCAGGATCATAAGGACAAATACAGCATAAAACCATTATTGAAGAAATAGGAAGATAAATAGTAAAACATGTATGGGAACCACAGGAGGAAGGAGTGGGTGAGGGGGGTTAGGGTGGGTAGGGGTGAAATCATAGTATTGCACAGTTTGGTGGGTGGAGGCAGGATAGGAAATGGAAAGGATCTAGATGAAAAGACAGGGTAATGATGGGCAAGGTCCAATGGTGATTAATTTTGTAAAGCAATGCGTGAGAATGATTGTATGAAACACAATGTGAATGAAGAATAGTGTGAAACACAATGTACATGAACTTTGTAAGCAAACCAATTAAGAAAATAAAAAATTCAAAAAAATGACAGGTTTGGGGGCTGGTTTTGCCTCCAGGCCCATTCCTGCTCCCTCTCATCTGGATCTGGTCTCCTCTGGAGCCTCCGCTCTGAGAACAAGTTCTCTGCAGAGACCCTCTAATGCCTCCACTTCCCTTTTGTCCCTCTTTCTGCTCTAGTATCTTTGTTGTTGTTGTTGTGTTCCATCGAGTTGGAACTGATCCCTAGCTGACCCTCCAGTGGTGTTTTCAGAGGCGGCAGTTACATCGCACAGAAGATTATTGCCCGTCCTTCTCCTGTGGAGCAGCTGGTGGATTTGAATGGCATTCCTTAGAGTTGGCCGCACTACTCCTTACCACTAAGCCACCAGAGCCCTGCTCCCATCCCACATTCCTGCCCTTGGGAGACTACAGAAATCAATGGGTAGCTTTTAGTTCTCTCAGACTAAAGGACCTTTCAGCAAGGCGGATGTTTGCTCGTGGGAGCTCTGTTGGCCTAGTGGCAAGAAGCTGCACTGCAATCCCGAAGGCACGCAGTTTGAGGCTGCCAGCTGCTCCATAGGAGAAAGATGGGCAGTCTCCTCCTGTGCCATAAACTGCCTTTGAAAACCCGCCGGTGGGTCAGCTATGGTTCCGACTCTACAGTACACAACAGCAACAATGTTCACTTACAGGGATCAACACCTCATGTTCAGAATTCACCGCTGTCTCTGAGCTGCTCAGTTTACTAGGAGAGCCACCCCGCCTCCCTTCTTGCCACTTCCTTTCCTCCCTTCTATGTTCAAGACATTCTCCTGTGGATGGAAGTTCCTGAGTCTTGGTTTTAGCCCTTTAAGTAGGCAGCAGTGTTTCATTCAGTTGTGCATAGGGTCACTATGCATCCCTCGCACCAAATGACAGCCATATAGGTGCCGATGCCAGCTGGCTGGGTGGAGGTGGGGTAGTGGTGGTGGTGAGTGGTGGGGTAGTCCTCTGGTTCCTGCAGATGCGCTGGTGAGATGCAGCTCCTGAGGCACCGAGGGCCTGGGAAGGAGGTATGCAGGGTCGGAGGGCTCACCTTCCCAGAACCTACTGCCTCTCCTGCCGTCAATCCAAATCCAGGCCTCGGGTCCAAGCCTTCTTCATCTGCAGCCAGGACCTGCAGAGTCGGGCAAAAGAAGGTGGAGCCAGCTCAGCCCTTAGTGGGGCCGCACACCCCAGTGTTTGGGCCTCCCCAGCCTCACAGGATTCCTCCCTTTACTGTGAGCTACTGGAGGGCAGGGCACAGACGGTGCTCCGCCTAGAACCCTAGTGGCTACTGCCCTGCACAGGACCTGGCAAGGCCAGAGGGACCAGTGAATGACTGGCAACTAATCATCTTTCATTCAGCTTCCAGTCATTCATCTGTTTTTCTTTTATTCCTTTCTTCATTCGTTACCTACTCTTACCTGGAATTTTCTAGTTCAGATTCATAATCTCTAATTCTCTTCAGGGCAAGGGTGACACAAGTGAGATGCCTGGGGCACGGCATTTAAGGAGACTCTCGCTCTCAGAGTCGTTTAAGTGCCCAGTCACCTTGGTGGCAGGTGCTGTGATTTCCATTTTCTAGATGAGGAAATGAGTCAGAGCGGCTGAGTCTCTTCTCCTGGCCACCTGGCTGGAGTGTGCTTGCTCCCAGACACCTGTGATTCCAGTTCAGCATGCTTTCCTTTGAATGGGCCTCAGTCTCACTGCCTTGCCTGACCTGTGAGGTACAGCGAGACTGCCTTGCCTGACCTGTGAGGTACAGCCTTGGTGTGGAGGTTGGGAAGGTAAACTAATACCACTTGCTGCTTCTGTGGCTTTGCCTCCACCTCCTTGCCTGTAGCCCAGCACTGACTGCAGCCAGCTGCCTAGGTTCAAATCCAGTCTTTGCTACTTAGCAGAGAGCTGAGCCGAACAGCTACTTTGTTGTGTCTCGTTCAGTTCCCTTATCTGCTGTGAGGGGAAAAATAATGGTCCCTGTTTTAGGGACTACTGTGAGGATTTAGGGTTACTGGATGGTGCAAACTGTTCTTGACTTCTAATCAGAAGATGGAAATCTTCTTCCTTTCGACTTACAGCCTCTGAAAACCCAGTGGAGGGTCAGTTATGACATGACTACAACCTGACAGCAATGAGTTTTTAATTTTTCTAGTAAAAAAGATCCGCAATTCCATTTTATCCTGTATCATCATGGAAGAAAGGCCTGGCGATTTGCTTTTATAGATTGTTGTTGTTGTCATCACGTACCATTCATCGAGTCAGAACTGAGCCATAGCTGATCCTCCAGCAGGTTTTTAGAGGCAGTAATCACAGGGGAGGAGATTGCCCATCCTTCACCTGTGGAGCATCTGGTGGATTCGAACTGTGTGCTTTTGGGATTACAGTGCAGCTGCTTGCCATGTAGTTCAATTCTACTCTGTAACACAAGGAGTTGCCATGAGTTGGAATCAGTTTTGCAGTAAGTTGCTTGGTTTGTTATTCTGCTTTGCAAGGATTCTAATGTGTTGGACTATGCACAGCATGTATAGCAGCGGCTGCTATAAGGCAAGCCCCGTTAATCATCAGAAATTATTTTAATAGCTGACTAACTTACTGTCACCCAATATGGGTAGAGTCCGCAAAGAACCTCAAACCCTCAGGACTGAGCCTCCAGGATTCAATCCCTGCTCTCATCAGAGGAGCAGTCCTTGCCTCCTCAGGGCCAGCCGCCTCCAGGGCTGCCACCTCATGTCCTCTGAGATGGCTGATTCCATTAGCCACTGGCAGATAGACTGGTGGGCACGAGGTTGAGTTCTGGGTGCCCCATCTCCCTTCTTTCTACAGGCAAGGGAATAGCAGCCTCCCCAGCTCCTTCCAGCTTGAGCTCCCCTGGAATTCACAGTAGTTCGGAGAGAGGGAGAAAGAATTCACACTTCACAGAAAATGGGTTTCAAACAATTAGCAGGTCTTTACTGGAGGATCCTTTGAAGTCAGAACCCAAACCCAGCTTGATGAAGGATTTCCCCGAACTGACAGGCTGCTGTCACCAGCACAGCCTTTCCTGGGTGCCAGGGGCTCCTGTCTGAGCCTTCCATAGGAGCTCCAGTCTCCCCACCCGCTCATGGAGAGCTGCTTGGTGGAGAACTGAATCTGTGCAGGTGACTTGTACGTGGAAAGACGGGCTCTCCGTGAGCTCTGTGTCAAGTGCAAGGCATTGTCTTATTCTCTACATGCCCCAGCCCAAGGACTAGGGTTTCTGCAACTCCAGAATGAGGACTTGGAGGCCTCTTATCCTTGAACGGTACCTGACGCTGTGAGTAATTACTAAGTGGATTTGATTTTTCTGGTGATTGACTCTGTGGCTGGAGTAGCCTTGATTTCCCATCTGGAAGAAGGTGGTGGTAGCGGCTTGGGGAACTTTTCTCTTTGTCTCAGAGCTAGTCATTGTTGTCACTATTAGGTGCTCTTGAGTCAACTATGACCCACAGTGACCCTGTGAACACCAGCTCTGAACCTTGTCCTGTCCCGTGGCACCCCATGATCTCCACATGTGACAGCCCGTTGTTAGAAGTCACTGTGTCAGCCCGTCTTGTTGAGGGTCATCTCTTTCTTTCCCAGAATGATGTCTTTTTCAAAGACTGAGCTCTCTTGACAGCATACCCTAGCTGCACTTGCCTAAAACATCAAAACCAGACCCATTGCATTTTAGTAAATTTTGATTGACCGTGTGTTTCCATTGGGCTTCCAAAGCTGTAGATATTGACAGGAGCAGACTGCCCATCTTTCTCTCATGGAGCAGCTGGTGGATTTGAACCTACAGCATAAGTAGTGTGTAACCAATCACCACCAGGGCTCCTTTCACTTGTCTTAAGAGGACACATAGTGTAATGGGATGAAGAGTGGGGCTCCCTTTCAATGCTGTGAGGTCTTGAGGGAATCAGTATGTATCAGTTCTTTCATCTGTGAAATGGGTTTCAAAACATTTCATACAGGGCACTTGGGAAAAATGAAACCAGATAATGCCTAGAGGGTGTCTGGCACATGCTAGGTGCTCATTGCTTGTTAGAGAAGCTGTGCCTCTTACCCTGCCTTGTCTGACCCATTTTACAGACCCAAGTGCACTGCTGGCTCTGGTGGGTGCGGCATGCAGGAGGACCCTTGAAGAGCATCTCCACCTCACCCCACAAAACTGGTGAGGGAGTTGGATGGGCAGACAGGGAGCCAGGCAGGATGGGAGCAGAAGGGGCTGCAGCAGTCCCCCCCCCCCGCCCTGTAGAGTACCCCCCCCCCCACCCCACCACCCTCCGCCTGAGCCTGTAGTCTGCTGTTAGATTTGCTTTCCCTGACATTCCATCCATCATCATAATTGCTTCTCCCGAAAAATGAATTTGTAGTTGATTTCTTCAAAAGAGGGAATCAACCAACAGATAAAAAGGTTGTTTTATTTAATTTGCATGAAGAGGCCGCCTGCTGCCGCCCAGCTGTGCAGGCCGGGCTGCCGGGAGGGTGCCTGGCAGTGTGAGTGAGTGTGCATAGGTAGACGCTGGCATCTCTCCCTTCTTCTCTCAGAGGGAGGCTGCTCCGTCGTCAGGGCCTGTCTCTCCAGGTTGTTGAATCTCAGGCCCAAAGATTGCACGAGGCCCTGGGAGATCACTGGATCCCGAGCTGACATCACTCTGCGAGACCCTTGCCCTTTTCCATGCCTGTCCTTTCTGAGGCAGGGCAGAGATATCCCTCAGGACACTGAGGACCAGGAGTCAGCCTTTCATGGCTCAGAAACCCAAGAGGTCGAAGATCTATAAAGGCAGAGAGCCAGTGTGTGATACAGCCAATGTCAACAAGGCTTCTCAGGAGATTTACTGAAAATATTTGTCTTAGGGGAAATCAAGAGCTCCCAGATGCCACTGGGTGCTAGATTTCACTGGAGGGTGTTTGTGTTTGCACTCCAGCTCAGCAAACAATGAATGATGCCTTCTTGTGCCTCAAGTGTGGCTGGTTCCTCTGGAAGCTTCTATTGCAGTGAGTATGAGCTGCCTCCAGAAGAGAGGTCAGGGAAGGGGATGGATGCAAGGGGCAGAGCCACAGCGGAGGGCAGGAGTTGGATGGGAGAAAGCCTTCTCCCAGCGCAAGAGGTTTAATATGTGGTGTTAGCAGCTGGGCAGTATTCAAGAAGGCAGTCCCCAGATTGTTGGGGTTCAGAGAATGCAACAGTGCCTTCTGTGTTTTACAGCATCTAGTGAGGACATGATACATATGTTGCTGCTCCAGGGATCAGAATCTTGGGAGGATAGTAGAGTAATTGTCCAGACTTGGATACTCTTGAAACGGAAAACCTTACTGTACTCATTGCTGTTGAATTGAAACCAACTCATAGCTGACCCTCCAGCAGGTTTTCAGAGGCTGTAATTCACACCGAAGGAGACTGCCCATCTTTCTCCCAAGGAGCAGCTTTGAGAGTAGATATGATCTGCCCGCTTTGGGGCTGGCAGCTTCATTCATTAACCACTAGACCACCAAAGCTCCCAAAGGGAAAGTTGTTGTTGTGTACCACTGAGTTGGGACCAATTCATAGCTGACCATCCAGCAGGTTTTCAGAGGCAGTAAATCACACAAGAGTTGATGGCCTGTCTTTCTTTCACAGAGCAGCTGGTGGATCTGAGCCACATGCCTTTGGGTTGGCAGCAAAGCTCCTTACTTTCCCTGAGGATAAAAATAAATAGCTCAATGAGGAATACAGCACCTTCCATTAACACTAGATCACCAGAGTTCTGGTCCCTCGTGAAAGTAAATTTTATTCCTTATTGTTCCAGTATAACCAGTGTGGATTCTGACTGTCTCTGATAAATTGAGACCTACCCTTGAACCAATCTGGTGATATCGTCTATAGGGAGTTGCACTGCTGACCCAAAGACTGGTACCACCAGTGACTCCAGGGAGGGATGGTGGGCAGTCTCCTCCTGTGAAACTTACAGCCCGTGAAAATCCACTGGAGGATCAGCTGTGAGTTGGTTACAGTTCAACAATGAGTTGAGAGTTTTATGATTACCCTAACCATGTACCAGATCCATGGACACATGAGTCTTTCCTCCCAAGATTTGCAGTGAAAAGGCTTGGACATTTCTTGTTAGAGCCATAGAGCATCTCCAGACCAGCCAGGGACACAAGACGGAGGTGGGGCAGCAGTGGGTACAGCCGGGGAACTTGGGCTCCATGCCTCAGTCTGCTACTAAGGGTTCTTGAACTGCTAAGCATTCTTGAAAATATCCCTGACCCTGTCTGAGCTTCTGTTTCCTCTCTGTGGATATCGAACGTGACAGTATCTTGTGTATTTTTTACATCCTCTAAATGCCTTGTTACTTTATTTGATTACTTGCTTATTGTTTGTGTGCCCGCCTGTCATGTAAGCCCATAAGGACCAAGGCTTTGTCTCTGTTAGTCAGCGGTGATGTTTACCATCTCCTAGAAAGACTTCTGGAACAAGTAGGCACATGACACGCGATAAATAGGATGTGTACTTGAAAGACACACAGGACTCTCCTCTGCAGATACTGTTCCAGTACAGAGGGGTGACTGTGTGAGGATGGACCAGAAACAGCCAGGCCATAGGTCAGGACTTCACAGGGAGCCCCTTCTTGACCTGGGTGTTATTTCCTTACATCCTTTCATTCACATGGAATCCTTTCTCCCTCGCTTTCTAAGAAGTAACATTCAAACCTGGGCTTAAAATCTTGGTTGCAGTTGCTAGGTAGATTTAGAATGGGAGAAGGGGAGAAGAATCCTTGACCTAAAACTTTCTAAATATGATAGCTGGATTGACAGTGACTAAAAATTATTTACAGTTTTCTAATGGATAACTTTAAAACCATCATGAACAGCAACTGTAACTTACACTGTCAGGGTTTCCAAGACTTCTTCCTCGTTGAGGTACCGGGAACAGCTCTGGCTCAGATATTTGCCTCTGTTGCATTATCTGCATGACTCTTCTTTCCAGATCATCCCACCCACCCAAACCTAGACCTCCCCTCTGTTCTCCATGCTGTTTAGTCCCATGTCATCCACGCAGGGAAGATGTGGCCTTGTTTCAGGGTAACTCTCTTGATTGTTTAAGGAAGGATTTTAGCCTCTGTCTAGAGATGGCCAAAGACAAGTTCATTGCCTTTTTTTATTGTCTTGTAGAAGTTTGTCCCCAGTAACTTTTGCAGCATTCCTCCTGGAGAAAAGCTCTTGTTCTGACTGTGTTAAGTTGTACTCTTCTGGTTCCCACAGGAGCTGCATGATTAACTCTTAACGTTCCATTCTGTCGATTATGTGTTGTAGGAACATCAGTTTTAATTGTGAGTGGATGTTGTTGTTGGTTTTACATGCCACTAAGTTGTCTGTGACCAGTAGTTACCCTAAATACAGCAGCTCTGAAGCCTGTCCTGGGCCAGTCTCACTGATTCTGAAACACCAACCCCCATTGCCCCAATTACTATATCAATCCATCTCATCCGGGGTCTTTCTCTCCTGCACTGTCCCTCCACCCTTCCGAGTATGATGTCCTTCTTCAAGGACCAATCTCTCCTGGCCATGTGCCCAAAGTATGTGAGATGGAACTTCAGAATCCTAGCCTCAAAGAAGAAACTTGGTTTCACCCTCTCCAAGACAGACCTATTTGTTTTCTTGGCAGTCCATGGTATGTTCAAGACTCTTCATCACCACCATAATTCAAAGGCATCAATTCTTCTTTTGTCATCCTTAGTCATTGTCCAGCTCTCTGATGCATAGCAAGTAATTGTGACCGTCATGGCCTGGATCAGATGCACCTTAGTCTCTAGCCTGACATTGCTGCTTTCCAGCACTCTGGAGAGGTCCCTGACAGCAGATTTTCCCAGTGCAGTTCATCTTTTTATCTTCCTGACTGCTGGTGTTAAGAGTGTTGATTGTGGAGCTGAGCAGGCTGTAATTGTTAATCTTAATCTCTTCTCCATCTATCATGGTGCTGTCAGTTGGCCCGGTGGTGAGAATATTTGTCTTCTTGATGTTGAGCTTCAATCCATATTGAAGACTATAGTCCTTGACTTTGTGCAGCAAGTGCTTCAGATCTTCTTAAGTTTCAGCAAGCAAGGAAGTATCATCTGCGGGTCATAGCTTGTTGATGAGTCTTCCTCCAATACCGATACCACACTCTTCCTCATTAAGCCCTGCTTCCTGAATGATCTGTTCTGCAGATAGATTATAAAGGTATGGGGAAAGGGTGCATCCCTGATGCACTCCTTTCCTGATTTTGAACCATGCACTGTTTCCCTGCTCTGTTCTGAGTTGTAAGTTGTAAGTGGTAGAAACCTAATATCAAGTAACAGACATGTAAATAGGGACACTTATTGGCCCATATTTGACACTCTAGTGGCACAGCTTTCAGTATCACAGTGACCCACAAGTACAGTGAACTGACAGTCAAGTGCTATACTAATTTGAATAATGATAAACAAGCAAGAATACAGATATCCAAGCTACAAGGTAATTAGCAATATGCAGATCAAGTCCCCAATACAACAAACTGCTGCCAGTCTCACAGTTTAGGATTTTCCATAGCCAAGACCCAGGCACTATCCCTAAGGGAAGACTTTCTCTCTCTGGCTGTTCTGGAGGAAGGTCCTTGGCTCCGATCTTCTGCTCCAGGACCATATTCCAGTGGCTACTTGGTCATGAAACCTTCTAGACAAGAGCTGAGTTGGGTTAGTCTTAGTTGGAGATAGTCAGAACCAAGTACTCAAACATCATGAAGTCTATCCAGCTGGCACAGCAGGAAAATGTCCCAGGTGAGGCTGATGTGTTGGCTGGTTCCTATACTGGTGCTCCCTACTTGGCCTGAGGGCTACAGGCCCTTGGACCTGAAGTGGTTGCAGGGTGTAAAATGCTTTCTTTTGCTGCTGCTGCCTGTCTGCCCTAAGCCCACAAGCTTTGAGGGAGGGAGACCTGACACAGGTAAGCCTTCTCAACTTCTCCTTATGCTGAGATTATTCAAGAAACTGGATTCTGTGAAGAAGATTGTAGCATCAGGATTGGAGGAGGACTCATCAATAACCTTTGGTGTGCAGATGACACAACCTTGCTTGCTGAAAGTGATGGAAACTTGAAACATTTGCTGCAGAAGATCAAAGACTGCAGCCTTCAATATGAATTGTATCTCAATGGCAAGAAAACAAAAATCCTACCCACTGGGCTGATGGGCAACATTATGATAGATGGAGAGAAGATTGAAACTGTCAATGACTTCATCTTACTTGGATCCATAATCTGTACACTGGTACTAGCATTCAGGAAATGTATTTCACTGGGAAAGTCTATACTTAGGGACCTCTCCAAATTAGTGATGTCAGCTCGAGCAATAAGGTGTGCCTGATTCAGGCCATAGTCTTTTCAGTCACATTCTGTGCATCTGAGAGATGGACAGTGAGTAAGGGTAACAGAAGAGGATTTGATGCCTTTGAATAGTCGTGTTGGAGAAGAGTGCTGAATATCCCATGGACTGCCAAAAGAACAACAGACAAGTCTTGAATAAAGTGCTGCTGGAGTGCTCCTTAGAGGCAAGATTACAAAGCTTTGTCTCACGTGCTTCGGGCATGTTGCTGGAAGAGGCTGTTTCCTGTAGAGGGACATCATGCTTGGGAAGGTGGAGGGACAAGAAGGAGAAGAAAACCCTCAACCAAGTGGATTGCCATGATGACTGTGGCAATAGGCTTGAGGGTGTGGGAGATTGTGAGTATGGCTCAGGATAGGACAGGGTTCAGATCTGTTGTTCAGAGGGTCGCTGTGAGTTGTACTTGACGCGACTGTACCTAACAACAGTAACATTGGTTCATAGCCAAATACAGAGTCCCTAGATGACAGAAGCCGTTTAAAATGCCACATGCTAACCAAAAGATTGAAGATATGAGTTTATCCAGAGGCACCTAGGAAGAAAGACCTGGAAATCTACTTCTGAAAGATCAACCATTGAAAGCTTAGCATACTTCTACTCTGACACACGTGGGGTCACCAGGAGTGGGAGTCAGTGCAATAGGAAATGTGTTTTGGGAGTTGTTGGTTAGGTTTTGTTTGCTTTCTTGGTTTTTGGTGGGTTTTACTTTGTTTTGTTTTAAATAACTAAACATGACAAGAGCTAAGTTGGGTTGGCCTTAGAGGCTGTCAGAAGCAGATACTCAGTCACCAAGTTTGTCTATCTGCCTTTCTATCTGTGTCTTTTTGTTTTCTTTGTTTTCCTTCATTTGTCCTGCTTTTCCGCCATGAATTAACTTACATATCTCAAGTTGGCTTCTCTATGAAACCCGTATCATAGCTTCTGAAAACTCTAGACTTTCATATGTTTATGTCAGGACACACACACACACACACACACACACACACACACACACACACATTGGCTCTTTCCCATCTTCTGATTTGAAAGTCGTAGAAAAGTACTCAGTTGGCCAAGCTCAGGTTATCTACTGACCCTCCACCAGTGACTGGGCTTGTGTAAGAGGAAAAGAAATCCTCATTCAGAATACAGAGCTCGGGTCGGACCTGGAGGCTGGAGGAATGATGCCCTGAGAGGACATTGCTCCTTACCAGTCCCAATGGGAACTGCAGGAACATTTCATATCCTGGCCTTTCAGCAGGAAGAACTTTGAGAACTAGCTCAGGCTGCAAACATTTTTTATCCAGTAAACAGGAGCACAGACACCACGGAATTCTGCCTGGCACTATCGATTCCTTCCCTGACTGCTTAATCATTGTAGACCCCTAGAGGGTGGTCCATAACTCCATTCGGAGCTTCAGGGCAGCTGGATTTAGCAGAAAACACCCCAGTGCTCTTTCAGCTTGTGCTCTGGGACAGGAAGTCAGATCTGCCCTCCTACTGTCTGGTGCAGAGTTTGGATCTGTCCCCTTGCTCTCCCTCCCTGCTGGTCTAGCTTAGATCAGACAGACAGTGCTCATCTTCTTCTTTATGAAGCTCACAGCCTTCTTCCTCTTCCTGTCCTCCATAACACAGCCCCTCTCTCAATCTCTATGCCACCCTTTCTATAATTGCTGATTGCATTGGAATTGCCTGTGTTTTCTGTCCTCCTGGTCTAAGAGCACCTCAAGGGCAGGGGTTAGATACTGCTCATTGGTTTATCCCTATAAGTGACACAGGACTGAATGCTCAGTGGATCCTTAAGGAAATTCTTACTGAATAATAGAAAGGATGAATGCTTGGGATATGCTCTGAAGATTAGGTTAGTAAGAGGGCTATCATGTCCGGCAGAGACTGCTCACTGCAGTCTGACCAGTGTTTATTTAAGTGCATCCCAGGTTCATGGTATGAGGGCATTGCTTACCCGACTGCTGGTTCATGGAGGTAGCGACCCCTGTGTTGTTATGAACAGATGTGAAATGTGCCTGTATATTGCAGTGATTGCAATTGGAAGGGCTGGTTCTGAAGAATTAGCTCCTTTTCTTTTCCCCTCATTCCCTCCCTCCCTCTTCCTTCCTTCCTTCCTTCCTTCCTTCCTTCCTTCCTTCCTTCCTCCCTCCCTCCCTCCCTCCCTCCCTTCCTCCGTTTTCTTATTTTTTTTCCTCTCCTTCGAGTTCTGACTTGTCTTCTGGGATTTGTGAGTTCTACAAGAGCAGAAACAGGTCCTAAGTAATCTTGCTTCCAATTTACTCTACTACTCCCCTAACCAATGGTCAACATTATGATAGACCGAGAAAGGATTTAAGCTGTCAGTGATTTCATCATGCTTGGATCCACAGACACCCTTGGTATCAGCAGTCAGGTAATTAGGAGACGTATTGCACTGGGCAAGCCTGCTGTCAGGAACCTCGCCAGGATCCTAAGGAGCAATGATGCCTGTTTGAAGAATAAGATGAGCCTCTTCAGGTCTTCTCAATCACCTGCTGTGCATCAGAGAATTAGACAGTGAATAAGCATGGCAGAAGAATTGATGCCTTTGAGTTGTGATGTTGGAAAAAAGTGCTGACTATCCTACAGACTTCCAAAAGAACAAATATATGTCTTGGAAAAGTGCATCCAGAGTGCTCCTTGGAAGCAAAGATGGCAAAGCTCCATCTTCCATACTTTGCACATGTAGTTAGGCAAGGCTGTTTCTTGGAAAGGGACAACATGCTTACAAAGATGGAAGGTCAGTGAAGGAGAGGAAGAACCCCAATGAGTTGGATTGACACAGTGACTTCAACAGTAGGTTCTAGTGTGTCAGAGATGATGAGGATAGCACAGGAGAGGGCAGGGTTCCTCTGTTCATAGTGTCACTCTGAGTCATCCTTGACTCAATGGCACCCAAAAGCAACAACTCCCCTAACCCTATAGAGATGTGAGGGGGCAGAGCTTGTCTCTCATGTCATTTTTTCCACCAGGATTTCTGTCTCATTGAATCATAATAAGCTCAAGCTGCAAGATAAAGACCTCATGATGAAGAGCAGCTCACAAAGCCTAAAGATATCTTTATCATCCACCATCACGTTCTGTGCCTCAAAACTGAGCCCTGCACATGAAAAGTGGATAAAAAGGCAACATCTGCAATAGATTGCCTGTGTCTATTAATGTGGCGAGTTATCTCTAGCTTATTGTGATGGTGATGGTGATGATAAAATGGGCATAACAAAATTTACCATTTTAACTGTTTTAAATGGTACAATTCCATTTGATACTATGTGTTATTGAGTAGAAACTGACTCATAACTAACCCTCCAGTGGGGTTTCAGAGGCAGTAAATATCACAGGAGGAGAGAACCCTTCTTTCTCCCATGAAGCAGCTAGTGGATTTGAACTGTGTTACTTTGGGTTAGCAGTCAGTAGCAGTCAATAATTTACAATGTTGTGCAATCATTGCTGCAATCTAGTTTGAGAACTTTGTTCTTAGCTTTTTTAGGAAGCAGATTCATGCTGGGATTGCTTCCTTGAGAGGTGCAGCTAAGCTGTATCTCCTCCATTCTACTTTGTGCTCCAAGGGTAGAATTTCTGTTCATTCCAAGGGCAAATAATCTTCTTAGAGACAGTTCCTTATCCCAGTTTCCTGAGACTATCATGCTGATTCACACCACCATCCCTCTTCCTCATTTGGAAGAACTCATGAATCTTCAGCTAAGCCACAGAGAAAAATAGCTGACTACAGAATTAAGAACAAAGTCCACTATAGACAGAGTTTCCAGGGATCCTTTGGATGTATCATAAACTAGCTTTTCATCTCCCAGATATTCTTGTATGAAACTCTTGTGTCTTCATCTTTCTAATCCAATTAAGAGAATCTTTATCCAATGCTTTACTGAGCCCTTATATGCAAGGAACATTCAGCAGAAGACAAAATAGGCAAAATCCAATATGTTAGAAGTGATGAAGATGGCATAGGTTACATAGGGTTGCTGTGAATCATACTTGATGACATATAACAATGACAATAACATGGAACTTACGTTCCCGTGGGAAGAGAAGATAAACATATAAATATTCATGTCTTGAATAATGTTGTTATGTTGTTATCTACTGTTGCATTGGTCCTTAACTCATGACAACCTCTTACACAGCCTCCACTGATCCTATCTAGTGATCAGCTGCAGATCACACCCTTGTGATCCATGAGTTTTCATTGGCTGTTTCTGAATCATGATCACCAAGCTTTCTTCCTTGTCCACCTTCATTGGGAAGCTCCAGTGAAGTCCATTTAGCATCATAACAAGATGGAAGCTTCCAGTGACATGCAGGTTATTTTGTTGGGCTGCTGTTAGATGCCACGAAGTCAGCTCAATTCATAGTGACTTTATGTACAACACATCTAAGCTTTGCCCCATACCACTCATCCATACATCATCTTCTGTTTGTACCCATTGTTTCAGTTACTGTATCAGTTTATCTTGTTGAAGGTGTTCCTCTTCTTCTCTGAACCTTCATCCTTCCAAGCATAATGTCCTTTTCCAGGGACTAGCTCAGCCTGATAACCTGCCCAGAGTTTATGAGCTGAGAGGTCTCACCATCCTTGCACCTTTGTGTTTCTTCCAAGAAGGTTTGTTTATTCTTTTGGCAGTTCATGGTATAGTCAGTACCCTTAGCCGGTACCACAGTTAAGTGGTGTAATTTTTTCCTCTGTCTTCATTGTCCGTCTTTGAAAATACCATGACTTGGGTCAGAAGCACTTTAGTCTTTAAACTCACATCCCTGTTCTTTAGCACTTCAAAGAGATCCGTGACAGCAGATTTGCTAATGCAATATGCCTTTTAGTTTCTTCACTACTGCTTCCATAGGTGTGGAATGTGGAAGCTGAATAAAATCAAATCATTGACAATTTCAGTCTTTTTCCATTTATCATAATGTACCTGTTGGTTCACTGGTGAGGATTTTTGTTTTCTTGATGGTGAGATGTGATCCATAGAAAAGTTCTATCTTTTCAGCAAGTCCTTGAAGTCTTCTTCACTTTTTGTAACCAAAGTTGTGTCATCTGCATAGTGTCTTCCTGCAGTGAGTCTTCCTCCAATCCTGATGCCCTATTCTTCATATAGTCCAACTTTGAGGATTATTTGCTCAAGATACAAATTGGCTAAGTATGATAAAAGGATTTAACCCTGTCACTCACCTTTTCTGAATTTAAAACATGTGCTCTCTTTTTGTTATGTTCAAACAGCTACTTCTTAGTCCATGCACATGCTCCACATGGGCACAATTAAGTGTTCTGGAATTCCCATTCTTCTCAGTGTTAGCCGTAATTTATTATTATCCACAAAAGTTAATACCTTTGCACAGTCAATAAAGCATTAGTAAATATCTTTCTAGTATTCTCTGTTTTTAGTCAAGATCTACCTTTAACATTATCCATACATTACCATTAAATTCCTCATCCCACATTTTCTTCAAAGTCCATCTTGAATCTCTGGCAGTTCACTGCTTCAGCTATTTTTGAATACTCTTCAAGAAGATTTTACTTGCATGTAATACTAATCATATAGTTTGGTATTTTCTGCAGTCTGTTAGATCACCTCTTTTTAGTTGACACAAACATGGATCTCTTCTAGTGGGCTGTCCAGGCAGCAGTCTTCCAAATATGTTGGCACAGATTAGTGAGCATGTCTAGGGCTTCATGTTTCCTGAAACATCTCAATTGATGTTCCTTAAGGTCCTCAAGCCTAATATTTTGCCAGTATCTTTAGTGCAGCTTTGACTTTTTTCTTTCAGTACCATTAGTTCTTGTCCACTAGAGGCAAAATATGACCACAGATCCGTGAGAGCCAAATAGGACCTTGAGTATATCCCACCTGAGTTTAAAAACTATATCCAGAATAGATTTGATGTACTGAATGCTAACAAATAAAGACCAGAAGAGTTATGGGATGACATCAAGAACATCATACATGAAGAAAGCAGAAGTTTATTAAAAATACAGCAAAGACAAAAATAGGTATCAGAAGAGACTCTGATACATGCTCCAGAAGGCAGTAAAGCTGAAGTAGAAGGGAGAAATTATTAAATAAGAGAGCTCAACAGAAGATTCCAAATGGCAGCTCAAGAAAACAAAGCAAAGCATACTGATCAAAGTTAGAAACCAAGAAAGGAAGAACATATTCAGCATTTCTCAGTCTGAAAGAACTGAAGAACAAATCCAAGCCATGAGTGCAATACTGAAGCTGTGTGCAAAATATTGAATGACACAGACAGTATAAAAAAGATAAAGCATACAGGGTTTTTGAACCACAAAGAATTGGTTGACTTTGAACCATTTCAAGAAGTATGCAAGTGGTGGCTACATATAAGGTACAGAGAATAATAAAGCTAGAGAATGAATGGTATTGAGGAGGGCCAATGGTGAGGGTAAGAGCTATTCTCTATAAAGGTCAGGAAAATATTTACCAATATAAAAGTGTCCTTTCGGCAGCAATCCAGTTATTGAAAAATTTATGCTGGCTTCAACTGATCACTGCTTCCTGTCCCGAGATCTCACAAACTAACATTTAAAGAGTTCTCTGTGGTTGTCAACCAGAAGCCTGGAATTTATAGAGTCTTGGTATGAATTTATAGAGCCCTAGAATGTCTTAGAAAAGGTACAGCCAGGGTGCTCCTTGGGGGCAAGGATAGCAAAGCTTCATTTGTCATATTTTGGACATGATGGTAGGGGAAGCTATTCCTTGGAAAGGGATATCATACTTGGAAAGATGGAGGGTGAGTGAAAAAGAGGAAGAGGCCCGATAAGATAAATCGACTTGGGGACAGTAGCAGTGGGCTCAAGTGTATTAGAGATGTGAGGATTGCACGAGATAGGGCAGAGTTCAGATCTGTTGTTCATAGGGTCACAATGAGTTGTACTCAACAGTTTCTAACAAGATGGCAACTAAGCTCAACTTTGCATCTAACGGCAACCACCACCACCACCACACTGACTTGTCTCGTCGGCACCTTGGTGCCATAGTGCATAGCTTATCAGGCTGCTAACTGAAAGGGGAGCCATCAGAATCTATCAGCCACTCGCTGTTTGGGAGAAAGATGGGTAGTCTCCATGCTTAAAGGATTACATACAGCCTTGGAAACTTGGTGGGGGGTTGCTATGGGTCAGAACCGACTCAACAACAGTATTGGTGGGATCTTATCCCCTTCTTAGTGACTCCTCAGTCTCTGTGAGACAAGCCTATCATTGGGGTCACCTGCGATCCTCTACCCTGCCCTGGGGCGGGATGAGGCCAAGGTAGGCAGATGGCTCCTTTGGCGCTGCAAAGTGGGCTCTTATATTTTCTTCACCCTTCTCAGATTCAGTTCCCTCCCATCAAGGGCTGCTTGGCTCTCTTCAATGTGAGGATGATTCTCTTTGACAAAGTAGAGTTTAGAAGTTCCTCTCTGCATTATTTATCTCCCCCTGTGGCCAGACTATCCCCATTTCTCATGTCTGGGATCTGTTTGTAGTTTTCTCTTTTCCTTTCTTTTTTCCCTGAGCCTCGAGTTTCCAGGAGAGCACATTTAGGAAGTGGAAACAAGAAAAGTGCATGGCAACAGCATTTTCTTTTTGAATTTTGAGAAAGCGATCTGAAGGAGTCGGGGGTGGTGAGTCTTCAAGCGCACCATCAATTTGCGGTTAATTGGTTTAGAATTCATTAACCACATTTTCCTGCCTGCCTCTGCCTATCTCTGGAACGGTGCTTGAGTTTTCTGATTCTTTGAGTTGCCAAACTAATAATTCACCTACTTTATTTCCTGACTCACAGTTAGTTTGTTTTAGTCTAAATAATGCATATTCAGCTTCATTAGCATATATTTGGATCATTTCCGACTTGAATGTATTCAATCTCATCAATTTACCATTAGTGAGATCATTCAGGAGGGAAGTTTCCGTATCTTTACTGCTTGTGTCAGTCATTCTTTCCTGGCTGGTGGGGGAGGTCAGGGGAGAGGAGAGAAGATGAAGGCGAGGAAGATAGGGGGGATTGTCATCTCTGGACACAGAGCTGTCATGGGGACCCCAGTTGCCCATGTTCAGAAGCTACCTGCCCTTAATGGAGAGGTAGCCTCATTGTCCAGTGGTTAAAGCACTCTGTTGTCAACCAGAAGGTCTGGTGTTCCAAACCCACCAGTCATTTCTATGGAAGAAAGATGTGCCAGTCTGCTTTTATGAAGAAAGAGCCCTGGAGGGCAGTTCCACTCTACCCTGTGCGGTTTCCATGCATTGAATCCTGTGGAAGTGGGAGTGCATGGTGGGTGTGCACCCCTTGGTGCACGAATAGGTGAGGCTGGCAGCAGATGGAGATACCACCTTTTCAGCTTTATGCTTAATTACAATTTGTCATAGGTGCCAACCTTAGTCACACAGCTAGTGTGTCCTAACTTTTCACCCTGTGTCCCCTTGGTGATACCTTACTGTCTCTCAACTTGGAAATAATGTCAGAGAAAAGTGTGTGAGACATGATCATGGCTGTACTGCTTAGATGTATATATTTTTTTTAAAAAAACTAGAGATAACTGAGAAACCGTAGGAAAACAAGTAAGAAAAAGACTTACATGCATAACTGAGGGTGGGGAGGAAGCAGCTTGTTTACAAAGCAGCTAAGATATCTGTTGTTTAGAAGATGTGACCTGCTTGGAGCTACATGACCGCCCCTCTACCACTAGGTCCCAAGTTGGCAGTATGAGAACATCCCTCCCTATTAGCTGCTGGATAGTTCAAGGAACATTCAGCAAGTGGACATGTTGATTCAGCTATGACGTGTATGAACTGAGATTGGACGCCTTGAGCAGAATTAGATCACATGACTGGAAGGTGGGATTGGCAGGTGTAGGTGGGAGGAGGGGACTACACAGGAAATCCAGATCCTAGCCTGCTGGGGTTGGCCACCTCAGTTCATGCAAGCTCTGCTAGACTATTTAAGAAGCAAAGAGTTCAGCTTGCTCAGTGACAGACCATGTTAGTGTAGGCTTTGTTCTCTTGTGGCATAAAAAAAAAGAGAGCTCAGATAGAAACAGACAGTGTAACAGACTGTAGAAGGAATGGTAAATGTGTTTCTACATATCGGATGTGATGCTAACAGAATGCATCCACGTTAAATCCAGCTACGTTAAGTTCAAACTGCTTGAGTTTGAATTATTAGGCATAACACTGGTGGGTTCTCCATGACCTTTTCCCCCTGCAGTATCTCAGGGCTTTCCTCTGAAATAGATTAATGTGCCGGGCGCTGGGCTACAGGCAGTGTGGGGAGCAGACGCTGTCCGCAGCCTCAGGGAGTTTGAGGCGAACGCTGATTGTGACAATGCACAGAAGAGTTCTCTGCCCTCTTGAGAAATGTTCCGAATGAGAGGAGAAGACGGAATCTGTTGAAGAACTGGAGCAGATAGAGTTGGAGTGGCAGTTAGGAGAACAATAGGAATGTTGTTTTAGCCGTGTAAGAAGCTGCTTAAGAGAAGTGCCGCTGACTGCTAAGTGGTCCTCCTGGCTTCTGAATCTTCATTGGAAACAAAGAGCCCTGGCAACACAGCCTGCGGGGGCTCTGTGTTCTCTGACTCCGGATCACACAACTCCACTGTGTCCCCGGTAGTCACCGACAGAGGAATCAAGGAAGGTTCTGGTGATGCCGAGGTGTCACTTAAACGCTCTGCCATGGTGAAAGGGAAGACAAACACATCCAGATCACATTCACTTGCTTTGAGACGACTTTCACGGACAGTCTAGAGAATGATACTCACCAAAACCCAGCATCAGTGCTCAACACCTGGACATTCTATAGTGTTACAGGAATTAGAACAAGAAGGTCATTAAGTCATGTGGAAGCCATTTGCAGTAAATTTAGAGTTAACGTTAGTCTGTAGGAAACATCAAAATCGGAATTCACCGCCTAGTGGCCCTTCGTCCTTTCCCTAGGAGAATGAAGGAGGAACAAATTGAGAGGCCAGTAAATATAGGCAACAAAGGGCCAACAAACCTAAAACAAGTCCACCAAAGAATAACCAAAAAATCCGTTGCTGCCAGGTGATTCTGACTCAGGATTTCCTTGGGTGTTTCACAGCACGAGTGTGCACCATTCAATGCCTGTAATCTTTACAGAAGGAGATTTGCCTTCAGGGTGAACCTCCACAGTTCAATCTGTCCTAGCAGACATCAAGATCAAAGATGGGTGTGGATCAGATGTGGCTTTGGAGAAGATGGGATGGGCTGGCAGGGCAGGACTCTCTGGAAGCTCCAGCTGTGACCCCAAAGGAGGAAGAAGTGATGGAAAAATCAATCCCTGGGAAATGGAGTTGACAGGAGTGGGATTGGGGAAGTCTTCCCCATCCAGCCAGTGAGAAGGACAAGGGACAGATGCTGGAGACTCAGTGTCTGCGATCTAGACAGAGGGGGATGTGCATACCGTTCTCTGAGAGCAGGTTGGAGAAGCTCTCATCTGGTCTGGATGCAAATTAGGAGGATGGACTCTCCTCCAGATGTCCCCACTCTCGGGCTTATGGCGAAGGAAAACACTCTTCCATTGAGGCAAGAACAATCCCTTCCTGAGTGTCAGCACTTTGTTTGGGGTTGAATACAGAACAGGGAATAAAATACATTGTCCATGTCCTCATGAAACTCACAACCTTATAAAGAAGTTAGACAATAAACTGGTAAACAAATGTGTGCATGCATAATTACAAAATGTAGTAAGTGCTAGGAGAGGAACAGACAGGGTGCATTGAAGAGGCTGGCAGGGCGATGAAAACCTGAGTGGGTAGAAGAAGCTCTTAGCGGGGAAGAGGCCTAAGCTGAGCTCTTCAGGGCGAGGAGCACCCATTCCTGTCGGTCTTCAGTCCTTGGAGATGGCTGAAGCTGAGATGGAATCTGTCTCTGCAATAAGGACAGCATTTCTATTCCATTCAGTCTTGCTCTTTATTAAATTTCCCTGTTTATCCTGCCTTTATTAAGAGTCATCTGAGGTCTACTGTAATGGCTTGTCTACTGTGATGTTTAAAGAACATGCTGGCATGGAAATTTACCATAGATACTTTGATACTGAATAGAGAGGAGATTTTGCTGAAACTGGCTCCCCACCATCTCATTAGAGATCCAGTCCTGGAAGGACTTCGCTTTTGGGTCTGTGCTGTGCAAACCCAGACTTGCCAGAGATACAGGGTCAGCAGACAATACAGGTGCATCTTCAGCTATTCCACCCACACCTGGTTCTGTTGTTTGCATGGATGGTTGAACTGAGACTGGGAGGAGAGGCTGAGTCCTAAGGTGCAGGCTTTAAATGAGAAATATTTTATTTCTTTCTTGGGTGGTGGTTTCAGAGTCACTCAGGGAGAGGAGTCATTCTGAATGATATTACCAGGGGCTGTCACATACCTCACCTCCACAAAGACTCCATAAAACCATATCCCTTGCCTGAAACCCACCATGCTCATAGCCTATTGTGGTTAGGGCTAGAGACAGTTCCAGGCTTTGAGTGAGCGCTATGGCACATGAGTGGAATGTCAGGCCAGTGAATTTGCATTCTCTTCCTATTGGATTTGTGTGATACAAATTGAATACAAAAACTAAAGGCCATGACTTTGGCACTAACATACTCTGTGACCCTGAACATTTCCTTCGCTTACAGTGGCTTCCGTTTCCTCATCTGTGAAGGTAAACCTAAATTGGATGGCTTCCAGCTGTGATTTCTAGGATTTATGATTCTGCAAGACCAAGAAGATTTAGGAGGTTAAGAGAGGCAACTAATGAGAACAGAGTGTAAAGTCTAAGTGGCCACTGGAGAAATGCAGTACTTAAACCCAAGATCTCCTCGGTAGGCATCCTCCAACGTGACCTCAGTATGATCCTTTCCTCTACTATTCACCCCATTAAGGAGTCTTCCCCTTCACTGCCTCAAGATTTCCCTGTGTGACCAATAAAATATGGCAGGACTGTTAGTCTGTGCCTCTCAGGCATGTTGCTTTTATGTGCTGTTGAGTCAGAACTGACTCATAGCTGATCCTCCAGTGGGGTTTCACAGGAAGTAACTTGCACAGAAAAAGATTTTCTATCTCTCTCCCAAGAGGCAGCTGCTGGATTTGAATTGCCTACTTTTGGGTTGTCGGCACAACTCCTTACCAGAAGGCCTTATCAATAATAGGTTATAAAAAGAAAAGACCACTTCTGTCTTGCTCTGTTGGATCACTCACCATACCATGACGATGCTCAAGTAGGTCTATGGACAAGATGAACAGAACAAGGGACTGAAGCCTCCTGCCAACAGCCAGCACCAATCCCAGCATGTGAAATGGACCCTTCCACTCCAGTCAAGCATTCAAATGACTGCAGCCTGGCTAACCTCTTCTCACCAGTCTCATCAAAGACCCCAAGCCAGATCCGTCCATGTAAGCCTCTTTGGAATTCCTCACTCAAAGAAACTGTGTGAGATAATATACTTTAGGAGAGAGCAGAACTGTCCCATGGGGTCCCCAAAGCTATAATCTTTAGCCTTGAAGAAATAGATTGCTATATCTTTCCCCCCACAGTTGCTGGTGAATTCGAACCATCAATCTTCAATTAATAACTGGACTCTTAATCACAGTGCCACCAGTGTCCATTAGACTGTTATCCCACAGGAGGTGACTACCAGATAGCACTTTGAAAAATTTTGTTCACTATGGTCAGAGTTTAAAAAGATTCTTACCAACCAAGAGAGCTGAAGAAGTCCTCAAGTGAAGAAACTTTAGTTTTGTTTAACTTGGAGTTCCCCAAACTCCCATTTTATGGTTATCATCATTTTGTGCCTAATGTTTCCAGGAATTCATACTTCGTGGAACATGTTTTAAGAACTACTTCCCTAGGACAACAGAAAGCTTGGTTTTGACTAATGTGTTGTAATCTTACATACTTGTTACCTGTAGGGGCTATTTGAGTTGAAAACACATCTAATTCCATTCATCTCTCAGCCCATCCATCCATTCAACAATACTCACCATGTCTCCTCTCTGTTGGCACTCATGTTGAGTTCCAGAGATACAGAAGTGAACCTCACACTCCATGTCTTCAGAGACTCAAGCTGGTAAAGTGGCTGGAGAACAAGTCTCGATGTCATAATGGCCAAATTTGAAGCCTAGCTCTGCACCTTACAAGCTGTGTGACCTTGGACAAGATTCTTAACCTCTCTGTAACTCAGTTTCTGCATCTGTAGTTGAAACTAAGAATAGCTAGCTGCACCTGCAGATAACTTGTGGTTGCTGTGATGCTAAACACTGTGACACTGATGCATCAAATACGATAATGGTTAGAGCTTGGAAGCAGGAGTGGCATCCCACTTCTGAAATAGCTTGCCTCCAGACACTATGAACTTGGAGAAATGATGAAAGTTATACAAGTGTTCAGGTCTTTCGTTCATAGGGTTGCTATGAGTCGTCTGCGACTCGATGGCACTTAACAACAACAACAATCCTATAGGTAAGTTTATCATTCAGTGCAATGGCGTAGGTAAAACACTGGCTTTGTGCCTGGTGCATTGTAAGTGTTCAGTAAGTTTGGGCCACTTTTAATGTCTTTGACCTTTCATCAGAGTTCAGCCTAATTGTCATCTCTTCCAGGAAGAGATGGAGACTCTTGGCCTAACCCTTGTCCCTTCAAATTACTGAGCTGCCTCTAGTCTCTGCTCCCTTGAGAACATCCTGTCTTTACCTCTGTCAGAGCATTTTCCTTTTGCCTAATTTGAGATAGTGAAAGGTCTAGTACGGCCAAAGTAGAAGAAAAGAATGAGTCTGAAGAGGTAGGTATCTGGGCTACTGGAATTTCAGCAGGCTGGATCTAGTCTAGATTTTCTGGGTGCTGGAGAAGCAAGGAGAGATGTGAGAAAGGCTGTAGTCATCTGACCTTCAGTCCCAGGCCTGGCTTAACTTACTGTTGGAACAACACCCATAGACTGCACCTTCCACCCCTTGAGCAGAACACGGTCCAGAGCCTGGCGTGGCAGACAGTGGCTTTGCATTTGCAGGGGCAATCCAGAACTGAGAACATTGTCACCATTCCATTCCCCCATACCACTAACACTTCTGCTCAGATACACCTGGCCCATCAAGGAACATGACCATCATTTACCTGGGAAAGCCCAGTGAAAGGTTCGAATGATGAGATATAAATATATACAAAGGCCTGGATAAGCTGAGGTAGAGGTAGCTATGGGCCACACCATACCCGTTGAAACTCTTTTTATTGTTAAAACTACCAAGCCTAGTGGCAAGAAGCTGTACTACAAACCAGAGCCTCACAGTTCAAGGCTACCAGCTGCTCCTTGGGAGAAGAATGGGCAATCAATCTCCTCTTGAGCAATTAATTGCCTCTGAAAACCCACCGGAGGGTAAGCTATGTGTCAGTTCTGACTCTACAGTATACAATAACATCATTGTGCAATCACAGGGGTTTTGCAGAGAAGAGCTGGTAAATGTAATTCAGCACCCGCCTCCTCTAGTCTATCTGCTTCTCACCTCTTCCCCTGGTGGGTGGCTGCTTCCCCACCAAGAAAGCTCTGAAGGAACCTTCAAGACAAGTCCAAGGACTCCCCAGGTCTCCAGAGACAGATCCTAACCAGCAGGCCCGCCTCCGATACCCCGACCTCCCTGCCAGCCCACGCAGTCTCTCTGAGCAGAACCAGTGGCCTCATTCTAGCAGCTCAGGGTAGTTCAGGCGAGGCCCAGGCCCCACCTCTCCTCTCCTTCCTGTGCACATACAATTCCAGAGGCAGAATTCTAGACAATCTCTTTTTCTCCTTAAATATGTGAAATCGGGAACCAGAGGGCAAAGTGGGGCTCTGGGTCTCCAATTATCTCACTCCCCCTGCCTCTCAGGGAGCCTCACACTCTCCCACTCAGCTCCAAGCAGTCAACAGCCTCTTCAGAACCTGTTGAAATCTATTACCGACCTTTGGTCTCTTTGACCACAAAGGAGCTTTCTGCAGCATGGAGTTGGATTAAACAGAAATGAATTGGCCAACAGAGGCATTACGACCCTCTCTGCTCTTGCTTTCCTTTCCCCCCCTTTTCTCCTTCCATCTGACTTTTCTTTTTCACAGAGAGCCAGCTGGGCAGAGCCGAGCTCAGGCGACGGGGCCCGTGTAGACCGAGGTCACAAACACCTGAGCAGACTTCACTTTATTCCTTTTTGCAAACTAGGACACCGGCAGTTCCGCGGCACGGGGCCTGTTAGCACTTGAATTCAACGTGTCTGGCAAAAAAGGAAAATAAAACAAAATGAAAAGCCCATAAAGTTGAACTGTTAAATATTTAGGGCTCGTGATGAATAGCATGTCATAATATTTGTTGAATTGCATTTGCTATTCAATGCATCTTTTCCACTTAAGGCCCGGGGTTTTGGAGGTAGATGGAGGAAACGAGAAGAATTAGGTTGCGTCAAAAATGAAACGTGGGCTTTAATTTAACCTCAAAAGACAAATCTTGCCGTCTGTGCGCCCTGGGCTGCGTGGCTGTTAGCGCTCGTGAACGGGGGTCTCTGCCTCCCCTGGAGCCTGTCTCCAAGTGTTCACACACAGCTCCGTGTGTAATTAAGCAGATGCTCCTCGTCGCTCAGCTTAAATTATCAAATGTCAGGACATGACACTTTATTTGTATATGTTTTCCTTGCTTAGCAATTCAGGCGGTACCTGGGGAAGGGAGGAGATGTGTCTGCTCAGCTCTGGTAAGGAACTTCTCCTTGGAGCACTAGGATGTCAGAAATCCTGCTCTTGGAGGTTCACTCATTTCTTTGCCTTATTACCCCTTTTCATGCACAGTTCCCAGGAGGACCGATGCAGCCTCAGCTACTTACCTGCTCAGAGATAGGTTAATAGGGTCTTTCTTAAGAAGAAGCAGGGAAGTGGTTACAAGAACCTGGGAGTCCTGGTTGGGAAGGGGATGCTGCTGGTGGAAAGGACTCCCGGAGTTGGAGGGAGAGAGCATGGTAGGCAGCACTCCATGGAGGCTCCTGTCTGCAGGAAAGGAGCAGAGCCGACAGGCTTAGAAACAGATCATAGCTTTAAACAACAAGAGGAAAAGAAAGAAGGGAGGGAAGCGTGTGGGGGGGGGGGGGCTGGGGAGAGACAAGAAGTGAAGCCTCAGTGTGTGCTTTGTGTGTATTCACTGGATCAATTGCCAAGTTCAGCTCCAGCCTCCAGCTTTCCCCTCTGCCTGCCTCCCCTCTTATTCCATGATGGTTAACGTGTCAGAAAATCTGTACTGCGTGGGGACATGTTCTCCTATCTGAGGTGAGGACCAGAGCACAGTAGATATCAGACTCTGGAATGTGTGGAGACCTAGAAATCACTGGGATCTCAAAGTGTCAGGAAATGGGATTGAGCTTCCCTGGCCCGTAACTATTCAAGTCACCGTGCAATGACCTTGAGAATCAGTGAACAATGACCTTGAAAATTAGTGGGTTAATCTAGACCATTAACCTTTAGTGGCTTTGAGAACCAGTGGACAGTGACATTGAGAACTGGAGCATGACCTTGAGAATGACTCCAGCAGGAGGGTGTCCGTAGAGATTGGAGGCAGCAGATAAGGCCCAGATGACCAAATAAGCCAAACCATTGGGGATTCTGAAGTAGGCAATGCTTGGGGCTCCTCAGATAAGCTTCAGCCACACCTCCTCTGAGCTTCTAGGACCCAGGCATTCAAATAGCATGCCACCAGGCCCTCTGGAGAGGTCTGATCGTCCCTGAGCTGAGCCTTCCCCTTCTGCTGCCAGTCCACTGTGGCAGGGTCACACTGACGGTAGCCACAGCAGTGCCCAGTATCTGGGAGGGCTCCTCTGCAGGCCAGGCTGGAGCAAAGCTTCCCATTTCAGGAGGCTTGTTTGTTTCCACACAACATCTGGGGCTTACCGCCACCATCTGGATGTGTTCCCAAATCAAAGCCTACTCTCTTTTGGTAGCTGCCAGGGCTGTTATCGACATCAGCCAGGTAGCCTGGCCAGAAGCTGGACAGCTTGTAGAGGAAGGGCACAAAGGATATGAACGGGCTTTCTGGTTCGTGCACACACTTACATTTGTACGTGTATACTGAAGTATATTGTTTTTGAGTCCAGATTTGCCTCTGTGTGCTTGTGTGTCCATGTCTGTGCATATGCAGCTGAATGTCCATTTGTATGCCTGCCTGTAGATGGGGCAGTGGGTGTCAGTGTAGTGAATGGTATAAACACTGCATTTAGAGTCTGCCTATCAGGGTTTAAGACCTACTTTCCAACTGCATAACATCAAGAATATGCCTAAATTTCTTTGAGCCTTGGTTTTCCAAGATCAGTAACATGATCAACAACGCAGCTCATGTCTGTTGAGTGGGAGCTGACATACCTGACTCTAACAGGTTTTTGGAGCCTGTAAATTGCACAGGAGAAGATTGCCTGTCTTTCTCCTGAGGAGTCATTGATGGGTTTGAATCACTGGAAAGATGCTACCTTAGGGTTAGCAGTGCAGCTCCCTGTGAACTGCTTCAGTTAACCACTTGGTTAAAAGGCCTGGCATGTAGTAAGTGTTCAATCCATTGTACATTGGACAACACTTGCCAGTTACTATTGAGACCCTTCTGGTACACAGTGACCCCATGTGTTTCAGAGCAGCACTGTGCTCTCTATAGGGCTTTCTTTCAGTGGCTGGTTTTTCAGAAGTGGATTGTCAGACCTTTCTTCCAAGGAACCTTTGGATGGAGCTGAACCTCTGACATTTGTGTTAATAGTTGAGTGCTTTAATTGTTTGTACTATCCAGGAACTATCCATTATTACTTGATCCTGGGAGTATGAGTGTATGTATGTATGTGTCTGTGTTTCTGTATGGGTGGTTGTGTGTGCCTCTGGGGCTCTGTGTGTGTCTGGGGAGGGAGCCTGTGTGGATGCTTGTGTCTGTGTGGTAGCACGCTGCACCCTGTGTGAGGAGGTGTGTGCACGTGTGCTCGGAGCCAGGCGCCTGCTAAATATTTGCTTTGCCGGGCCCCGGGGAGCACTGTTGGCAGGGCTGCCGGCACCACTTACAATGTTTCTTGACAGCTCGAGCACAGCCTCTGGAAGTGTGAACTTTCTCAAGGTAAACAGCTAATGATACCGTGATGCTGGAGCTGACCCCCTCGTGGGCTGGCTCGCAGACTGGGAATTATTAAGAGGCTTCCGGCTGGTGTCTCCCTCCCGCTCCCCCAGCGTGGCACCCGACAGCTGGGAGTGTGTGTGGTAAGACAGTCGGCCTCAGCATCCAACCTGTGCCCCCAACTGGTAGGCTGGCAGTCAAGAAAAACCTCCTGTAGTCAAACATACCCCTCCCCTCTATCAGCACCTTGGAGAGCACCTGAAGTCTCTGTTATGATGGTTGTGATTTTGGAAAATATTTTTTGGGGGGAGGTGTTAATTAGGAGCCCTCGTGGCTTAGTAGTTAAAACACTCAATTACTGGCTTCATGGCTGGCAGTTCAAATCCACCAGCTGCTGAGTGGAAAAAAGATGACAGGCAATCTGTTCCTATAAAGATTTATAGTCTTGGAAACCCTATGGGGCAGTTCTATTCAGGTCTTATAGCAGTGAGATTGGATTGGAGGAATTTAGGAATCCGGGTACATCATTAAATACTTGGGGGCTACCCCATATGTGAGCAATTCAAACCCACCAGCTGTTCCAAAGGAGAAATTAAGGCAATTTCCTCCCATGTGATTTACTGCTTTTCAAAAGCCACTGGAAGATCAGATATGAGTCAGTTCCAACTCAAGGATATATAACAACAAACAGCAGTGAAGTCTGATAACGAGGAATTTAGGAGCCCTGGCACACAGTGTTAAAGTGCTTGGCAGCTAACTCAAATGTCAATAGTTCGAGTCCACCAGCTGCTTCTCAGAATAAAATGACAGTCTACATTCGTAACAATTTATGGCATTGGAAACCGTATGGAGGGGTTTTCCTCTGTCCTGTAGGGTCACGTGATTACAGTGAGTTTGTGTGGAAGCTGTCACAGCACCAGCCCCCACATTAGCCCATTTATAGTCAGGACCAGAGCTGTGGGATGTCAGCTGCTCTAGGTCTCTGGATCAAGGGAAACCTGGTAGGGATGTAATTATCTGGATAATTTATACAAAGCCTTACTCGTGCCTGAATTGGGTCACAGCCTCTGGGAGCTCATGAAACTATGACACAGAACATATTTCATTGATGAGAGAAGTGACCCTTGATCCCCTGGCCCAGCAGTGCCCTCCCTGCCCCTCACCTCCACAGTTGTCCTGAAATGTGCCCAACCTGCTGGGTTCTGACACTCTCCTGCCCTGTGTACTGTGCCTTCCCCTTTCTGCTCAGCTGAGTGTGCACATGTATGTACTCACGAGTGAGATTCTGAGTGTGTGTGTGTGTCTGCTGTCTCCTCTGCCTTTGTGGTCCCCTGAATACAGATGTGTGCCTCTGCAGACAAACTGGCATGTGTGTGCGTATGCATATGTGTGTACCTAACTGTATGTACACCTGTGAGCCCCCTTGTTATTGCCATGTTATTGCAAGGGTTTCCCCAAAGTCATACAAGGACAGGGACACCTCAGTTGGACCTCAGGTCCCAACTGGGTTATCTGCTGACAGTCAAGATAAACACTGGAATTCATCATAGAAGCCTCTGATGAGAGAGAAACAAGAGTGGGAGACACCATTCAAAACTGTCTCGCTCTCCTCCCCACTTTACAGATAAGGAAAGTGAGGCTTGGTTGGGAAGTTGACTTGTCTAAAATCTGCAATAGTAGAACCTGAGCCAGCATCCCATGATCGGGTTTCCTCATCTTGGAGCCCACCCCAGTGTCACACTAGCAGTAGAGCTGCCCCTGCCTTCAGCTCCACGGCCTTAATCTCCCCAGGATCTGACACTCCAGAGCCCTCTGATCTCCAGTGAGGCCCTGAGGAAGCCCCTGGTCTCTTTGCCCCTCCTATCCCAAGTGCTAATCAGTGGAGGCCCCTTTAACAGATGGATCCAGGCGCCCGCCCCCACCCCCTGCCGTTGCCTCTGAAGAGAGAGAACCTTTCCAGACAGTCCCTGTCTGTGTTTCATTACAAAGATGCAGCCATATTCCATTAATTCCTCATTTGCTGTGGGCAAATCGCGGATACGTTCATTTTTACCTGGGGTGGTTTTAATCAGTTAATTTAACCAGAAACATTAATAATGTATTTCTTTGCCACTCGACTGCCCATCTGTTGAACAACTTACCTGTTGGAGAGCAGTGTCACCTCCTGTGACTCAGAGCCCTAGGCTGCCCAGGAACAAGATGAGATTCTGCATATTTGATGGTTTGCAGACCATAGGTGAAGGCTGGGCCTGCTGAGCCCTGGCCCCAAGGGGCGCCCTGGCCCCAAGTGGCACCCTGGCCAGGGCTCAGCAGCCCAGCAGCCCAGCGTCCCTTTATCCCTTGGCTCCAGACATACGCCATCTCCCTGCTTTTGATCATCATTTTGTGGGCTGATTGTGGGTTGCTGGAGAGGTTGGATGACTCTTAAAACTTGGGGTCTGGAGAGGGCGGTACACTTGGGAGAGGGCTGCACCAGACAGATCTGAGGTTCAAGAGCTGCCTAGCTGCTCCCTGGAAAGCAGCTACACCTCAGTTTACTCATCCAGCTCTTGGGTAAGTTGGAAGATTCAGTGAGTCATCCTGGCACAATCTGAGTGCTCCATATTGGAAGATTTTCTCCTTGCAGTTAAATAAGCTCTGGCCCCATTCCCCAGGGACCCATGCCAGTCTAACTGAAAGCTAGAATCACCTGGGGCAGGCAGGGGTCCTAGCCAGGCCAGGCGTTAACCCCATAATTACTGGGTCATGGTGAGACTAGAGGAAGTGAGGGCAGAGGTGTTCCTAAGGTTTATTAAATGTGGCATGGTGGCAATGCAGCCATCTGTCCTCTTCATCTAAGCAGGAGACAGCTCGCCATCAGCACCCGCGCAGAGCTGGTTCCCAGGAAGCGGAGGTCAGACGCACATCAGCTATTCATCCCACTGCGCTCCATACATCTCTGCTAGGTACCATACTTTGCTTTAATGGCCAAATAAAAACAAACTAACCTAGTTTCCTCTGGTGGCCTAGTGGGAAAAGAATTGCACTGCCAACCCAGATGAAGGCAGTTCAAATCCACCAGCTCTCCCTTTGGAGAAAGATGGACCATCTCCTCAAAAGGGTTGGGCTGTGGAAGAGCTAATATTCATTGCTTTCCTAAAACACACCAACACTACTTGTGATTATAGGGTTTATTAGAGAAGTAATAGGCTGAGTCTTAGGATCAGGAACAACTCATGGTACAGTTCTTTGGTCAAGTCAGTTTCTTGGTCATACCCTCTGGAAGTCTCATCCTGGCCTTGGGTTCTTCAGTCTCTCCACCACTCAACCCCACAGTCCCTCGGGCCTCAGTTGATCCAGCCTCTGCCCTGCTGAGCTGAGCACTACAAAGTTCTTGAGCTCCATTGCTCAGTAAGCCTCCTGTGGAAAGGGGCTCAGCTCCTTTTGTTCAGCTTTTTGGGCTGGTGATCCCAGCTCCACCAGGCATCTGGAGGCCCTCTACTCAACCAGGAAGCTGGCCATGCTGTTTTCTGCCAGCCTCCTGGTTCCACTGCTGCCAGTTCTCTGCCATGTGTCCACGGCCTCCTGTTGCTGCCTTGCTGTCTCTGGGGTTACACACTTCATTGTCTCTGACTCTCTCTCTCTCTCTCTCTCTTTCTCTGCCTCATAGATTTTCAGCACAGGGATCTGAGTCCAAAGGACATGCTCCATTTCTGTATTTTCTTCCTTGGTGGCAATGAGGTCTCTCCTCTGCTCTGGGATGATCTCTTTTCTAAGCCTAGCAAATGGAAAAACTAACCAGTCACTTCATTAGGGTTCTAGCACTTTTATCTGTATAGACTCACCCCACATAGAATGATGACATGCATCTTATTTGCATCATTCATAAGCTACATAGCCTTTTAGGAGGCTACAAGCACCCACATCAATTGGTGAGAGTTAAAAGACCATAGTGAGAAAGTTCATATAAAAGTGACCCATTGCACTGAGTAGTAGAATTTTCAGGACTTTGGGGATGCTGCTTGGCTGGTCATGTGGTCCTAGCCACAAGACAGAGCACATGCCCTGATCACCTCTGAGAGTTGATCTTCCCTCAGCATCTCACCCCTTCACGCAGCTCTCAGAGCTCTGGACAGATGCCTAGTCCCAGTTCTAGCCTGCTCTCAGGGCCCCTTAGCCAGGTTTACTCGGGTCTGTTTCCTGCTCTCCCATTCCCTTGGGGGCCCATGGAGGGGATGGGCAGAAGCCTCCTTGTTCCCTTTTCTGGCCTTGTGAGGACTGTGTCCCCAGCATACTCTCCCTGCTGGACCACCAGCTTCATCCTCAGCCTGGTGTTGTGACCCCATGAACCTCTCTTTCCCCAGAGCCTGGGTGACCAGCAAGAATACAAAGCATATGCCCCCTTATCTATGAGTTCAGACTCTTCCTTTCTGTGAGGACGTGGAGACCCTCCCCCAACCACTAGAAAAAAAAAGAAGGCAGATGTTGGAAAAGGGCAGGAGAGAGGCAAGTGGGAGGGAGACATGGGGCTCCTGGTGACCAAAGGGACTTGTCCTTGAGAGGAGCGGGGCAGACAGGACCCCTTTAGGAGAGAGCTGGGCCAGATCCTCAGTGGGGGCTCTGCCTCCTACCTTCGTTGGCTTTGATTTTGCAAAATCTTAAGACATTACTGACTGTAGGAAACATAATTTTATGTACTTCACTAAGAAAGAAAAAAAATGCTGCCAATTAAACTATGCCACTGCTTTCTTGTCACCTACTGCAAGATTCATTTTTATTTCAGGAATGTTAAAATGTGTGTGTGTGTGTGTGTGTGTGTGTAGGAATATGTGGTTTAGGATCAATGGAGTCTCGTCATAAAACAAGCCTCTCTGCTGTTTATCAAGCGCTCTCGGTGCACCAGGCTCTGCTGGGGATTTTCACAGGCAGGAGCTCATCCAGTAGCCCCTCCAGTACGTGTGCATTGGAATGCAGCCCAGAGAGTCTAACAATGGTTAGAGTCACACAGAAAATCATAATACTTGCTCTGGTGGCCTCGTGGTAAGGAGTGGGACCCAGAGGCATGCAGTTCAAGTCTACCATCTGCTGTGCAGGAGGAGGATGGGCATTCTCTTCCTGTGTGATTTGCTGCCTCTGAAAACCCACTGGAGGGTCAGCTATGAATTGGTACCAACGTGACAGTACATAACAACAACACAAGTACATTTCCATAATTGTGCATTGTCAAGATAATTTTCAAATATGAAATTAAGGAAATGAGGCTCAAGGACCTATAAAAATTTTTCTGAGAGCACGCAGCTTATTAGTGACAAGGGATGTTGTCTGAACCCCTGCGGTCCAGCTCTAGAATCTGCTGGGTTAAACACTGCATCATGCCACTACTACCAGCAAGAAGGGTCAGAGTTGTAACTTAAATGCTGTTCAACTGAGAACTCGCCTGTGCTGTAAGCACTAGGCTTTGCTGCCTCTTCACAAGAGAGAAAGGTGACAAAAGGCATAAGGATCATTGCATGGGGGTCTGGAGGTCACCTCGCCCTGCCCCATCCTTCCCTGAACGGACTAGCCTGGCAGTTAGTAGAGGGTGATTCCCACCTCTCCAGCCTCTGTCAGAATCTTAGTCAGTGGGTGGGGGTGGGGGTGGAGACGGGGGGGCAGCAAGCTAACGGGGCTGAGGCAGAGACTGAGAGCGAGAGAGCTGCCCAGCAAAAACTCACAAATTGGTCCCAGAGAGAAATGGAGCCTCTTTTTTGCCCATCAGCTCACTCCCCCAACCATTACCAGGCAAGCTGCGTGAGGGCCTTGGCTGGAGCAAAACCCAGGCACGGGTATGGGGAATGGTGCTGGAGCCGTGCGGCTCCATCCTGGAGGGGCACAGAGAATTTGGGTGCAGCCTGGTACAGCCTTCTAGGGAAGATGAGAGCTGGGACACTAGAGCTAGAGGACGGGAAGTGGTGTTGAGGCTCGTCCTGGGTAACTTTAGGTGAACAAAGAGTCCAAGACTAAAGGTTGGCTCCTACCTGTTCTCCATGCAAAGGCAAAGTCCAAGTTCTAGAGAAAATCGAGTCACTTGGGTGGGAGGGTCCAGAATCTGCCCTAGAGGTTAACAGAGGTTCTGGGGGTTTAGGCATGGGCAGCAGGTGGAGGTTAGCCCAGAAACTGCATTCAGAGCAAGCTTCATCCTGAGCCCCAGACAAGCAGTAGGGCTGCAGAATTGAGCGTGAGCCGGGCCCCTGCATGTGCATTGTGTGCCAGGCCTGGGGCAAGTGCTTTATGTACATCATCTCAGTGACGGCCAGCAGCCCTGTAGGGTGCTGCACCCACTTCACAGATACAAGACCAGTTGTCAAGTCAGCCTTGATGCACACAACTCCCTGTGTGTCACAGTAGAACTGTGCTCCAAGAGATTGTCAAGGACTGATTTTTAAAAATTTTTATTTATTTATCTTTTTTAAGAAAGATTACCAGGCTTTTCTTCCAAGGTGCCTCTTTGTGGACTCAAACTTTCAGCCTTTAGGTTTGGTTATCACCTGCACACCTTAACCATTTATTTACACCACGCTTAGGTTTCCATGGATACAAAGAGGATAGGAATATAGAGGGAGTAAGTAACAACTGCTTAGTGACCAAGCTGGCGCTTCTGGCTACCAAAGCATTCTGACTCTAGACCACTAGATCGTGGTTCTTTTTAAGGAGACTGAGAGCGAGGTGGGGAGGATGAATCCTAGAACTGAGGCATATAATCTTTGCAGCTTCAGAGACCAGAGTGCTGCAGTTCCTATTCCCATCTAGGGCTGAGCCTGGGACTGGGAACATGCTTCATTCTGAAAAACTGGGAACGAGATAGCCTCCATTTCCAGCTGCAGCCTGTATCCTACCGATAGTTGGGCTAGAACTGGCTGTGCATCCTAGAGGGACAGTTCCTTCCTTTCCCCTGCACCTTGCACCTCTCTCCTGAAGATGAAGATGCTTCCAGAGCAGGTGGGCCAGGGCTGTGCTCTCCTCCAGGCCTTCACTGCCAGTTCACTTGCTACCCAAGCGCCTGCCGGGAGAAGCTGTGGAGATGCAATCACAATGTGTCAGCTGTCAGCAGGACACAGCAGCACTGGAGAAAGGAGCAACGGTTCCTTGAGGCAGACACGTCTGTTCCGAACCAGAGAGTGAGAATAACAGCTGGGGAGGACGAAATGGCCTGGCGGGCAATGAGCCTGCGCGTGGCCACACCCGGGCTCCTGCCTGGTCGCTGGAATTCCAGGCTCATTCATGCTCAGCTCCTGCTGGACCCAGTGCCTTCTGGGTAGTTTGATCCGTCCTCTGCCCAATCACCTTCTACTCACTCTTCAAGTCGAGCTTAAATATCAACTCCTTTAGGAAGCCTTTGGGGACTCCTGGCAATTTTCATTCCTGAAACACTTTGCATTTATCACAATAATGCAGCCATCGTCCTTATTGTAATTATTTCTTTATTTGCTCGTTCCTCTATTAATCTGAGAACAACCTAAGGCAACGAGTGACTCTTACTCATTTCTGTATGCCCCTACATGAGACGGTACCAATGAATATTTGAATATTTGTTGCACTGGACTTCCCCTGGGAGAACCTTGAAAAATAGTCCCCTCCAGGCACTTTCTATCAGCTTACCCAGTTTATTTCCTTTATAGATTTTCTTCCCAGCAAAGCTGAAACCTTAAAGGAGGGACTTTTTGCTTAAGGTCCCTGGGTAGCACAAACAGCTTACTCTCAGATACTAACTGAAAGGTTGGCTATTCCAATCCATTCAGTGTCACTGTGGGAGAAAGTCTTGGAGATAGACCTCTATAAGTTCACAGCTACTACGCCCTCCCCCCCCCCCCCCCCCCTCCCTCCCCTGTGATCACAGGTCTACTTCTAAACATGTGGCATTACCCTAGCTTGGTACTGACTCTCCGGCGATGGGTGTCTTTGCTTAGTTCAGTGACGTATGCCCTACTGTTACTGCTCGTTATTGTCAAATTGGAACTGACTCAGAGCTGACCCACCAGTGGGTTTTTGGAGCCTGTAAGTCACACGGAAAGAAATTTCTCATCTTTCTCCTGTGTGGCCACTGGTGGATTTGAACTGACAGAGAGGCGCAGCCTTTGGGTTAGCAGTGTAACTCTCTATGTACTGCGCCACCTGAGCTCCCTGCTGCTCAGTGCCTGGAAGAGGCTTTGACATACCATAGGCATTCAGTGAATACTTGATGCAATTATGAATCCATGGGAGGTGGCGGGAAGGGTTCCTAAGAGGCCTCAACACAACTGGCCAAAGAAATGAGTTTTAGTCCCATAGATCAACATCCAAATGTGACACTAGGAACTGGGTAGAGCATCCCCTGAAGGGTGTACAGTTTAACTGGAGGACAAAAATAGACATAGTGATGAAGCAAATGCGAGGCCAGCCATTGAACCAGTTGGCAGAGTGTACAAGAACAAGCTCACCTGCGCACACCTGGAGACATCTGAGTTCCAGGTGTGATATAGGAAAGTTACAATTCTGTCTTAATCTTGGTTTTCTCATCCATAATAATAGTGATGATCAAATATTTATGAGTATCTTTGTGAACATTAGACAAGATAATGCATGTAAGGCTTTTGACACTGTCCCCGATGCATGAGAAAGGATCAAATACTTTGCTGCCATTAATAATAAATGTAATGTCATGAGCGAAGGCATGTGGATGTGGCAGTTCATGGTGTTGTGGGGAAACTATCTGATCCTGCTGAACTACATAAAGCTACATGTAGTGGAGAAGTTTAGTGGAGATCAGGTAGAAAGGGAGCTGGGAAAGGTGAATGTCAGAAATAAAAACGTAACTTTGACCCTAAGGCAGTGGGAGCCAGGGAGGGTGTTAGGCAGAGTGGTGACACCACTGACTCTGTGTTTTGAGAGCCACCAGGGCAAATGGGTGGAAGGGGGGGCAGGTGAAAGGGAGCTTAGGTGGAGAGGACATGACAAGAGCTGTGGTGCAGGACAGGTCTCAGAGTCATCTGTGAGGTAAGTGGTGATTCAGGACATGGGGGAGAAAGGAAAATAACACCAAAGTGCCCAAACTGGAATGCTGAGGTATATTAGTGCCCATGAATGTGGAGAAACTATGAAAGTTATACAAATGTTGCTATCAGTCAACTACGACTCGACAGCACCTAACAACAGCAATACAACTGAGATACGCAGCCCCCTAAAAAAGTAGGAATAGAGAGAAGTGTATTTGATTTTAAAAATATTGGGTTGTAGGTATTGTGGAGGAGTTGGTAAAAAAAAGCCTTGTTTCTTGTTGTTATTGTATGCTGTAAAGTCACTTGCAACTTATAGTGCTGAGACCTGCTCTATCCTGAGCCAACTTTACTGTCTCTGACACACCTACCCTCATTACCCCAGTCAATCCGTTTCATCAATGGTCTCCCTCTCTTTCTCCATCCCTCTGCCCTTCCAAGCACAATGTCTCTCTCCAAGGACTGATCCCTTCTTGCAACATGCCCAAAATATGTCAGACTGAGCTTCAGAATCCTTGCCTCCAAGTTACAGCCTGGTTTCACCCTCTGCAGGATGAACCTGTTTGTTCTCTTGACAGTCCATTGTATATTCAAACCTCTTCTCCAGCACCACAGCTCAAAGGCATCAATTCTCTTTCTATCATCCCTAGTCATTGTCCAGCTCTCTGATGCAAACAACTGTGAATGCGCACCTTAGTCTCCAGACTGACGTCATTGCTCTTCAGTACTCTGGAGTGGTCCTGACAGCTGACATTCCCAATGCAATTCGTCTCTTGATTTCCTGGCTGCTGGTGCCAAGAGTGTCGATTGTGGAGTCAAGCAAACTGAAGCTATTAACAATCTCAATCCCTTCACCATCTATTATAATACTGCCAGTCGGCCCCTGTGATGAGAATCTTTGTTTTCTTGATATTGAGCTTCAATCCATATTGAAGGCTGCAGTCCTTGATCTTCTACAGCAAGCACTTCAGGACCTCCTCAGTTTCAGCAAGCAGGGTTGTGTCATATGCATAATGGAGGTGGTTGATGAATCTTTCTCCATTCTTGATGCCACATTCCTCTTCATACATCCCAGCCCCAGGGATGATCTGTTCTGCATATAGATTGAAAAGGTATGGAGACAAAATACATCCCTGGTGTACACCCTTCCCTATTTTGAGCCATGCAGTGTTACCTTGCTCCATTCTAATGACAGCCTCCTGGTCCAAGTATAGGTTTCACATAAGCACAATCATGTGTTGTGGAACATCCTTGCTTAGACAAAGGTTTAGTCATGATCTGTGCAAATCCATTGGGCCAACAAGGCAATAGCACTCTCCCGGGAAAAGATGACTGGTAGCCCACCCCAACATGAACAGCCCTGTTCTGGAATGGGCCTTTTCTTTATCTGTCCTTTTGGAAGACATAATTTTGCCCATTGGATTTTTGGGTCTTATTCTCTTTATCTGGAAATACCTGAAGCATTTGGTTAATGAGAACCTCATAACAAAATTAAATAATTTGCTAGAAATGACTGAACTCATTCTGTAGAATGAGAACTCCACACCCATTTTATTAGTTAAATAGTTAAGCACAAGCTTAGCAATAAAGAATTTATAAATTTAAGGACTCTGGACTGTAGTGCCACCAACCTGGTGGGGTTTGTTCCTGGACAAAGCTCTAAAAAGTGCTTCCACATCTCACATCATACACAAAAGTCAACTCAAGGTGGATCAGAGACCTGCGAGTAAAGCCCCAAACCATAAAGTTCATCATAGACAAACTGGCATCAAGCTTACACGACCTAGTCTACAGTATAAAGAGACTGCCAAATACAGCCAGAAATGCACAATCAGAAATGCACAATCTGGAGGAGATAAAATTGATGAATGAGATCTTCTAAAGATTAAAATCACTGTGCACATCAAAAACATTTTCCAACAGAGTGAAAAGAAAACCTACTGACTGGGAAAAAACATTTGACAATGCATTTCAGACAAGATTCTCATATCCAAAGTTTACAGAATCCTACATAAGAAAAAGACTGGTAAGATAGGCAAAAGACATGGAAAGAATTTTCAGAGAGGAAAGTATTCATATGGCCAACAGACACATGAAGAAATGCTCAAAATCACAAGCAATAAGAGAGATGCAAATCAGAACTGTAATGAGATACCATCTCACTCCAGTACAGTGGCAAAGTTTAACAGGACAGCAAGTAATAAATATTGGAGAGGATGTGGTAAGATACAAACTCTGAAACATTGTTGGTGGGAGTCTAAAATGGTACAACCACTCTGGAAGGCAGTTTGGCACTTTCTCAAAAAGCTGAACATAGGAATTACATATGGCCCAGTTATTCCACTGCTTGGAATATGCCCCAAGAGAATGAGAACTGAGGTGCAAACGGAGACTTGTACACCAATGTTCATAATAGAATTATTTATGTTGCTAGAACATGGAAATAGCCCAAATGTCCAAACACAATCAAATGGATTGAGAAATTATGGTGCATTAACACAATGAAATACTATGCAGCACACAGGAGCAATGATTTTGTAAATTACTACCTAACTTGGGAGGGACTATACGAACTAACTCAGTCCTGTAAGGACAAATACCGTATAAGACAATTATTAGAGAACATGTATGAGGATCCAAGGTGGGGAGGGTGAGAGCAGAGGGGTGAAAAGAAGGGGTTAATCATAGAGTCACACATTTGATGAATGGAAGGAAAGATGTTGTTGTTGTTGTTATGTGCCGTCGAGTTGCTTGCGACTCATACCGACCCTATGTACAACAGCCCTAAACTCCGCTCTGTCCTGTGCCAATCGCACTGTCTCTGACACTCCCATCCCAATTATCCCAGTCACTGAATCA
>NW_006399799.1:6996076-7020351 GCF_000299155.1 Elephantulus edwardii | reverse complement strand
TGTGGGAGGATATCAAGGGTATCATCCAGGAAGGAAAGATAGGTAAAGGAAATGTGAAAGATCCAGTGTGGAAAACAATGTATACAAACTTTGTAAATAAATCAGTATAAAATAAAAAAATTATTGAAGAAAGAAGTGTTTCCGTTTGGTTCTGGACTAGAATCATCACCCGCTGTCCTGTGTGCCATCTTTGGCACCTAAGTTATTCTCAAGCTTGACTCCTGGATGCACAGCAGCTACCTGATCTTAGACAAACCACTGACTTCTCTGAACTTCACTTTCCTGTTCTGAAATAATGGGGATAATACTAGAATCCATTTCATAGAGTTGCTGTGAGGACTAACTGATATAGTGCACAGGTAAGGCTTGGAATCTATGCTCAGGGGGTGTTATTGTTGCTTTTGTTATTGTATGACATTGTCTGACTTGTAGCTGACTCTCCCATGAGTTTTCAGAGGTGGTAAATCACACCAGAGGAGATTGCCTGTCTTTATCTGATAGAGCAGCTGGTGAATATGAACTGTATTCATTTGGGATTACTGTACAGCTTCTCACCGCCAGGCCACCAGCAGTCCTTTTAAGTTTTTTTTATTATTGTTAGGTGCTATTGAGTCAAGTATGACTCATAGTGACCCTATGAACAGCCGATCTGACACTCTTAAGCCCATTTTGCTGCAGTCACTGTCTTTCACCATCCCTCCACTTTCCCAAGCATCATGTCTCTTCCCAAGGAATAACTTCTTCTAGCAATATCCCCAAAGTATGTGAGATGAAGAGTCATCATCTTAACCTCCAAGGAGCACTCAGGCTGCGTCTTCTCCAAGACCTATCTCTTCTTTTAGCAGTCCATGGGGTCTTCAGCACTCTTCTCCAACGCCACAGTTCAAAAATCTCTCCTCTTAAAACACTTCAGCTGCACTCGGTCCCCCCTGGTAATGCACACTGGACAGATATTTTTAAAAATTCTATCTTTGTATTTGCTCAAAGTTCAGGACTTGGATAACAGTATCTCTAAGCCTGTATTTTTAATATTCAGGTTACTTCTTTTCCCATTGCTGCTGACAGGCCATGCAAATTCTATGATTGCTACTCTGCTCCAGTTTTGCAAATGCACCTAGCGTCCTGCCTGTGAGAGCCTGCATGGACTTTCTGAGTGACTGTGACCAGAGAGAATTTTATGAGTCTTATCTGATTTTGGCAAGAAGAGTTTGACTTTCTGATCGGCAGGCTGTTGTAAGGAGAACCCCTCATGACTGCTTGAGGGCCCTGAATGATGTTCTTACTTTGTGTCTGCTTCTACCGCCCAGGGCTGCATCTCTGGTTAAAAATTGTTGTCCTTTTGTAACTTCATGGAGTTTTGTTGTTTAATCTTTTCATGCTTGTGCATGCCTTAATGTTTCATGCATATTCATTAACATTCAAGATATATTTATTATCATCTGTTGCAGCTATTACGAGAATGGCACAGATTAGGACAAAGTTCTGATAATGTTGTTCTTAGGGTTAGTATGAGTTGTCATTGACATGATGGCATGCAGCAATAACATATTCCCAGCCAGTATTGTTGTAGGCACCGAGGAGAAAGAGAGATAGAGGATAGACAAAACAATATCCAAAGAGCTTATAGTCTAATGGTGAGGTTTGGGGGCAGAGACAGGCAAAAAGTTAGACCCCAAATTGGTATTTGAGGTCATTTCAAAGTGCATTGTGAATATTGGGGGAAGGGGCTAAACAAGTTGGTGTGGGGTAAGGGTCTCCCCAGGGTTCCTCTGTGATGTGTTCGGTGCCTGGCGCACAGGAGATGTTCCCTGTGTGTTCCTTGAATGATGGAAGGGCTGAGGGAATGAACGTCTCTATTAGCTGAACAAGGTCGCTTGGAATTCCTTTTGTATAAGCCGCAAGCTTGTGAAGATGCAAGTAGTTTCATTTGCTAATGATCATAATTAAGCCAGAATCTCTTATTCCAACCAAGCGCCTTGGGGAGAGAGGCACAAAGCAGCGGCGCTGATGAATTGGCTCCCCACGCCTCCCTCCCCGCTGTGCCCCAGCCCTGGTGCGATGTGTGCCCACACCTGCCCAGGTGCGTTCACACACGAGTGCGTGCATATAGACACACACTAATGAAAGCTTAGCAGAGTGATCACACCTCGAAGACTGTGTTAAAACAAGTCTCTGATGCCCCCGGACCAATTCAACCATCACACTGGGCTAGTGTGCATCCCATGCTTTGGTCCTCACCCTTTCTCTCTCATCTTCCTTTGACATCTCTAATTTGCAGAACTCTAGACTTGGCGGATGGGGCTGGAAGATCTAGCTCTCACCTCAGGTGGGGTGGAAAAAACCCTTTGCCCAAATCACTGTAACAGAGCAATTCCCAAAGCACATTTGCAGTGAAATGCTCTGCCAAAAACCTTTCCACAGCTGTCATATCAGCTTGGGGAACCCACTTTCTCCACCTTCCTCTTACAGCTTCAGTGCTCATAAGCGAAAGAAGGGCCCAAGAAGTCTTGCAGGAAGTAGACCTACTCCACCTCGTCTAACTTCTCATTTCCCAGACTTATGAGAAGATGTTAACATCTGGCATCTGACTTACAGTTCCCCGTTGTTGTTGTTGTTGTTAGGGTTATGGAGTCCGCTCGGACTCTTGGTGTCTCTGTGCACTACGGAACCAAGTACTGTCCTGTCCTGTGCCATACTTGTAACTGTTGCTGGGTTTGAGCCCACTGTTGTGGTCACTGTCAGACCGTCTTATTGATGCTCTTCCTCTTTTTTACTGATTCTTTATTTTACCAAGTTTAATGTCCTACAGAGATTGGTCCCATGCAATAGATATCCCAAGTATTTAAAACTAAGTCTCACCATCCATACTTCCAAGGAGCAGCCTGATTGTACAACATCCAAGACAGATCTGTTTGTTCTTTTGGAAGTGCATGGTATATTCAAAATGTTTTGCCAACACCACGGTGTAAAAGACATCAATTCTTTTTCAGTCTTCCTTATTTACGGATCAACTCTTGGATACTTGAAGCAGGTATTTTGCAGCAGATCTGCCTAGTGCTCTGTGCACTTTGAGTTTTTGGCTGCTGCTTCTGTGAATGTTGACTGTAGATCTAAGTGAGATGAAATTATTGACAACTTCACTATTTTTTTCATTTATCATGATGTTGCCTGTGGGTCCAGTTGTGAGTATTTTTTTTTTCTTTTAACATGGAAGGGCAGTCCTTACTGAGAGAGCTCGGGTGGAAAAATCATTTTGAGAGTTTCACTGTCAACCCAAATGCCACACCTCCCTGGTGGTTCAAGTCTGCCAGTGGCTCTTCGGGAGAAAGCTGGACAGTCTTCTCCTGTGATTTATAGCCTCAGAAACCCAGTGGAGGGTCAGCTATGAGTTGGTTCAGATTCAGAGGCAATGAACTGAGAGAGAGGATCCTTACTGAAAATTATAACTTGATCTTCAAAAAGTGCTTCCAGTCTCCTTTACCTCTTTTCAAATGCAAAGTGTGTCATCTGCCTATCACAGGTTCTTAATGAGTCTTCCTCCAGTTCTTCATATAGTCCAGATTCTTGATGTATTTGCTCAGCATACAGATGATTACCTTAATATGGAGAAAGGATACAATCTTGATACACACCTATTGTGATTTTAAACCATGAGCTATCCCTTGTTCTATTCAAATGACTGAGTTGATTTATGTAGAGGGTCTGTTGTTGTTATGTGCCATCAAGTCACCTGCGAGTCATAGTGACCCTATGCAAAATAGCTCTGAACGCTACAGTATTCTGAACCAGTCTCACTGAGTCCAATACAGCTACCCTCATTTCTATGGCTACTGGGTCAACCTATGTCATCCGGGGTCTTTCTCTCTTGAGCTGTCCCTCCATCCTTCCAAGCATGATATTCTTCTCCAAGGACTGGTCCCTTCTAGCCACATGCCCAAAATATGTGAGAAAGAGTTTCAAAATCCTTGTCTCCAAGGAAAACTTGGTTTCACCCTCTCCAGGATGGATCTGTTTGTTGTCTTGGCAGTCCATGGTATGTTCAATATTTTTCTCCTGCACCACAACTCAAAGGCATCAATTCTTATTCTGCATCTTTAGTCATTGTCCAGCTCTCTAATACATTGCAAATAATTGCAAAACCCATGGCCTGCATTAGGTGCACCTTAGTCTCTAGACTGACATCGTTGTTTCTCAGTACTCTAGAGAGGTCCCTGATAGCAGGTTTCCCAGTGCAATTCATCTTTTGATTTCCTGACTGCTGGTGCCAAGAGTGTTGATTGTGGAGCCCAACAAACTGAAATTGGTAACAGTCTCAGTCTCTTCTCTATCTATCATGGGCCAGTTGGCCCAGTGGTGAGAATCTTTGTCTTCTTGACGTTGAACTTCAATCCATATTGAAGACTACAGTCCTTGACCTTCTGCAGTCAGCAAGCAAGGTTGTGTTATCTGCATATGAAGATTGTTCTCCATAAGTACAGATAAGTGTTCTTGAATTCTCATTCTTTACAATGTTACCATAATTTCTTAGACTCTACACAGTTGAATGTCTCATATAACCAGTAAAACACTGGTAAACTTCTTTCTAGTATTTTCTGTTTTGGTCATGATCCACCTGATATGAGCAATAAAATCCCTCATTCCACACCCTCTTCAGAATCTGATACTGACATGGTTGGCAGTTTTGTCAGTGTACCACTGCAACTGTATTTAAATCATCTTATGTGTGATATTAATGATTGTTGTTGTTGTTATGTGCTGTCGAGTTGCTTGCAACTCACAGCGTTCCTCCATACAGTAGCCCGGAAACCTGCTCTGTCCTGGGCCAACTTGACTGTCTCTGACACACTTACCCTCATTACCCCAGTACCGAATTAATCCATCTCATCGACGGTCTTCCTCTCCTTCTCTGTCCCTCCACCTTTTCAAGCATGATGTCCCTCTCCAAGGACCAGTCCCTCCTTGCAACATGCCCAAAGTATGTCAGACAAAGCTTCAGAATCCTTGACTCCAAGGAGCAGCGTGGCTTCACCCTCTGAAGGCCAAACCTGTTTGTTCTCCTGACAGTCCATGGTATATTTAACACTCTTCTCCAGCACCACAGCTCAAAGGCATCAATTCTCTTTCTGTCATTCCTAGTCATTATCCAGCTCTTTGACACACAGAGAGCAGTTGTGAAGACTATGGCCTGGATCAGAGGCACCTCAGTCTCCAGACTGAAATCATTGCTCTTCAGCACTCTGGGGAGGTCCCTGACAGCTGACTTTCCCAATGCAATTCATCTTACTGCCAATTGGCCTAGTGGTGAGAATCTTTGTTTTCTTGATATTGAGCTTCAATCCATACTTAAGGTTGCAGTCCTTGACCTTCTGTAGCAAGTGCTACAGGTCCTCCTCAGTTTCAGCAAGCAGGGTTGTGTCAACTGCGTAACACAGGTTGTGGGTGAGTCTTCCTCCGATCTTGATGCCACATTCTTCCTCATACAGCCTAGCCTCCTGGATGATCTGCTACAGATTGAAAAGGTATGGAGACAGAATATATCCCTGGCGGACACCGTTCCCGATTTTGAACCATGCTGTGTGGCCTTGCTCTGTTCTGACAACTGCCTCCTTGTCCAAGTATAGGTTTCACATAAGCACAAATTATATTGTTAATAATGATATTATTAAATAATTTTTCATGCTGTAAGTCCACCTTTCCTTGGGGTACAGATGTCTTTCCTATTTGACTAGATAGCTAGCTGTCTTCTACTTTTATATGGACCATCTCAGTTGGTATTCTGTTAATTCCTGGAACTTTGTTTTGTTTTAGTTTTGCTAGTGCCTTCAATAAGGTTGAACTTTTCCCTTCAATACTAATGGTTCTTAATTATATACTATCCTGAAACGATTGAGTGTCAGCCAGTTCTTTTTTGTAAAATGACTGTGTTTTTTTTTTCTACCTTCTTTCCTTACTTATTGCATTGTTCAACACTTTGTCCTTAGAATATTTCAGTGTTTAGCTTGAGGCTTGAATTTGCTCTTTCATTCTTTCAGCTTGGGAAATGTGAGCATGCCTTTTCTCTTGGTTTGCTAACTCCAGGTATTTGCACATTTTCTTTGTTGTAATACTTTGTCTTCTTGAATTGCCTTTTGAAATCTTTTGTTAAGATTGCTCATGTCATCATTTTTTGCTATTTGCTTTAGCTACTCTGTATTCAATAGGAAATTTCAGAATATCTTAACATGCATTTTGATCTTTTCATTCTTTCCTATATTTTAATGACCTTTTACATTCTTCATGTGCCCTTGATGCTGTCCCGTAACTCGTCTGGTCTTTGTTCATTAGTGCTCAGTGTGTCAAGTGTATTCTTGAAATAGTCTCTAAATTCAAGTGGGAAATACTTAAAGTCATACTTCAGTTCTCATGGACTTGTTTTCATTTACTTAAGCTTCAACTTGAACTTGCATATGCGATGCTGTTGATGTGCTATTCTGCAGCCAGTCATTCTGACTCATTGAACTTCTCTATTATCTCTTTCCACATGTACAGTTGATTGGATTCTTGTGTATTTCATCTTCTGAGGTCTGTATGTACACTCACTGTTTATGATGTTGAAAAAGGGTATTTGTAATGAGCAAGTCATTGATCTTGCAAACTTTTATCATGGTGTCCTGAGCATCCTTTCCATCACCAGAGTCATGTTTTCTAGCTACTGATCCTTCTTGCTTGTTTTCATCATTCACCTTCCAACCACCAGGAATTGTCAGTGCATCTTGATTTTGTTTTGGACCAGTCCATTTCAGACTACGGGAGCTGGCTGCAATCTTCAATTTCTTCATCTTTGGCATTAATCTGAGTTTTAATCTGGCATTGATCTGAGTGTTTTAAATAATAGTTGTATTAACTGGTTTTTGTTATAAGCATATGAATATCACTGACTTCAGATCTTTAAGTATTCTTTATCTGCCAGTGAAAGAGATGCCGTTCCTCTTCTATTTGCCATTTCCAGAAAGTGGACTGTGTGATTGTCCAATGCTAGTTGATCGCCAGTGCCTCGGATATGAATCTTTATGCATTCCATTTCATTTTTTACAATTCCAGTTTTCCTCAGTTCATACTTTGTACAGAATTCTGTGTTCCAGTGATGAGTGGATATTTGCACTGTTGCCTTCATTTTTAGTCATGCCATATCAGCAAATGAAGATATTGTAAGCGTTTTTATTTATGTCATTAAGATCTATTTTCCTTTGAGGAGGCAGCTCTTCCCAGTTGCATTTTAAGTGTCTTCCAATCTCAAGGACTTCCTTTCTGGCTATACTAGACAGTGTTCATTTGCAGTTCATAAGGTTTTCAAGATTGACTAATTCTTTAGATGTAGACAGACCCTTCTTCTTTATCTCCCTTAGTGTGGAAGCTCTGCTGACATCTGTGTACCATGGGTCATTCTGCTGATAGCTGACATTCTAGTGGTATAGCTTCCAGCGTCACTGCAACACACAAGCTACTGCCATGCAACACACTGACAGATGAATGGTAGGAGAATAGAAGGGAGAGTAGAGACGTTGTTTCTAAACTACTATTACTAGATAGGGGACATGAGGTGCAAAGACCAAGGTCCCACAGTGAGGAGGAAGTTGTGAACAGGAATCATATGGATACCTAGGCCAAGGTGATCAGTGTGGAAGGTTAAAGAGAGGGAAGCAAAGCAGGAGCTGAGACCCTGGGGTGCTCAGAGCAACGGAGCAAGAAGGAGATGAGAAGCCACTTTGGGGGCAAAAATATTTTATATACTGTGAAGAGTGGAGGGTCGGCGAAGGAGAGGAGCATCCTCAACCAGGTGGATTGACACTGTGGCTGCTGCAATGGGCTTTTGTGTGTCGGGAAGTGTGAGGATGGCGCAGGATAGAACAGGGGTCAGATCTTTTGTTCATAAGGTCACTGTGAGTCATACTCGACTAGACGGCACTTAACAACAATTTAAAAAAAAATACTTTTCCTGTTTTCTTTTTGATAGTGCTTACAGGGTAGGTTTAGAGTCTCTGGGTGGTACAAATGTTAGGTCTACTACCAAAATGTTGGCAGTTCAGATCTGCCCAGAGATTCCTTGGAAGAAGGGGCCCATGATCTACTCTTCCAAAAAGCTAGCCGTTGGAACCCACCTGAAGTACAGCTCTGTGCTGGCACATGTGGGTTCTCCATGAGCTGTGATGGAGTAGGGGTTTTCTTTCTTTTGTTTAAGGGGGTAGGGGATGGGCATGAGCGCATATTAAGGGGATGCCATGGAACAGACTTCAGTGGACTCTGGCCAGTCTTGGATTGTACCAATAATTTTAGGATCTTCAAAACTTAGTTTCAAAAGCTCCCACCTGGAAGAGGTGCACCTATGCACTCCACCTGGGCAGGAGAGGGGCATGTCCCCGCAGGTAGTGTTGACCAAGTTGGGCTCTGCTCGGGCAACATTTACTGTTGCTGTGTAATAAATGCAACATGTTTTAGCTCCACCAGCAGTATTATCAGAACAGAAGAAACAAAACAAAACAGAGCAGTGGATTCTATAATTAGTGCAGTTTCTTCACTGTTCATTCAGGATCTCTAGAGATCAATTAGCTTTCTTTTAAGCTAAAAGGCATCTGAATAAGTATTTAACCTGCATTGCAATTGATATTTAAAACAGACGAGGATGAGAGTAATAACACAGAATGGGCTCTGTTCTCCTCCACTCATTTCCCTGGCTTTGCTCTCCCTAACCCTCGCTTTGTTCCTTCCTATTTCCAGAGAGGCCTGAGCATTGGCTTCCCAGCATCCTCAGGGAAGGTCGGTGGACAGGCAGCTGAGCATAAGTGCTGCTAGGGGCAAGGGTCTCTCTAGCATCACTGTGGAGAAAGGACCCAGAGTTCTCAGATGAGCCGCAATTAGTTTTAGTTGCAGGGCACTTTCTAGTCAGGGAGAACAGGTTTTTCTCTCTTCCCCAGCCACCTTGTCAGGCCTATGGGATTCTTTCCCTTTGTGCAAAGGGCAAGAACCTGGGAGGGTGCTGGCTAAGGTTGCCCCCATCAAAGTTTCCTCATCTGATACAGACAAGTGAGGAAGATGATAAAAAGTGCAGGAGCTGATGGCCCCTTAGTGAACATCTTTACTGAAGAAGTCTGAAGGATATTCCTTTGTTTTCTGTTTTGTTACTTACATATCAAGGGCTTCTACCGGAATTAGCTTCTTAAAAGAAATAGGTGTTGGGGTTTGGGTGTGGGTGTGTGGGTGTGTGGGTGTGTGTGTACTTATATGTGCATGGCTGTGTGCAGCACTGAGGAAGGAGAAGGGATGCCTGGACGGCTAAGTGTGCCCCACCTTCAGGAGACAAGGGCTGGAGGTGAAGGAGCTGGGCATACACCATCCTAGCATAGCCTGTCAAGCTTTGCGGTGAAGGATGCCTCACAACAGGGGCAAGAAAAATGTAAAGAATGCAAGTGGGGTCAGTGACATCATTTAGTTGGGACTCTCCTAAAGGTAGGTCTTGGAACACGATACAGGTGTGCACTGTTTATTCGAGAGATGGTCTTGGAAAGCATGGTGAACTAATAGGGAGGCAAGACAGGGAAGGCGGAAAACCAGTAATGGATTTGGTCACGAGTAGGTTTCTGCACTTGGCAACAGAAACCCAATTCATCTGGGCCTTTTGAGAAATTGTGCTGTGTATACCTTAGAATGATGCCTCTGGGTGGCAAGAATGCTGAGTTATTTATCCATCAGACCCCGTGCCTGCCTGGCCAAGGCTGCCTCTGCACCGTAACCCCATGCACCTGTAGCCTGTCCCACATACAGATCAAGCTACTCCCTCAGCCAGAGAAGTCTTCAGACCAGGAAGGTGGGGGTAAGCAGAGGAGATGTCTGCAGGGGGCCTTGGTTGAGAGCAGGGGATAAGGCAGCATTTGCTACAGAATGCTGAGATGAGAAGCATGACAGACAGGTTTGGAAGGATAAGCTGGACACTTTCACATAGAGGATGTAAACAAAGCAATGTGGGCCATGTGGGCTGAGAAAGAGCAGGAGAGGAACAGAGACATGCAGGGCAGGCTGGGAAGTGGAGCAAGTGGAGGAGGCCTGAATGGGGAGCCCAGACAGGAGAGACTAGGGGCAGGGCTGTGAAGAGCCTCAAAGGCCAGGCTGAGGGACTGGCTTCTCACAGTCAGTGGAGTTGAGGCAGGGCTGAGTGATGACCCTACAGATTTCAGCTTTCAGGAGATCTCCAGGGGACCCCCACAAAGTCTCGGGTCCTTGAGCCCCTCTGGCAAGGGCACTCACTGTTCCCCATGCTTTCCGCACCCCCTCACCGCTCTCTCCTCCTCTGCCTGATGACAGCCCATTTCTCATCAGGGTCTCTGGGCAGCACGAGAGCCTCCAGCTATCCTCCTGACACGGTCGATTCTGCAATATTTGACTTGCATGTCCCTTCGTTGTACAAAGCTCCGCATATCACCAGATCAATTAAAACAACTGCCACCAAGCCCCAGGACTCAATCAGGAGGCCTTCCCCTGGGAGGCCGCAGGGAGTGGAGCCTCTCCCCAGCCTCACTCACTCCTACACTGGACATCTGTTCTACCCCAGCTAAAGGCCCCAGCCTCCCTCTTGCTTCATAGCTGTAACTTCTCTTGTCAGTGATTTACACTGTGCCACAGCCTGTGTTGTTTACCTTAGTTGGTTTGTACTGTTTGATTCTCAAAAGAATGCTGTTGTAAATGCTATCAATACCATGCTTTCAGATAAGGAAGCATGGGGAGAGAGTTGACCTGCCCCACATCACACAGCTGAGAGGCAGGACATTCAGGTATAGGTAATCTGGCTCCGGAGTTCAAACCCTCTCCCAGAGTCCCATATCGTCCATCATCTCTAGAAAGATGTACCCTGCAACTTCACACCTACCTGTACCTTCTCTCATCTCCCTCAGCACAAGTCTTCAGCTCCTGTGATATTCACTCAATCCTTCTACAGCTTGGCTTGTACCTCCACCATGATTCTATCTGCCCAAGTGTCCATCTTCTATCATCTAGTTTGTTGTGACTCTTGTTGTTGTTAGGTGCCATCGAGTCGAGTACGACTCATAGTGACCCTATGAACAAAAAATCTGAACCCTGTCCCATCCTGCACCATCCTCGCACTTCCTGACACACAAGAGCCCACTGCAGCAGTCACTATGCCAATCTACCTGGTTGACGGTCTTCCTCTACTTGGCTGACTCCCCACCCGTACCAACATCATGTCCTTTTCCAAGGAATAGCCCCTCCTAGCAACATGGGCATAGTATGTGAGGCAAAGCCTCATTTTTCTTGCCTCCAAAGAGCACTCTGGCTGTACCCTTTTCCCAAGACATATCTATTTGTTCTCTTGGCTGTCCATGAGATGTTCAGTGCCCTTCTCCAACACCACAGCTCAAAGGCATCAATTCTTTTTCTGTCATCCTTTTTCATTGTCCAACTCTCAGATGCAGTTAGTAATCAGAAAGACTATGGCCTGAATCAGACATACCTTACTCCTCAAACTGACAATCATAACTCCTCAATAGTATGGAAAGATCCCTAAATGAAGATTTTTCCCAGTGCAATCATGTCCTTATTTCCTGACTGTTGGTACCAAGGGTGTTAATTGTGGATCCAAGCAAGGTGAAGCTGTTGAAAGTTTCAAAGTCTTCTCTATCCATCATGATGTTGTCTATCAGTCCAGAGGTAAGAATATTTGTTTTCTTGACATTCAGATGCAATCCACAACCACTACATAGAGTATTCTCACCATTCTAGTGTTTGTGCTCCTCCTCCTGTCTCTTCAAAGCTATCATCTCCTGTGGAGTTGGGATTGTGTCTGATCTCTCTGTGACTCATCCAATGCCCAACAGAGTCTTTGTTCATAGTTGTAGCTGATAGACTGCTCATAAAATGAGCGAATGAATTAAAAAGACACACACATGCTCCTTGTCTCTCCTTCCTCACCAAGAACCTCAGGAAGGTCCTTGGACCTTTGCCCTGGACCAGCAGTGTTTATTCTGTGGTGTAAATAGCAGTCCCAGTTGCCGTCATCACGTCAGTCCTGATTCACAGTCACCCCATGTGTACAGAGTGGAACTGTGCTCCAGAGCATTTTCAAAGCTGTGAGCATTCAGAAGCAGATTGCTAGCACTTTCTTCCAAGGTGCCTCTGGGTGGGTCCAAACCACTAACCATTCAGCTAGTAACCCAATACTTAACCATTTGCTCCACCTAGGGGCTCTGCTTGCCTTCTGCAAACCACCTCAGCCCCAGTCATCCTCCTGCTGAAACTGGCACAGAGATGCCCAGGCTCTCTGAAGGGCTGCCACGGCTCAGAGAGAGCAGAGGCCTGCCTCTTCCATCCCGAGGGCTTCACAGAGCCACAGGGGCCCTGGAGGGGAGAGGCGAGAACCCTGATCAGAACAGACAGGGAGGCGGGCCTGGGAAGAGGCTGCTAGTAATAATTTCACTGATCAGCATCTCAATTAATCTCCACGACACCTCAGAAGTTTCAGAAAAAGAACGAAGAATGCAGAATAAGAAAGAGGAGGAGAGATGGTGGCTGAGCCTGGTGTTGGGAGCATGAACATTTTGGGATCTCTGGAATCTGGGCGGCCAGGGAGATGGTGGTGGGCTGCAGACCCCCCAAGTCCTGCTCACATCATTCAGGGCCACAGAGGTTAGGCTGCTGTTGCAAAGGCCAGATTGAAAAGAGCAAAGTTATCCAAGACAACAGAAAATCACAACAGACTCCACACTATATCATAAGGTCTATGACTTAAAGAAGAGGCTCAGCTCCCGTTTGGTCTCAGGGAGACTCGAGAGTCATCTATCCGTGTGGAGGGCACCTCCAGAACCCTTGGACTTGATGATCAGGCTTGACAGAGCAATAATGACATGACAGTCACCATCCTCACCTCGTCGGGTTTTACAGTCACCTGCAGCTTAACACGGATCACCATAAATCACATCCCTACCTGGGAACCAAGGGAAGACCATCCTTTGAGCTCATTTCCAGAGGTATAAAGAGCAAACTAAAAAATGTGGACATGTGAGCGTAGGATGATCAGACTGAAAACAAGGACAATATATCATAGTGGAAGCACCAGGAAGGAAGGAGGTCCCAGCTAGCTCTGTTCCCTTCCTGCTCCCCAGGATCGTTGTTAGATGTTGTTAGGTGACCTTGAGTCTACTATGACTCCTAGTAACCCCATAAACAACAGATCTGAACCCTGTCCTATTCTGTGCCAACTTCACAATCTCTGACTCCCTCAAACCCAGCTCTGCAATGACTGTCAATCCACGTAGTTGAGGGTCTTCCTCTCCCTGGCTGGCTACCCTGTGGGCACTTAACTATGCTCTTGTGACAGCTATACCTAGACCAAGAAGCTGTTGTGCGAACAGAGCTCCGCTATATGTTTAATATATGGTGTAGGAAACACTACATGGTTTTAAGTGAAGAAAAGTGTGCATCAGGGATGTATCCTTTCACCATAGTCAGTCCCTATGCTGAGCAAATTATTCGAGAAGCTGGACTCTGAAGAAGAATGTGACATCAGGATTGGAAGATTTGTCAGTAACCCTTGTTATGCAGATGGCACAACCTTGCTTGCTGAAAGTGAGGAAGACTTGAAATACTTGCTGCAGAAAGTCAAACACTGCAGCCTTCAATACAGATTGCATCTCAGTGTCAAGGGAAAAAAACAACATTCTTACCCCTGGACCTCATAATAGATGGAGAAAAATTTGAAACTGTCAACAATTTCATCTTACTTGGATCCACAATCGGAACTTGGTACCAGCAGTCAAGGGACCAGGAGTTGTATTGTACTTGGAAAGTCTGCAATCAGGAATCCTCTCCAATTTACTGAGGAGCAATGACATTAGTTTGAGGACCATGGTCTTTTTAATCACTTGCTATGCTGTTGAGAGCTAAATAATGAATAAGTATGACAGAAGAAAAATTAATGCTATTGAGCTGTGGTGTTGGAGAAGAATACTGAATATCCCACAGATTGCCTAAAAAACAAACAAGTATGTCTTAGAGAAGGCCCAGCCAGAGCGCTCCTTGGAGCAAACGGATGGTGATGCTTGTCTTGTATACTTTGGGCATGTTACTAGGACAGGCTGTTCTTGCATAGGACATCATGCTTGGAAAGGTAGAGGGACAGTTAAGGTCAAGTTTATCAAGTTTGACGGTTGAAGAGGCTTGACCGAGAGGCTGCTGGTGGTAGATGAGGGGTAAGATTTAAGAAGTGGTTTTTATCCTGTGCTTGGTAGAGGCCATAGGGAGCAGGCTTCTCAGAGGCTGTGGCATCAACTGTTTGAGAATTCAGAGGATGGAAATTTCCTGGTAAATTGGCTTTCCAGAGGAAAAAAAAAAGAGAGAAAAGAAAAAAGAAGCCTGAATTGCAGCATCTGCTGATTTCTGTGGTGTAAATACTACCACTCTGGCTGGTTTTGAGCTGCCAGCTGGCTTTCAAAATTCCTGGAAATGTAACAGTTGGCTCCGGTGAGCTGGTACCAGCCAGCTCGAGATCACCACTGGCATTGTTTGCAGAAGAGAACTTGCCTCTTGGTGGCCTGGGCCTCAGTTTTCTTTTGTGTAAATTGGGATGGTATTAGGGTTTTTTTAAATTATTAATTTTAATGACAATTTACAGAGATTTTGGAGTTCCATTTGTTCATTGTTGCACTTTTTTCCCCTGCCCAGTCCTCCCCTCCAGTTCGTTCTTCTCTTTGAAAAGTAAAATTCTTTCATTGTTATACAATCCCTCCCCCCAAGTCCACTCCACTATGCAGCCTTCGTTCTAGACTCATGTCATGACAATAATACCTAATTATATAAGGACGGTATTAGTTTTTCTTTAATGGAATGGCCACATTTGCTTTGAGTTTTAAAGGAAATGGATAGAAAACATTGATATTGTCCCATATCAGTTACTATGCTCTTGTTACTATTACTGCCTTTATTAGTTGGCTTTCTCCACTGAGCTCCCACACAAGGTAATGCTGGAAGACAGTGCTTCAGCTACACCCCTGCTTCTCCTCGGCTCACGTCTTCTGGAATTTATCACACGTGCACATGCGCACACACACCTCACCCAATTTCCTCAGCAGCCCTGGTGTCTCTGCTCCATTTTATTAGAGCCGAAAGCAGTGACAATTATTTTCATAATGAACTGGCTCTTCAAATTAATGCCAATTACACTATGCAATCATGATTAAGATTATGCATTAATCAACGGTGCCAACCTACTTATTAGCCTCTTTAAATAACGATCATGGGGAATGTATGGGAAGGGAGAGAACGAAAAGGGAGCCAGTGGGAAGGGGGAGCTGCCTCCATGTGGGTTGGGGAGCTAGTTGCAGAAGCCAAGACTTGAGCAAGCAGCCTGTGGTTTGGGGTGTTGGATTGTTTGTGTTTGGTTTTGGGTGTTTTTTTCTCCCATGGGGTGGAGCTTGGGTTAGAACCTAGTCCAAATGGCACTGGAAATGAAGGTCTCAGCCCTACTGGTTCTATAGATGATGCCTGTGTGGAAGAGACGAGGGGTAAGACCGTGCAGAGAGGGAAAGGCTGGGAGAGTCCTTCACAGTCTTATCGTTGATGAGGTTTGCTATTTACCTTCCCCTCCCTCAAAAGCACTGAAGATTAAATGGGATTGACAGCCCTCCGTCTTAGGTTGGTCTCCTAGTTGTAAAGCCTGAGGCGGGGGTTGAGTGTATGTAGTTTATAAAGGGGAAGCGTGTTCCTCACAGGAACCCTATCAAGAGTGAGCAAAGGCAACTATGGGAAGGGGTGGGCTGAGAAAAACTGCGGCCCCAGGTTACACGTGGGTTTTCCTTGATGCAAGTGTTGGCACGGCGGAGGCCTAGAGGGTGAAGAACTGTCCCCACCTTGAGATACGGGGACCACCCTTTGAAGTCTCAGTGTCTACACACTATACCCAGAGCAAAAGGTGGTGGCATCACACATCAGGCAAGGTGACTTCTCTCAGCTGAGGGCACTTGCCTAAAGGAAAGGGCAGTGACCCCTCAGAGCACCTTGTGAGAAGAGGTACAGACTCTGTGAAAGGTGTGTTGGTGGGGCACTGACAGTGTCTGTTATAGTGTCATGCTCCTCTAGGTTTGCTTTTGCGTATTATGGGAAGGGGGTTCCTGCTTCGACTTTCATCATGTTTCTTTGAAGCAGGGGGCTTGACTCCTCTCCGGAGGTAGGATTAGCATGAGTTCTCGTCTGTCCCTGTGCACTTTAGCCTGATCTTTCGCAGCAGAGGAGGCCCGGGTAGGTGTGGACCTGGTGTGAAGAGCACTGAGTATGCACAGTGCACTGAGCATTCAGAGTTCAGCACCCTGCTCTGTGACCTGCTCTGTCCGGCCAGCAAGGCATCCATACCTCCCTCCTCCATTGGTCAAGGCCTCCCTTGCCAGATTTGGGAAGGGCTCCTGTCAGGTTAACTGTGAGTTCTTGGAGAATTGACATAGCTCTCCTCATAGAGTTAGGATTCAAATGCCTGTAGAAGATTGTTTTGAGGAAGGGGAGGGGGCCCTGTTCAGCCCTGGGCCCCATATTGCTTTCTCCCGTGCACTTGGGCTCGGGGAGACCTGTGTTCTAGGAGTGATATCCATCTTCAAGGAGGGCAATACTTTGAGGCCTGTTGGGCTGATGATCTTCTTGTCTGTTCTTCTGGATGGAACCCTGAAGGAGTGTCAGACCTTTTAACTTCCAACTACATTAAATCAAAGAGATGGAAACACCTTTCTCTAGTACCTGCCAAGATAGACAGCATTATTTCCTAGTAGTCTGATAGATGTTCTGAGAATTCTTTTCAGACAAAATGACATCCTAACCCAAGAAACACTGTCTCACCGCCTCTGGATGAGTTACGGCTTCCATGGTCTCCTTCTTCCAGGCTGAGGAATCCAAGTCCTCTGACTCTGAGCTAGCTCACTGATTGGTCACTCACAGAGAAAGCACTGGGTGCCTGCAGAACCGAACCATTTGCTCGGATTAAGCTGTCGTCTTGGGTCTTTGGCCCCATCCTGGTTGAGATATTAACTCTCTCTCATCTCCTCCCCACTTGGCTGGGTCTGAGAGGTGGAGATGGTGTAACCTCCTAGACAAATGGCTCTTTGATCCAAGACATTTGACTCTCGGTAGGAGCAAGAGCAATTTTTGTATCTGTCCTGACCAGTGCTTGCCCCAGACAAATTTGCAGATTCCTTAAGTTTTAACATTTGAATATCACAACACAATACATATTTATTAGAAATAATTTGGAAAAATCAAGAAAGCACAAAGAACATGATAAAAACCGTCCATAAACACCCTCCTTTCCTCAGAGATATTCACTGGTAACATTCTGGCAGAAATACTTTCAGTCTCTTTTTTCTATAAATATGTGCTTTGATTGCTTGGTAAATAGGTGTTACGCTGTAATACTATTTGGTAGTCTTTTGTCAGGGAGCAGGACAATGAAAATGTTCTACATAATTATGCATTCTTTATGAGCATGAGGGGAAAAAATCCCAACTTTACCCCCTTATTACTAAGGCTTTTGGTCAAAACAGAGGATTTGAAAAAAATCACAAAAGCAAAAAGCAATAGCGATCCATTATCTTTTTTACTTTCCAGAGAAAGTCTGCTAACATTTTCAAGTATGTCCTTCTGGTATGTCCTTTTTGATTTTAATTGGAATTGCATTAAATTTATAAATTAATGTGAGGAGAGCTGACATCTTTACAATATTGAGTCTTCCCATCCAGGAGAAAGTTATGTCTCTCCATTTATTCAAGTCTTCTTTTATGTGCCCCAGTAAAGTTTTGTAGTTTTTTTGATATAGGAATTGCACATTTATTGTAAAGTATTTTATTTTTTTCCTTGTTGCTTTTGTGAGTTGAGTCTCTTTTATCCATTCTAATTTCCAGCACTTTATTGCTGATGTATGAAGAGGCTGTAGGTTTTTCTGGAGTTGTAGGCTGGCCCCTCTGTCGTGTCTTTTTGTTAGTTTCTACTGTAATTTTATCTGATTCCTTTCTGTTTTTAAGGGACGAATAATAAACATCTATAAATAATATCATCTGTGTCTCCCTCTCCAATTGCTGTTGTTGTTGTTGTTATGTGCCATCGAGTCGTTTGTGACTCATAGCGACCCTATGTACAACAGCCCTAAACCCTGCTCTATCCTGTGCCAATCGCATGGCCTCTGACACATCCATCCTGACTACCCCAGTCACTGAATCAATCCACCTCATAGCTGTACCATGACTTATTTTTATCTTATTCATGTCATGACAGTGTTGCACTATGAAGAATGTCTGTAGTGTAGTGTAACAATGTCATTGTTAGTTGCCATCAAGTCAGCTCTAACTTGTGACAATTCCATGCACAGAACAAGCTGGTGTTTGGTTCTGTGCCAGCTTCACAATGGCCTACACTTGACTACATTGTTGCTACGGACAGCCAAGAACACAAACATCTATGTAATGGAGATGGTGCAGCCAGAGTGCTCTTAGGAGGCAAGAATGATTAGGCTTTGCCTATACCTTTGGGTATATTTCTAGGAGGGGCTTTCCTTGGAGAGGGACATGATGCTGGGAAAGGTGGATGGTTGGAGAAGGAGAGAAAACCCCCCAATCAGGTGGACTGACATGGTGACTGCTGTAATGGGCTCTTGTGTGTCAGGAAGTGAAAGGATGGTGCAGTATAGACAGTGATCAGATCTTTTGTTCATAAGGTTGCTGTGAGTCATACTCAACTAGACAGCACCTAACAACAACAATCACTGTGTGGTTGAGTGCCTTCCAACCTGGAGGGCTCATCTTTGAGTACTATACACCCAAACCAAACTCATTGTAGGGAGTTGTGACCCTCCAACCTGTTCTGAGGATGTATTTCTTGCAGAAGACGCCTGCCCATCCTTCTCCCATGGAGTGACTGATGAATTTGAACTGCCAGTCTTTCAGTTGGCAGCCAAATACCTAAAGCACTAGAGCACCAGGGCTCCTTTCCAGTACTGTATTGGACAATATTCTGTTGTGATTCATAATTTATCGGCTAATTTTCAGGAGGCTACACCAGGTCTTTCTTCCTAGCTTGTGTCAGCTTAGAAACCCTGTGGAAATCTGTCTACTATGGGTGACTTTGGTGGTATTTGAAATACCTAGTGTCATACCATCCAGCGTCATAGCAACATGCACGTCTGCATAATATAACTAACAGGTATAAAGAGTAGTATACTCTTGTGTATACTGTGTACTTGGCACTGGGACTTGATAACCATTAATCCATGGCCTCTATCATATCTGCCTCCTTCTTCACAGCCATGTCTTTCTTATTTTGAAGCAAATCCTGGATACTGTTTTATTCCATCCTATACCTTGACTGCCAAAGCCTACAAATTGTTCTGCCATATGGTAGGATTTTAATGTATTGAGGAATATCTTACTTTTGGACATTAAGTTGTTTCTATTTTTTTTCAATATTATGTCAAGAATATCCTTACATAAAAATATGTGTTATAACCCAATTTTTTTCTAAATTCATATTCCTAGAAATTAAATTACTGGGTCATATGGTATTTTGATCCTCTATTTTCCTTCAAACACATGCACACAATCACATGATGGTTATTCTGATTAGAAATCTAACACATGTTCATTGCACAACTTTCTGAAAATACAGAACAACATAGAGAAGGAAAATAAAGTCTGCCATAATCCACTCACTCTGAAAAACACCCTTCTTAATGTTTTATTATGCATTCTGTCTTTCTCTTACTGTGTGTATTTTTCATGGATATGCACGTGCACATAGACTCACATGCTTACATACTTAAGTGTTGCCGATGATAAACCTCCCGTAGCATTCAGCAGGAGCCCTGGTGGCATGATGGATGAAGTGTTGAGCTGCAGTTTGCATGTACATTGTATTTTACACAATTCATAATGTCCATTGTATTTAGTTCTTGTATATGGTGGGATTTTCTCTCTGATAATCATTGTACTAATAGCTACATTCGTGGAAATGTGGAAGCCAGCTACTTCATGCCTCATGCCTTAATATCCCCATTTTAGGTAACCAGTTTCGGAATTGCCTATCTCTTATCAAACCAGTGCTCTGTGGGAACAAGCATGAATCCACCAAACCCTCCTCCAGAGAAGGATGAGGCAGTCAGCTCCGTCTTTGGAAACCCTGTGGGTACTTCTGCTTTATTCTGCAGGGTTGCTGTGAGTCAGAATCTACTCTCCAGCACTGGGCAAAGGGGAGGGGGACATGTATTTGTCCTACAGGACAGAGTAGAACTACCCCATAGGGTTTCCAAAGCTGTAATCTTGACAAAAGCAGACCATTAAATCATTCTCCCTCAGAATGGCTGGTGGATTCAAATAGCCTCCCTTTCATGAAATACCCAGAAAGGGCAGTCTCTGGGTACAGAGAGGAGATTAGAGGTTGCCTGGGGCAGGGGTTGGGAACAGTGATTAACTGTAAATGGGCAGGAGGGATCTGATTGGGAAACTGGATGGCTTCTAAAACTAGATTGTGGTGGTGGCTACACAACTCGGTAAATTTAAAAATAATTGTACACTTAAAATAGGAATTTTGTGCAGCGTAAATAGCAATTCTGTACATTTTTTAAAAGAATTAAGGTTTATTTATAAGTATTGGGAAATATGGGGCGGGGAGCACTAAGAACAGAATTAAAATACTCTTCCCTGAGCACACAGGACCACTCGTTTGTTTTATTTTTAAACGTCTGTTTCCAGTTCTTGCATCAGTGCAGACCCACCCTTGATCCCCCTCCTCCTTGGTTAGAATCACATTGTGTTTCTTGCATTGTAGCTCTCAGTTTTCCCTTAAAGACGTACCACTGATCTCCCACATCATTAGACTGGTGCTGTTATATGACTTTATTGCAATTTGTTTGCCATTTGTCTGGTGTTGGACATTTAAAATCTCTGTCGTCCTCCCTATCCCCCGGTTATTTTCCTAAATAACATGATTGCAATGTATGATGGGTGCTCTTTGTTGATGGGCTCAATTCCTAGAAAAGAATTGTTGAGTCGTTTGATATTTTTTTCTAATTGTCATCAAGAGATGCTCGATGTATGAATTTCTGCTTAACCAACAGTTATGCAAATGCCTGCGCTCAAGCACCCTGGCCACCACAGCTGGGTGTTCTCAGTTATCCTCTGCTTTTACCAGTTGGATGGGGCACAGGGAAACACTATCTTGGTAGTGTTTAATCTATGTTTATTCGATTATTCGTGAAGTTGCACATTTCTTTGTATGTTGCCATTTCATTTGTATTCTCTCTTTTGTGAAATATCCGCACTTGTCCTTTGCCCATTTGCTCATTGGAATATTTGTCTTCTGACTAAGTTTTAAGTGCCTTTTATAAAACACAAAAGGCAATCTTTATACTACCATGTGTTGTTGTATACGGTGGAGTCGGAACTCACCCATAGCAGACCCTCCAGCGGGTTTTCAGAGGCAGCTATTCTCACAGGAAGAGATTGTCCATCCTTCTCCCATGAAGTAGCTAGTGGATTCAAACTGCATGCCCTCCATATGTTTACAAATATTTTTTCCGAGTTTGTTTTTTGCTATGCCTAGTGGCGAGAAGCTGCACTATAATCCCGAAGAAACACAGTATGAGGCCACCAGCTGCTTTTCAGGAGAAAGATGGGCAATCACCTCCTGTGCGATTAGCTGCCTCTGAAAACCCGCCAGAGGGTCAGCAGTGGGTTGGTTCGAACTCTATGATACACAACAACAACAACAACAACAACATGGTCATTTTTAATATATATTAGTTTTATTACTTTTATAGTGTTACCCATTTTCTTCTCTGGTTTTTTCCCCTTTGTTGAAATGCTTAGTAGGAAGGCCTCCTTTGCCATAGTATTCCTCTGTATTTTTCTTTTTTGTATTTTTTTTGGTATTATTTTATCTTCTTCTGTTGCTTTATTTAATCTTTAATTCATGGGAGTTTCTTTTGCTGCGTGGATTAAGATTAGAATCAAATCTAAATTTCTCCCAAATAATTGAATAATTGTCTCAGAATGATTAATGCATAATTCATTCTTTACCTGTTGATTGAAAATATCCACCCTTATCATGTATTAAATACTTATCTTTACTTGAGTCTGCTCCTGGATTGTTATAATACTATCACTCAATCTATCTGTCTGTGCTTTTATGTGCCCTTACAATGTGATTTTAATTATTTTGCTTTTGATACACTTTAAACTAAAGCCAATTCCTGCTCAGCCACCCCTATAGGACAGAATAGAACTATAGGGTTTCAAAAGCTGAACATCTTTACGGAAGCAGACAGCCAGTTTTCTCCTGTGAAACAGTTTTTGGGTTCTAATAGCTAATTCCTTTCCATTAACAGCTGAGCATTTTCACCCCTGCACAACTGTTGTTGTTATATGCTTTTTGAGTCAACTATGACTCATAGCAACCATAGCGACTCTGAACCTTGCCCAATGATGAGCCAATCTCACCCTCGCCATCTTTGACACACCTGACCCCTTTGCAACAGCCACAGTGTTAATCCGTCTCATCCAACGTCGTCCTCTCCTGTCTTGCCCTCTGTCTTTTCAAGCATGATGTCATATATAGTATCATTGCTATTGTTGTTGGTAGATGCTGTTGAGTACAATTCATAATGACTATATGAAGAGCAGATCAATATAATGCCCTACCCTGCACCATCCTCACCTTCCAGGTTCAAGTCCATTGTTGTGATCACTGTGATAATCCATCTCACTGAGGGTCTTTCTCTCTTTCACTGATCTCTACTTTTCCAACAATAGTATCTTTTCCAAGGTCTGGTCCCTCCTGATAACATATCCAAAGTGTGTGAGAGTTTCACCTTTTTATCTCCAAGGAGCACCCTGGTTGCACTTCCTGGAAGACAGATACTGTTGTTGATGTTCTTTTTGCATAGCACGGTGTATTCAGTATTCTTTGCTAACATCACCATTCAAAGGGATCAATCCTTCTTCAGTCATCCTTGTTCACTGTGCCACTTCAGCACGCATGTGAAGCAATGGAAAACAACATGGTTTGGTTCCGTCAGGCTTTCCTTCATCATTAAACTGTCAACTTTACCCTTTTGCACTTTAAAGAGATTCTTAGCAGCCCATTTGCCAAATGTCTTTTGATTTTTTTACTTACACAGCCGTATATGTTGATTGTGGATCCAAGTAAAATGAAATAGTTAACAATTTCATTGTCTTTTCTCCATTTGTCGTGACATTGCCTGTCATTCTTTCTCAAACACATCTTGGCTAATATTTCCTGTTTAGCTTTCCAGATGCATTTTAGAATCATCTTATCCAGCAAAAGGAAATATTCTTCCAAGTTTCTGATCAGAGTTGGAATAAGCTGAAAATTAATTTGGACAACATTAACACTTCTACCCTGAACTCTCCAAGAATATATTGTTGTTGTTGTTATGTGCTGCTGAGTGGGAACCAACTTATAGTTGACCCTCCACCAGGTTTTCACAGGGAGTAAATATCACAGGAGGAGATGACCCGTCCTTCTCCTGAGGAGCAGCTAATAGAGTTGAACCATGTGCCTTATCTAGGAATGTACATACCACTGATTATTGTATTTTAAACTTTTTATAGTTTGTTGGGTGAAGGCTTATAGACCGTATCAATTTTCTGTTAGACATTTCATACATTTTGTTCATGTCAAAATGTGTTGATGAAGGAAACTGCAAAATTATCCTATAGGCAACATTAAGAGATCTAACTAAATTATTCCGTGTTGATGGATAAGAAAACTGAATATTGGCAACCCTCCCAAAGGCAATCTACAGGTTAAACACAACCCCAATACAGATTATGAAATCATTTTCCAAGAATGTAGAAAAGTCAATTTCCAGTGTCATTTGAAAAAGAGAGAGATCAGAATGCCTCTGAAAAGCAAAAGTAAAGTCAAGATCCCATTCCTTGATCTCAAAATCTACTACACAGATGTAGGACTCAAAACAGCATGATATTGGTACAACAGCAGACACACATGAATGGAATTGAATCAAGAACCCAGAAATCAGCCATCTACTACTTATGGTCAGCTGACATTCAACAAAAAAATCAAAACCTATGAAATGGGGAAATGACAGTCTCTTTACAAATAGTGCTGGCATGATTGGACTTCCACGTGCAGAAAACTGAAGCAGGATCTACATCTCACACCATACACCAAAACAGAGACCTAGGGGTAAAGCCTAAAACTATAAAGGTTATAAGAGACAAAAT
>NW_006399799.1:6980253-6994511 GCF_000299155.1 Elephantulus edwardii | reverse complement strand
AAAACGATGAGATGCCATCTTATCCCAACAGCAGAAACAAAGTTTAACAACATAGCAAACAATGAATTTTAGAGAAGAATGCAGAGATTGGAACTCTTCTGTGCTGCTGGTGGGATTATAAAATATACAACTACTGTGGAAGACAGTTTCGTTTTGCTTCAAAAAGCTGAACATAGAAATCCCATGTTGTTATTGTGTGTCCAATCTACTGTTATTTATCGTGTCCCTTTGTACAATAGCTCTGAACCCTGCCTTATCCTGAGCCAATCACACTGTCTCTGACACACTTACCTTTATTACCCTAGTTACTGAATCAATCCAGCTCATTCCCACTCACCCTCTCCTGCGCTCTCCCTCCATCCTTCCAAGAATGATGTCCTTCTCCAAGGACTGGTCCCTCCTGGAAGAATGCCCAAAATCTGTGAGATAGAGCTTCAAATTCCTTGTCTCCAAAGAGCAACTTGGTTTCACCCTCTCCACAAAAGACCTATTTCTTCTCTTAGTAGTTCGTAGTATGTTCAGTACTCTGCCCCAGCATCACAACTCCTGTGCATGAATAATTCTTCTATCATCCTTAGTTACTGTCTAGATCTCTGATGTATAGCAAGTAATTGTGAAGACCATGGTCTGTATTAGGCACATCTTAGTCTCTAGAGTGACTTTGCTGCTGTTCAACACCCTGTAGAGATCCCTGACAGCAATTTCCTAAAGCAATTGGTCTTTTGATTTCCTGGCTGCTGGTTCCAAGATTATTGATTATGGAACTTGTTAACAATCTTAATTTCTTCTCTATCTATCATAATGCTGCCAGTTGGCTCAGTGGTGGAAATCTGTTTTCTTGATGTTGAGCTTCAATCCATATGCAAGACTGCAGCCCTTGACATTCTGCGGCAAACAATTCATGCCCTTCTCAGTTTGGGCAGGTAAAGTTGGATCATCTGCGTAATGAATCTTCCTCCAGTCCTGATGCCACATTCTTCCTCATAAAGTCTGACCTCTCAGATGATCTGTTCCAAAATAGATTGAAAAGGTATGGAGACAGATGTATCCCTGATGCACTAATTTCCTAATTTTGAGCCATGTTGTCTTACTTTGCTCATTTCTGACAACTGTTCCCTAGTTCAAGTATAGGTTTCACATGAGCACAATCAAGTGTTCTGGGACTCCCATTCTCCTCAAGGTTAGCCACAGTTTGTTGTGATCCACACAGTCAAATGCCTTTCCATAGTCAATGAAACACAGACATTCCTCTGGTACTTTCTGCTTTGGGCCAGAATCCATCTGACATTAGCTATGACATCCCTTGTGCCATGGCCTCTTCTAAATCCAGCTTGTACTTCTGGTAGTACTCTGTCAATGCGTTATTCCAGTTGTTTTGTTTTAATCTTCATCATGATTTTGCTTGTGTGTGATATTAGCAATATTGTTTTATAATTTCCACAATCTGTTGGGTCACCTTTTTTTCCCTTACAGTTAATTGACCTCCAGATTTCCTGGCACAATCTGATGAGCATGTCCAGGGCTGCACCTGTTTGTTGAAATATTTTAATTGACAAGCCATCAATTCCTGGGCCCTTGCTTTATGCTGATTCCTTCAGAGCGACTTGAACTTCCTCCTTCATCGCCATTGCCTTTTGATCATATGTTGTTTCATGAATTCTCCTGTGCCAGCCAATTCTTTTTGGTACAGTGAATCTATGTACTCCTTCTATCTTCTTTTAATGCTTCCTAGATCATTCAGTATTTTTCCCAGAGCATCTTTAAGTATTGCACCTTGAGTCTTGAATTTGTTTTTCAGTTCCTTCAGCTTAAGAAATGTCAGTTGAGTTTGTACCTTTTGATTTTCTGACTTCAGGTCTTTACACATTTCATTATAATACTTTGCTTTATCTGCCCATGCTGCCCTTTGAAATCTTCTGGTTAGCATCATAACTTCCTGATTTTGACTCTTTTCTTTGGCTTCTCAGCATTCCAGTGCAATATTCAGAGTCTCTTCTGACATCCATCTTGTACTTTTCTTCCTCCTCTGTCTTTTTAATGACCTTTTTTATTCTTCATGGATGGTATTCTTGATATCCTCCCACAGCTCATCTGCTCTTCGTTCTTTAGTGTTCAGGGTATTAAACCTATTCTTGAGATGGTTTTTAAATTCAAGCTGTATAGACTTAAGGTCAAATTTTTATTCTTGTAGAGTTATGTTAATTTCTTTAGCTTCATGTGACCTGTTTCATTGCTAGGAATATATCCCAAGGAAATCAGAACTGAGACACAAAACTAATGAACTAATGTACACCTATGATCATAGCATCATTTAACAGTCTACATTCCATTAACAAATGATTGGATTGAGAAGTTGTGGTACATTTATAAAATGGAATATTATGCATCACTAAGGAACAATTCTGTAAAATACTCTATAATATGGGTTATAGAGTATTATGCTGAGTGAAATAATTCAGTCTTAGAAAGACAAGTACTGTGTAAGAATACTATTGTGAAAATAGGGTAACTGAGCAAGATTTATAGATAGATGATAGATAGATAGATAGATAGATAGATAGATAGATAGATAGATACTATATAAGAAAAATATACAAAATAAAAAATTAGGATAACTGAGCAAGGTAGATAGATAGAGAAAGGAGACAGAAGAAACTTAAGCGGGGAAAATCATTAAGATAGCAGAAGTTAGTGGGTGAAGGAGGGGCTGAAGGAATAGGAAAAATTCCATGAGGATTTGAAGAAAAGGGGTAAGTAAAAGCATAGATCAATAGTAATTAACTTTATAAAATACAGTGTAGATGCATGATTATCTACAACACAATGCATTTCAATAATAGTAAACAAGCCAATTAATTTTTTTAAAAAGTAAGCACAATTCCCTGATAGCAGTCCTGACTATATATTATAACTCACCCCACTCCCTCTCTGTGGTTCCTATTTTCATTCCTCTTTCTGTCAGTACTCTTCCTGCTTTCTGTTCTTGAACAAATGCCGCCCTTCTAATCGCAAGTGGTTGATTGTCCTAAGATGGTTTACCTTACAGATCTTACTTGGCTCAAAACTGAACACACAGGAGTAAGTTCCATTCCAGGACTTTCCAAGAAAGAGCATAGTTCTTTATTTAAGTGTAGTTTTGTACATGTCAGTAGAAGTGTTTTTGTTTTTAATATTGTCTTCATGCACAACTCATTTGACTCATACTTAATTACTGAATGCTTTTACTATTGTAAAAGTCATATTACCATTGTGCTTACTTACTGGTAGTTGTTGATATAAAGCAACACTATTAATTTGTTTTAACTGCCATTTAACTTCATTCTATTACTAGCTCTGACTGGTTTTCATGTTTAGATGAGTATCTTAAGGGTTTTAGAGACACACATGTCATTTACAAATAAAAATCTTGTCTTTCCAATTGTTCTGTCCCATAATTATTTTTTCTTTCTTATTTCAGTGGTTAATGATGTGAGAGTGAATCTTTAAACTTTCCCCTTTGTTGCTCTCTTTAATTTGAATCCTGTAGTGTTTCACCATTAGCATAATATTGAGGTTGATTTGAGTTAAAGATGCTTTAAGGAGTATCTTTTTGGGGGCTGTCCTATTAAACATTCTTAACAGCGGTAGAAATTAAATTTTATCAAACACCGGTATGAATTTTGTGAGTTGATCGTATGTGTTTTTCTCTGTTGAACTATTGATGTGATGGAATGATATTCATAGATTTCTTTCTATTGAGCTGCCTTACATTTTTGGAATAAAACTCTACATGGTCATGGTATGTTATCCTTGTAATATTCTGGGAGATTCCATTTGCCAGCAACCTATTGAGAATTTTCACAGCAATATTAATAAATTGGTAATTCTGTTGGGGGGGTTGGTGAACGAACCATCCTTGTCAGTCTCTGTCATCAAAAATTTGATAGTTGAGTGGAATAAACTAGGCAGATTTTCATATTTCCATGCTCCAGCACAGTTTCTATGTATGAGAATTATCTGAGGTGTTAGTGAACATTGAGAGTGAAAATATTGCCCATGAAACCTTCCGAGCTAAGCAGCTTTGTTCGCAGTCCCCTCTTTCCCCTCCCCACACTGGTTACTCATCTTTTACAGGAGGAATCTTTGAGTATGCAGATGGCCCCAATGCCCAGGTCATGAACTCGGAGGAGCACGCCTTTCGATTTTCTGCCAACATCATTAACAGGAACAGGACTCTGCTGCCCAATACAACCTTGACCTATGACATCCAGAGGATCCACTTCCATGACAGCTTTGAAGCCACCAAGAAGGGTGAGTATGCTACCTTAGCTAGTGAGCTCTCTTCTCTTCCTTGCCTGTGGAGAAATTGGGGCTGTTTGCTGTCCAAGGTACTGGAAACGAGACTGGCGCTTAGGCTGAGCATGCAGCTTGGATCAGGCGGTGCTTTTTCCCTGAGATGATGGATTGCCCATCAGGAATTTCCAGATTACTGGCCTTCAGAGAATGAAGGCCCTGTGGGGAGTGACAGGAGTGGAGATACGGAGGGCCTGAGTTTGAACTGAAGAAGGTGCTGCAAGGAGGCATTCCAGGTCCCTGATAGCCCCAAAGCAGGTATTTCGAAGCTTGAATTTAAAAAATTAAAATCCTACCCAGAAGATCAGTACTTAAAATACAGGTAATGTATTAGTCTGATATCTAACATTTATTTATCATTTTTTAAAACTTAATGAAAAGCTACAAAGCTGAATCAGTGGCTGCACCATTTTGACCTCCAGCATGGTGAATGGCACTTGAAATCTGACATTGACCTCAGAATTCAATTTATTTCTATATTTTGTTTTGGCTGCATAGTGACAAGAAAATTGTAATTCATAAAAAATAAGTGAGAGTGAATCCAACAGAACAATCTTCTCTAACATGTGCACCCTTGAATTATAAAAGCTGAAATGAAAACATGTTGGTCTGCATGCTTTCCTATTAGTGACACGTTTAAAAGAAAACTGGGTGACTGCATAGAAATGACTGATGAGCTTTTTTTCATAAGGTCCCTGCTAGGAAAAAACCTAAAAAAGGTAATTTTTCATACCTGAGTGAACAGGTAGGCTTCAGTGTCTGTAACATGTTTAAGAATACCAGAGTGCTTTTTGGCTACTGCTGTAAAAAATGTCTAGTCGATATATAAACCAGCTACCATTGAGTCAGTTCTCACTTCCTGCTGCCAGTACGTTAGAGTCTGGAGTATGTCAGAGTAGAACTGCGTTCTACAGGGTCTTCAGTGGCTCGCTTTTCAGAAGCATATTGCCAAGTCTTAGTTTTAAAAAAATACCCAATGTTTATTGATGTCCATACAATCATTCATACACATTGTATTTTATGTAATTCTTTTTATCTACTCCTGATATCACCCCATCTTTTCAAGTCCCCACTGAATCATTCCTATTCCTTTACTCCCCATGTCCCACTAACCCCTGCTGTCCTAGAGATTTCCCTCCTTCCATGTTTTCTGTCCCCTCCTCCCTTTTCCCTTCCTCTTTCTGTGAGAGGCCTCTAAATGAACTCAAACCCTTAACCCTTAAGTTAGCATTTGAGAGCATTAACCATTTGCACTTCCTAAGGAATCCACTTCTCACACACACACACATACAAACACATGTAGAAGCATGCACATATGCACAGTCACAATACATTTTTTTAAAATTTCATCTGAGAGCTTAGATAAATCTGAAAATAGCCTCCCTTAAAGCTTTGGGGTTTCATAGAACTTCACTGAAAACCACAGGCATACGGAGTTCAGTCCCAGGCAAAAGTAGGGCACCTTTCCTGTAATGTGTTATCACAGCCCCTGACATTTTTCTTTTAAAACGTTTATCACAATTTGAAATTAAAGAATTTGGCAGGCTTATGTTTAATGTCTTTCTCCTTCTCCCCAGCACTGAAGGAAAGTTCTCAGTTGTTGATTGACTTACTCCTGGTAGACTGGTATACAGCGAGGGTCCTATGAAACACTGTTGAGTGAATGAGTCATGTGAGGAAGGGCTGTGGGAGCGTGAGCATTACTGCCCAGCACCCACACTGGCTGAGCCCAGGGAGTAGACCATCCGTGCAGCCTGGAAGACTGAGGCCCACTTCAGTCATTCTCTCAGGTTTTTAGTGTCTAGTCAAAGAATACATACATTTGCTTCCAGGTCAGGGCTTTGACCCCCTGGGTTCCAGGTTTAGACTTGCCATGGTACTGCAGCTTGTTCTGTTTGCCAAAGCTCTAAAATTGATGAATTGAACTTATCATCCCAGAAAGACAGCTTAGTGTGGTGACCAAGAGTGTGGCTTCAGAACCAGACCACCTGGATTTACGTCCTAGAAGCTCTGTTACTAGTCAGACCCTGTGCTTCAGTTTCCTTGTCTACAAAATGGGACGTACTTCATAGAGTTGTGAAGATGAAAAGAATTGAAATTTGTAAAATGCTTAAAACAGCAATGAGAGACACTTGTTCTTATTGCACATGGTGGCCTTGCCTTCTGCCTGTGGAGTGTCAGGCTGAAGCCCTCAGTCTTGCACATATTTCAGACTGGCCTTGCTCCCCTCCCGCCTCCCGTGACCCCGGGTCCATCTTGTATAATTTTGAGCATGCTTCTCACTGACATTTATTGAAACCACTCTCCTGAGTCTCAACCTACACACAGACCAAAGACCCCTGGTCCTCCACAAGTGTGCCTTTACCTCTCACCTTTCTACCAGTGCTGGTGTGACTGTCTCCCTCCCCAGGGCTTCCTTACCCCCCCCCACGCCCTGTGACTGCACAGTGCAAGGAGGTGAGCACCTGTCTGCCGAGAGTCCATTCTCACATCCTCTGCTTGGCCTCATCCAGCTAAAAAGTGACTGGACTCTATCGGGACTGCTCGGTGGCAAGGTCCAGGGCACAGAACAAATGCCTGGATTTAGAATACAGAGGCCCACATGGTTACAGCTGCCCCAAAGGGCTAGGCTGCTTTGTCTGTTTATAGATAAAACAAAAACAAAACCAAAACCACTACCCACTGATGTTGTATGATGACCCCTTGGTGATACAGTCCAACACAGGGACCTTCTCTAGCCAGGCAGCAACTACCCTTGGGGCACTCTTGCTGCTAAGGAACTTACAGGTCCCCTCTACAGGGAACTGCCAGGCTATAGGTGAGCAAATTCAAGCTGGAAGCACTCTCCTCCCAGAACATCCAGTCCTGGGCTTCCAATGGACACAGCCACAGCCACTACCCAGCCCTCACCATATCACATGCCTTGCTTGCTTAAAATCTTAGGAGACATTTAAGTTCCATAGCGTTTTCCCTAAATTATGCTCAGAGCCCACGAGGTCCGACCTTCCAGCCATCTGTGCCACTTACTATCCTCTAGAACCGCAGCTTCACAGGGGACCATTTTTTAAATCCCACTTCAGGGCTTTTGCACATCCTGCTCCTTGTGCCTGGAGCCCCCTTTCTCCACTCTGACCTCGGCCTTTGTTTAGCCAGCTAATTCTTCTCCCATCAAACCTCCCATTCTTGGGGAGGCCCTCCCCAGCTGCAGGCCCTCTTGTTTCCATCTCGTAATGCTCTAGGCTTTTCCTTTACCACCCTCCTGTCTGAATGTCAATGTGTATGCATGTGTGAGTGTGTGAATGTCAGTGTCTATGTGTGTAGTTATAGAGTTCTCATCCGTCCCTTCTGCTGGATTGCTCTGCTGTACTGTAGAACCTAGCATAGCTTGGTACACAAGAGGCACAGAATTACTATTGGTGGTTGGGTTGAACAAACAAATGAAGGTCTGTAAGTATCAGACCTTCATACCAACAACTTCTTATGATCCCTGCAGACAACAAGGCTCTGCCTTTCAGGGGCTCACGCCCAATGGAGTAGCAAGCTGGGTTGTAGGGCCAACAGCCACCACACATGGAAGAATAGAAAAGGTTGAATGGATAGTATGGTTCAAGCAACAGGGGCTTCTGGAGGAAGAGAGGTTTGAGCCTCAGCTTTTTGAAGTATGGAGGATAAGAACGGGCCATGAGATAAGACAAACAGTGGATTGAAAAGTACAACTTACTTGGGGCATGCTTTTCTAAAAGAATCAAGGGATGGAAAAATCAGATACAAAACAGGAAAGAGGACATGGGGATGGGGGCGCAATGCAGGGCTCCATAGAAGGTTGCACTGGAGAACAGGCAACAAATTGTAATTATAAGATATGGCTTATAAATGACACACAGAATGAGGTCAGCTAGGCGGATGGGGTTAGCTAGATTTCACAGAGCCCTGGTGGCATAGTGGACAAGATATCTGGCTGCTGACCAAAAGAGTGGTAGTTTGAATCCACCAGCGGTAGATGGGTAGTCATCTCTCATAAAGACTTACAGCCTCAGAATCTGATGGAGGGTCGCTATGAGTGAAAATTGACTTGGAAAGAGTGACTTTTTAAAGGAGTCCTGCCGGTGTAGGCTGCTAATGGAAGGGTCAACAGTTTGAATCCACCAGAAAGAGGCTTAATCTCCTGCTGTAAACATATACAGCCTGAGAAAATCAGGAGAAGGTTGCTGTGAGTTCTGACCAAATGGAAAACAGTGGGCTTGGTTTTGGAAGGGGCATTTTAAGAACTGAAGTCTTGGGAAGCATATGAGTTGTCCCTGGTTGTTGAGCCCCTGACCACAGAACAGCTAGGGTGGGAGTATCATGTCTAGGACTGTGAGGAACTGACCAGGGGGAGCAGTTGGAGGGTGCAGTCAGCTGCTCAAGAAGCACCTCAAAACTGTGTTCTGACGACATTTTCAGAGTTAAATCTCAGAGTTCACCGCACCGTGCCAGGTGTTAGAGGATCTCGGTTTAGTGAGGCAGACATGGAACTTTCTCTAGTGTGACTAAAACAGCAGGTGCCAGATTGAGAGTTGCAGGACATAGTTCAGAAAAGGGAGACTTTTCTTGACTTGGTCAAGAAACGTCTGGTTCAGCATCTTGGAAAAATTGTTTAGCAGTATCTGCATACATTCTGAATAGGTATGGAGAGAGGACACCCTGTTTCTGATTTTAAACCATGCAGTGGCCCTTTGTTCTTTTTGAATGAAGATGACCAATCCTGCTTCTTACTCTGCCTCAGTCAGGAAGCTTTGCAGAAAACTCCACCGTAGGCGATCCTGACAGTATTTGAAATACTAGTGGCATAGCTTTCAGCTTCACAGTGACAAACAAGCCACCATGGTATGGGTGAAAGATATGTGGTGGATTAGTAATTGAGTTGTTTCAGCAAATAAATGAAGTTGTGGATGTGTTCACTAGGCTGTGCCAAGAAATTTGGAAGACAGCCACCGGGCCAATTGACTGGAAGAGATCCATGTAAGTCCTCATTCCAAAAAAAGGTGATCCAAGCAGAATGTGAGCAATATCATTCACAAGTAAAATCTTGTTGAAGATTATTTAAAAATTGCTGGAAGAGTACATTGACAGGGAAGTGTCAAAAATTCAAGCTGGATTCAGAAGAGGAACAAGGGATATTATTGCTTAACAGCAGGTAAATCTTGGCTAAAAGCAGAGAATACCAAAAAGATGTTTACTTGTGTTCTATTAACTAAATGACTATTCAAAAGTATTCAGCTCTGTGAGTCTTAACAAATTAATGAATAGCATCGAGAAGAGGGATAATTCCAGGGAAAATTGTGTTCATGTTAAACCTGTATGTACACAAAGAAGTGGTCTTTGAAACAGAAAGAGGATACTGCATCGCTTAAAATCAGGGAAGATGTGTGCCGTGGTTGTATCCTTTGTCCATACTTATTCAGTATGGATGTTAAGCAAGTGATTATGATAGCTGGACTCTATGAAGAGCACTGTGACATCCAGATTGGAGGAAGGCTCATCAACAATGGGCATTATGCAGATGACACAGCGTTGCTTGCAGAAAGTGAAGAGACCTGAAAGGAACCTGAAGAGGATCGAAGACTGCAGCCTTCACTATGGATTACATTTCAACATCAAGAAAACAAAAAGTCTGATGACTGAGCCAGTCGGCAGCATCATGATCCATAGAGAAAAGACTGAAGTTTTCAAGGATTTCATTTCCTTTCCACAGTCAACACTCATGGTAGTAGCTGTCAAGACATGAAAAGAGGTGGTATGTTGGAAAAATATGTTTTCAGTGACCTCTTTGGTTTTTTTGATTGGTTTCCATTTGGTCACTCATATAATTTTTGTCTTATAATTATTGGTGTTCAAGTGCTAAAGGGCAAAGTGCCAATGCCAGTTTAAAGACTTACAGTGTACCTTACTCAGGCCATGGTATTTTCGATTGCTTACCGTAGTGTTTCTGATCACTTGCTGTGCATCTGAGAGCTGGACAATGGGTAAGGATGTCAGGAAAAGAATTGACACCTTTAAGCTATGGTGTTGGAGAAGAGCACTGAACAGCCCATGGACAGCCAGGAGAACAAATATGTTTTGGAAAGGGTGCAATTGGAGTGCTCTTTGGAGGCAAGAATGATGAGGCTTCACCTTACATACTTTGGGCATGTTGCTAGGAGGTGCTATTCTTAGAGAAAGACATGGTGCTGGGAAGGGTGGAGGGTTGGTGAGGGAGAGGAAGACCCTCAGCCTGATGGGCTGACACAGTGACTGCTGTGATGAGCTCTAGAGTGTCGGGAAGTGTGAGGATGGCACAGGATAGAACAGGGTTCAGATCTTTTGTTCCTGCGGTCACTATGAGTCATACTCAACTCAGCGGCACCTACCAACAACAACAACAATATACATGTGAAAGTTGAATGATAAATAAGGAAGATTGAAGAAAATCTGATTTCATTGAATTGTAGTTTGGGCAAAGATTATTGACCATAACATGGACTGAGGAAAGAATAAACACCTGACTTGGAGAAAGTATGACCAGTGTGCCCCTTGGAGGCAGGGATGATGAAACTTCGCCTCACATCCTTTGAGTATGTTTTCAGGAGGTGCCAGCCGTTGGAAAAGGGCATCATGCTTGGAAAAGTGAAGCGTCAGCCAAAGAGAGGAAGACCCTCAATGTGATGGATTAACACAGTGACTGCAAAGTCAGATCATGGCAGGTAATGTGAGGATAGTGCAGAACAGGACAGGGTTTCAGTCCGTTGTTAGCGGGGTCATTATGTATCAGTGTTAACTGGATGACATCTGACAACAACAACAACAACTAGAAAGCTGTGTGGGTACCTAGGAGACTATTTTTTTTTCTAGCCACTTTATTGATAATCGCCTAAAATTGGAGAGAAATAGGAACTGCACCAGTGGATTGAGACTGCAGGAGATCACCAGAATGGCACAAAATAGGAGAAAGTTGTTTTTTGGGTTTTGTTGGGTTTTTTACTTAAATGGAAAAATTTAATTAAAAAATACATTTTCCCCATTAAATCCTTCAGTTTTGCAACTTGAGGCATGAGTCTTTTACATAGTTTCACCTTGAGAAATGCCAAGCTTGTTCTTCCTTATAGTTTTCTAACTCCAGGTTTTTCCTCATTTTATTTTCTCCTTTGCTTTGTTTTGCAAGCTGCTTTCTTACTTCTCTGTTCTCTCTCCATTCCTCCACTTGCTACAGCGTCTACAGCTTTGGAGTAAGCTTCAGAGTCTTTTCTGATGCATATTTTGGTCTCTTCTTGATCTATTGTTCATAGGATTGCTCTGGGTTGTAGTTAATGTGGTGATACATAACAACATTGACAAAGAATGTATGAATTAGCATATACTTATCCAATAGAATTCTGCACAATGATTTAACAAAAATTCTCCTGTTACATACACCAGTAAGGACAAATCTCACAAACATACTGATTGGGGAAGAGATGGCATACATCTTTAGGTAGTAGCTACAGGAATGTAATTATGTGTGAAAATTCCTAAACTTTACATACTTAAGAATAGTGTGTTTTATCATACTGTGTTATTTTATTATTGCTGCTTACCACTGAATTGACACTGGCCTATGTTGACACTGTGCATGTTGTTGTTATTGTTGTTAGGTGCCATTGAGTTGAATATGACTCCTAGTGACCTTATGAACAGCAGATCTGAACCTGGTCCTGTCCTGTGCCTTCTTCGTACTTTCTGACACGCTAGAGCCCCTTGGGGCAGTCACTGTGTCAGTCCACCTGGTTGAGAATCGGCCAGGTCCTGCTCCATCCTCATAATCACTCACCCGTTTGAGCCCCTTAGTGGGACTCCTATGCCAGTCCATCTCATGAAGGGTCTTCCATGTCTGTTCTGCCCTCTGCTTCACTGCATACATACCATGTCTTCCTGAAGTGATTGATCCCTCCTGAGGACATGCCCAAAACAAGCAAGATGGACAGTGTTGAGCTATGGTCCATAAAGTTTTTACCCCTAAGATCTTCCTTCCTAGTCTGTCTTCACTTTGAAGCCTCACTGAAGCCTGTCTATCATGAATGGCCATGGTGGTATATCAGATGTTGGTGGTATACCCTCCAGCATCACAGCAACCTGTGAGCCATCACAGGACAGCAACTGATGGATGGCAGATTATGTTATCTCACAACTAAAGCACTTTTGTGGCCCCTTCCTGCCTTCACACGCCACAGTGTGTGCTCTGAGACAGGCTCCACTGTCTAAGCTAGGGAGCAGTTCTGCTGCCGGATCATATTCCCCGCTGATGAATCTCTCTGTCATGTTTCCTTGATCTTTTTTGTCTTTTAAATTTTTGGATTATCTACACTGCATTCCTCGGGGGCATCTTTAGGACCCTTCCAGGGAAGTGGACTTGGGCCTAATTCTAATTAATCCAATGATGGTTCAGCTTCCCTAGACAGTGGTTCCTGTCACTGTTCCTTCCTCACCAGCTGGCTCCAGCTTTCTCTAGCCATGGGGGGCTGGGGAGTGCCGAGGCTGGAGGCTGGCACCGCCTGCCCTGCAACTCTGGTTGAATTAGTTCTTGCCTCCACATGGGACCCAGAAGACCTTTCCCTACTAAATGAGACTTTCACTTATTGTCTTTATTTTTAAATGTTTTGATGAAAATTAAAATATGAGTGACTGCCAGGCAGCGCCTGAGCCAGCAACCCAGAGACCGTCTGTGTTTTCTTCCAAGCCTGACCAGAGCAGGTCTGGAATCGACCCAGTACTCCCTAGGCTCTTCTGCCTTCACTTATTCTCTGGGTTGCTCAATTCCTTTTAAGACACAAATTGATTGGGATAATTTTTGCTATAACTAAATTGCCATGGGGAGGGGAGGGGCCACCGCACACAGGTTGTGGACTCCTGCAGTGACTGTGAACCACTGAGTTACTATAAAATGACCAGAAAATTGAAGCCACAAATAATGTAATTACTGCAGTGTATGCTCCAGGCTGCCAGAATGAGGGCTGGCTGCTACCCTGAAGACATCTGGAGGTAAAGCTGCTGCTACTGCTGCTAGCTATAACCCCGACCCTGGTCTCCTAGGAGCAGGGCTGTTCTTCCAGTCTGGAAGATCCTCAGAGAATGAAAGAAACATGGAGGGGCCAGGACAAAGGGATTTAGAGAGAGGCCAAGGAGAGGAAACAGGAGAAGTGCCGGATCAATGGTTCCTGTCACTCTATGGGGAGGTCTTTGACGGGATGAAACCCATCATCATTATACCACTGTCATCACCATCAGCACCAACACACTTTTACCACAATGGTTGTCAACTCCTAGTGACATCAACACCACCTATACTGTCTCTATTATCATCAACGCCATTACTGTCGTGACAGCTACATTCATCATCATCAATCTCATCAACACCAGCGTCCCTCATACTAGCCCTCCGGTACTGCCTTCGTATTAATGTTGGCATCATCTCTATTCTCATCAATAGTAATATCACAACCCCTACTATAATCCTCACAACCCCTACAATCATCATCACCTTAGCTGTTAGGACATAAACATCTTTAGTATCGCCAGTGTCATCAGCATCAATCTCACTGACACTATCCATGTCATCACCATGGCGCTGTACCTCCATTACTGTCCTCACCATGGTGTTGGAATCACCTCCAACTTCACCATCTCTCCTTTCATCACTGTCATCACCATCACTGTTAAGACGTCAGCATCTGCATCATCCTTGGTTTTATCAGTGCCCAAGTCACCAGGACCACACCATCATTGTTGTTTGTTGTTGTTATGTGCCATCGAGTCGTTTCCGACTCATAGTGACCCTATGCACAACAGCTCTAAACCCTGCTCTATCCTGCACCAACCGCACCGCATCTGATACACCCATCCCGATTACCCCAGTCACCGAATCAATCCACCTC